>NW_023596461.1:33693545-33747665 GCF_011947565.3 Pollicipes pollicipes | reverse complement strand
GTCGATTTTTTGAAAATCCCACACGAAAGAGTGGGCACCAATACGCGTAGTGTTGATATTTGCCTGATGCCGAGAAGTCGACGGTGCGAACACGGTTGCTATCCCAACCGAGTTGTCAATTGATTCTCCATCGATGCTCTCACTGAGCACCGTCTACGGATAAACATAACGGCTACTATAACGGATAAGACTGTAGTAATAGCTTCATTCCTCGGGGAAAAGCCAGGAGAATGGAGTAAACGGTAGGCCAAAATGGTTATCAGAGCGCAGCAAAGAGCATTACGGAAGGTTCAGTATGGACTGGTGTTATGTTGGACAGGCGACTCTTGACAGCGATGGTAACGAACCACTATGACGTGTTGCTGATGTCCAGAATAAGCCAGAACATACTGATGTCCAGAACAAACACGTTTGCTGATGTCCAGAAATACGATGCCGTGGCGAAACAGGTAACACAAAACCATGCCACGATGCTCGGTGGTCAGTTCATCCCTCGAACGGGGCATTCCTCTCGCCAAAGGTACGGTAAAAGAGGCCCAGGATGGAAGTTAATTTTATGTGCACGACGCACGACATCTTGTCATTAAATTGTTGCGCAGCCGGCTCACGGCTTTGCGTATGATATCCCCAAAGAGCCATGCCAACGCGGCCGCATGGTGCTCCGGCAGTGCGGAGTATATCCCCAATGAGCCATACCAGCGCAGCCGTATGGTGCTTCGGCAGTGCGGAGTATATCCCCAATGAGCCATACCAGCGTAGCCGTATGGTGCTTCGGCAGTGTGGAGTATATCCCCAATGAGCCATGCCACGCAGCCGTATGGTGCTTCGGCAGTACGCAGTGCGGTGCCAGATCACTTGCGTCATGGTCTTGGCTTTTACACATGCGTGCAGGCATAAAGAACGGAGAGAGAATGCTAGGTGCGGCATGAGAGGTGACAACTTGTTATGTCTCGGACGGGCCTTTCTGGACTGCTTGGCGGGCGGGCGGACATAGTCGAGGCGAATAAGGAGAGGGGAATCAGCGGAATCACGCTAAAAAACGGAACCTTTGGGGAAGTATTTGCCGCGTGCTGAATGGTCTGATGTGGCCCGTACGTGCTTTAAATGAAATGGCATCGTGGGTGTTTCAAGGGACGGGGCTGAACATTCGATTTATCGTTCCATGTCAACGAAGAGATCAACATGCTGCTGGCAAGGATTGGTGTGCTGGAGAACATGCGAGCGCTCACGAGCATGCGAATCAGAGATGTGAAGGCATGTGATGCATGATGTATGTGAATCAGGGATGTGAGTGCCGTGACTCTGTCATCGCATGCGAAAATGTTCTCTTCGTGGCACCCTCGCTGTCGTTGTCTGAGTCTGAATCAACGACTGCGCGTGGACCCCAACCCAGCAGTCTTGAGAGTTGGCGTCTGACTGACGCGCATCATGGCCGACAGCAGGAAAATATGCAAAATCAAGATACATCACGCATCTTTGCATGTGTCGAATCAGTGTTTTTATTATTGTAGGCAATCGCTGGCAGTAACTGCCTGTGAAACCGCTTACTCCAATTACCACCGAAAATAAGTTTTGAATACTTAAAATACTCTCTCTTACAAATCATCGATCCAAGAATGACGTGTATCGGTGCACCTAACCTGCTGACCAGACAGCGATCGTCGACTAACGGGCAGCCATGTCGTGGCCAGGCTTCCTTTCCTGAGCGATGATCATGAAACCGGTGTCTAACTTTGGTTACCGCAGGCTCCTGGCCCGCGTAGCAACAGCTCCCCGCGCGAGAAGCGCCCGCGGTAGCAACAGCTCCCCGCGCGAGAAGTGAGCGCAAGTCGTCGAGCAATGGAGCCTGTCGACGTTAGGTCACCATGAGGCAGGCCACAGCGTAAAGCCAACGGATCCCATTTCAGGTCTGCAGTACGGGAGGCAACAGACTTAGAATGGCTAGGCGGAGGACAACAAACGCGCTTCTATCGCCGTTGTTTTGTGTGATGTAGCGTTACTTCTTTGGCCATGCGCAATTTTTCCAGCGCTCTATGCCAGTTATTTTCCACCGGTACGCCTGTGAACATCCCGTTTAGGCAATCACATTTTGGCGGAGCTTTTCCGTTCACTGTTGTCGGGCCTCTGGTTCCGGACTGTAGTCGTTTTCGGCGAGGAATCATGCTCCACTTTGATCTCCGGCTATTGGAATGGAACACCGACAGCATTACGAGTATACGATCATTTCTAACGTCACGATAATTGTCTTAATACAACGAAAACATCACGGTCACGATAAAACGATCTTCAGCACTAAGGCCTATTTTTTGACACCAGAGTTCTGTGCCTTTGGCTGCGAGCCTTCTGAATCACTGATACCCTCAACGTGACCAATGACATGAGCCGTGATGTGACGCTGATAGCGTGACTGGGGAGAAGCGAACAGCGTGACTTAACAGCAGGCTTAACAAGTCATTAACACACATCAAGTCCAACATATGCTCCAACGGACAACCCAACGCTCGTTTGCCAAGGGACTCCGCAGCAATCGTCGAAGCACCACCACAACTGACTCTCCGAACATGCCGGAGGATGGTGCCGGTATCCCGCCAGCCCAACGCTCCCGACGACAGCTCGTCCAGTCGGCTTGGCCCGGGGCAGCGTGACTCACGACGGCGCGTCCGGCGCCGCGCGCGCCGCTGGCTGCGGATGACTCACGTCAGCTCAAGGGTCGCCGGCCGCTGGAGCCGAGCCGGCGGCGGCCGCGACCGGGCCGCAGTCGGCGCTGGCGCTCGCGCAGGACGGCGCGGCGGACATGGCGCTCCCGGGTGCAGTGGCGCGGTTCCTCGTGGCGATCGCGACGCTGGTGACGCTGGCGCGGCGGGCGGGCGCCGCACCCCTGCAGGACGTGGACCCGGCCGCCGTCGCGGAGTCGGCGGTGAGTGACGCGCGGCGCCGGTGGGTCGGCTAGGGACGTAAGGGATGAGGGCATGCGCAGGGCGCCGGTGGGTCGGCGAGGGACATAAGGATGAGGGCTCGCGCAGAGCACCGGCGGGTCGGCTAGGGACATAAGAGGTGAGGGCATGCGCAGGGCGCCGGCGGATCGGCGAGGGACGTAAGGGATGAGGGCATGCGCAGGGCGCCGGCGGATCGGCGAGGGACGTAAGGGATGAGGGCATGCGCAGGGCGCCGGCGGATCGGCGAGAGACGAGAGGGATGAAGGCACGCGCAGAGCACCGGCGGGGCGACAGGGGATGGGAGGGTTGAGTGCACGCGCCGCGGTGGCGTTGCAAGGCTGCCACCGCTGTGGCCGCCGATACAGACCATCCAGCGACGTGGTGGGACAGGCGACCCACTCAAAGTTTCAGGCGGCGTACGAAATTCTGACAGCAATAATGCGCGAACGATTCAGTCAGCCTCGGTTTGCAAAAGCGGATTATCTCGATAAGACCATTCGTTGAAAAATCGCTGAAAGCCAACAAACTGAACGCACGTGATTATTTGTATCACTTGACATAAATTCGCAGATTGCATAGGTGACTGCATGGGACGGACATTCCATTGTTTATGCTAAAAGACTCAGTACTTTAACCTTGATGGGTGGCTGACAATATGCATGTTGCATGCGGTCTAATTCTCTTTTGCCCCCAACTCTGTGCGGTATCACGAAACCAGGATAACGATGCACAACATATTTTTCCTGCTGACGTGCATATTACTTTCCGGTCCGTGAGAGACTCCGAATCACCAGGCAAATCTGGTGCTTACTTGTCGTTAGCCTAGTAACAAAACCAGTTGTAATCGTCAGTCTCCAGACAATATTATTCTGTGCGACCTAGTTCGACATGGGACTACTGAGAGTCCTACTAACATTACCACCAAAGGCGTACATATGTCAATATACTGCCACCCCCCCCCCCCCCCCCCTCCACGTATCGGGTGACCACACCTGTTTACTTACAGCCAACCCCACAGGCGTCACGTCACTTCCGTCAGCGTGCGTGTTTCCCAGCGGGCGATAACGCTCGGGTCGTATCATTTCAGCTGGCCAAAGCCCCGGCAATGAGTCCGCATCAGCATTGTCATGTAGCACCAGCCTCTGTAAGGGACCGGGAAGCCCCTCTTTGTCGCGATATTGGAAATGTTAGTGCGTTTTGAACTCAATGCCATTATCCTCTGCAGTCAATGCTGTATTGCCGTGGATGTTTGCGAGGGCCGTTAGTCTGCATCAGTGTTTTTCATCTGCACAGCCAACCCACAGCTTTCATCATTTATTGGGCAGGGAAACGAACACCACCGCCCCCTAATGAAACGCTTCGTGCATTGATATTTGCCGACTATTTGTTTTGAGTGTCATTCGATAAACATTTGTTACCACGACCAGCACCAGCTTCCCATTTATGATTTGCTTCGGAGCACACGCTCGTCCACATCGCCGCTATCGTGCTTGAGCGAGTGCCGCTCGTGTTCGGCGCTCGGCCCGAGCAGCGCCTGTGGACCACCCCTCGTGTTACACACTCGGCCCGAGCAGCGCCTGTGGACCACTGCTCGTGTTACACACTCGGCTGGAGCAGCGCCTGTGGACCACCACTCGTGTTACACACTCGGCCCGAGCAGCGCCTGTGGACCGCCGCTCGCATCGCGCTCGGCCCGAGCAGCGCCTGTGAACCACCGCTCGTGTTACACATTCGGCCCGAGCAGCACCTGTGGACCACTGCCGAGCAGGTTCTGAATGGCGTCAAACCGGTCCGAACTATCAATGAGGGTTGTACGCGGAGCGAGCCACTCGTGTACGCTGATTCACCCGCCCCTCCGGCTCTGCCCACCTGGTCTGCGGTCGCGTCCAGTGGAGTACGCCCGTCGCACCGGGCGTCCCTTGACCGCACAGACCACTGACTCACACTTCGGTTGTATGGCCATGTCAAGAGAACTGACTCACACGCACGCACACGCACTGCAGGTGGGTACATTATGCCAGCTCTGCAGACATCACACGTTACCGTGGGCGGTATCAGGACGTGCCTGCAGCCTTTAGCACGTGAAACATCTAGCTTCATCACGGAGTTGTTACGGTTGCATTTCGGTGTTGCCTTGATGCTCCATTCTTTTTTCTCCAAAAATAAAGTTTTGCGATGATATGCTCCGTTTTATCGAAATTGACGGTGATACAGTTCTTCAAAATGTAAGAGGTTAGGTTGTCCCAGATCAAATGTGCAAATGGCAAAATATAAGGCAGCAATATATCACCCTTGTCATCTCGTATAGTGTGTGGCAAGTGGCAGAGATACAAGCATTTGATGTGCTGAGAGGGACTGGCAGATACCGCTGTCGCTGTTGCCGCGGCGCGCTCAGCTTGTGGGATGGCAGATGTACACCAGGTGGAGCACAATCTGCTGTGACAACCAATAGTCAAAATGGATTACTTGAAGCAATACTTCAATGCGTATTGGACACCGTTTTCATCGGTGTTGAGGGACGCATGCCTAGAAACTGAGATAAAAAGAGGTACCCAAATGCTCGATTTTACCCCAGCAACCCGAGTTGGCCCACCAGTTATCACGCTAAAGGACATTCGCCGGGTTGAGACGAAATAGAGCGCGCTCCATCCGCCTCTGCCCTCTGCTTATCCCTGGCGTGCATAGCGTCTAGAAACCATGAGTCTGATAGAGTTTGGTGAGACAGGTTTTGGTCGCACGAGGTTGAAAGATTGGCGGAAACTGGCGTATCTTGTCCTTTTACAACACCACAAATTGCAAAGCTTCTCGCCACGTGAGACGGGTAGGTGATCGCCACGTGGTTAACTGTTAATGCACCGCGTCGCTACTATCCCCCACTGTACCACCTGGGGCTAACTGTCCGGGGTGAATTGCCACTGGACCGTCCGTGGATGAATGTCAACGCGTCCTCCGAGTCTTTACTGTCGCCGTACCGCGTTTGGCTACCTGTGTCTGTGTCGCTCTGCGGCTGACGCGGCGGACTGTCTCTGTGTCGCTCTGCGGCTGACTGTCTCTGTGTCCCTCTGCGGCTGACTGTCTCTGTGTCGTTCTGCGGCTAACCGCCGTGTCGCCCTGCGGCTAACTGCCCTGTGTCGCTGTGCGGCTAACTGTCGCTGTGTCGCTCTGTGGCCACTGTCTCTGAGGCGCGCGTGGCTGTCACTGCACCGCACACCGCAGCGGGCCTCTCGTCCCACCTGGCTGACCGTCCGCGCCACCCGGCAGGCGTACCTGGCCAAGTACGGATACGTGTCGAGCCAGAGCGACGGGCGGACGGGCGCTCTGCGCTCTCTGTCCGACAGCATCGCAGAGTTCCAGCGGTTCGCCGGCCTCAACGTCACAGGTACGGGCGCCGACGGGCCGGCCGACCCCGCCACCACACCGGGGCGGCTGTCGCTGGTCCGCGGGCGGGCGACGTGCCCCGCCTGCGCCGCTGAACGTGAGAAAGGCGCGATGGTCTAGGATGAGAGCGACCCCGGTGCTTGGTGTCAGTCGCCGAGCATCAGCGGTGGCGCGGCGTTGCGCTTTACTGCAGCGCGCGCCTGGCTCGCTGTTTACACCGCAGGCGAGCTGCGATATGCTGCGTGGTGAGCCGCATGCGAGCTTGCATGAGCTGACTGAGAGCCGATGTGCCAGGCTTAAGTCGGTGCAGAGCCCACTGTCGCCGGACTTCCGGCGCGTGCAGTTCATGGAGAACGGTGTGGGAGACGGTGGTGTCGTGAAAGGGAACTGCGCCAGAACACGAACTCCGCTGCCGCGCCCTCCTGCAGTTCCCGTGTTGAATATTGGAAACACTAGTGCTGGTAGTTTGGACACTTCGTACTGTGTTAACATGACACGCGTTCTGACGGGACGGGACGTGTTGACAGGTGAAGTGGACCAGGCCACGTTAGACAAAATGCGAGAGCCTCGCTGCGGCGTCAAGGACATGATCGGCCCCAGCTATCGCGCCCGGAGGCGAAAACGCTACGCTCTGCAAGGTGGGTACTCCAGCTGTTTAGCTCTACCTGATCTCGGCCGGAACTCCCGTGCTGTAAATTGGAAATAAACTTTCGACGTTGGATGGTAGGTGACTTGGCATGAGTTTGTTACTGACTGTGACAAGGTAATACCAACAACACAGTTTGTATCGTTAGCCCTACTGATGTATCATTTTCGGCACACATTTGTGCGCGGACGGACTTTAAAAAAGTAGGAGCGAAAAGTGTTACACGCGGCAAAATCAATAAGTTGCACGCGACGCCCACGGACCCATGCTTAAGCTCCAAACCGTTGGTGGCTGGCCCCGTCCCGCGTCTGGCGTACAGTTCCTTCCGGAGAATATGTTTCAGTCACGGATCGTGACGGGGCGGGGTGGCGTCACTGCGCCAGCCCAATCGTGCAACACTCACAGACGACGTTCGGGCGTTGCGGTACCAGTGCCACGTCACATTTGCCGCTCCTTCCGCACAGTGTTTCGGCTGTCGCTCATTGCAGATGACGCGACCGATCAAGATAGTTCAGCGGATTAATGCAACGCTCTGAATCATGACCGTGTGTCACCACTAATTGGGATCTCTTAGTATTGCACAGCCCGGATCGGCCAGGCGGCAGTGAGCTGTCCTGGGGAAACGTAAAGGGAGTGCTCCATATTTATATGGGGGTTTGGAGCTGAAATAGCCGTCTAGAAGATCACTGCGGTGCAGTTTACAGCCATTCCCTTCGTAAGACCTAAACGTCTCTAGTTTCTGAGCTATAGGCCCGCGAAGATGTGTAGACCTATTCGGGGAGACTTTCAATTTCATCGAGACATCCACGATACCATAATTTTTTAATTAAAATCCCGCCGTTCTTTAAGCTATGCGGGGATCAAGGCCAAAGTAATTAATCTTCGAGTCATTTGTATTTGTCGCTCGTAAGCACGATTTCCAGATAGAACGGCCCTTGCCTGGCTCTCAATCAACGTGGTGCAAGGTATGATGACGTAATAAAACAAATGGCATATTGAGGAGCATATTTCCTTGGCAGAGATATGGTATTGGCTAGAGCAGCCTTTTTCACTTGAAAGTATGCCAATAGTTATAAGAAGTTAAGAGTGACATTGTTTCATCACATCTGATAATTGCTTCAGTACGTTCCAACATGGAAGATTCTCTTTAATGCCTATCGTGATTTAATCTTGATTTTTCTGGCAGGCTCGTCATAATTTTACAATCATTTTCGACCGCAACCGTGCCTAGCGCCTGGAGTCCATAGAAGCCCGTACAGTTGACAGCTTCCGTTAGCCTGGCCCCTGCGCAGTAGCCTGGTAGTAGCTCTTGGCCGAGATTGCATAATTCCAGGGCTGTATTATGGCAAACGTCGCCAAGAGAGAGAAGCTGGTGTTTTCACACAAGCGCATAGTACTATCAATGACTGTTTACGGTGGGCTGGGGCTGGGGGCGGACCTGCCACTCCTGGTAGCGTGAGGTGTGAATCCTTAAAGGCGGTGTTGTTACGTGTGATGCATTTTGATGCAGTCACACCTGATCGCGGTCACATTCGCTGCCACAATTCTCCACGCTCGCCGCCACCATGTCCGCCTCTGCGGTCGACACGTTCGTCACCAGCTCGGCGCCTCAAACAGGAGGGCTGTCCGTCCAAGGCTGGACCCATTTCCGGCCGTTCTCGGGGTAAACAGCGCGGCGGCAGGGCGTGAGTAAGCCAGCCGGCCCCGCGCGCTATTGCGGCGCGACTTGCGCTGCCGCCGCCGCTCGACATATCGGATCACGCGCGCGCGCGTGGCCTATCGACCGCCGGTGGGACCCGTTCCGTGCGGGCTTCCGACCAGGTGGTCAAGGCCGGCGCCCGCGCGCCGCGCCAGCCTGGTTGTGGAGGCATGTCCGCGCCGGGGCAAGGCTCCGGGGTGCAAATCCTACCCCGACCCCGTCTTGAGGCAGTCGGCAAAGTGGGGAGGATGCCAGTCGGACGGGAGTTGTCCGAGGAGTACGTGCGTGAAGGCAAATTTGGGCGGAATTTTGGAAGTCAACGGATTGGACGAGGTATGGGACGGGCGACATCCGTTTACAAGCGCTGTTTCACGGACGCCACCATTCGTTCCAGCATCGCCAGTGACCAGTCGCCTCGTTTCGGACGTCACGCGACAGGCCGGTGGCTGTGGCTGACGCCGGGTGGGCGGGGTTTTCCGGGCCTGGCTTATGCTGATTCTCGACGAGCCCTCATCAGCCGCGTGACCGCCCCGCTGTGGGCTGCACACTGCGCCGTTGTCCTTCGGCTGGCATTGACACAATCTGCAAAGCTGGCGCAACGTGTCCACGGTCAGGCGGACTGGGAGCTGGCTGCTGGTAAACAGCAGCCTGGGAATCATTTCCTTGATAAATTAGTCCGAATGACACAAACAGCCCTTGCGGATAGAGAACATTTCACTCTTAGCCCTGTCACTCTCTGCACCAGCCGTTTTCCTCCGGGTATATTTGATTTTTATGCTTTATGTTTATGATACCTTTTCGTCTATGGCGGAGTGGGTGGGGCGGTAAGACCCGTGGACCGCGATGCTCCCTGGTGCACGATGGACCCCTCCGGCTTGGTCCGGTGTGCTTGTCTTGTCCGACTTGCTGTGTCCGACCGCTGAGCTTTGAGCTGCAGCCGGAGCGGGTACGCTGGTACGCGACTCGCGATCTGTCAGGCAGTCCGTTGGGCTGCGGGAACTTCGAGCTGCAGCCGGAGCGGGTACGCTGGTACGCGGCTCGCGAGTTGCCAGCCAGTCCTGCGGGATGCGGGCAAGCTTGAAGAACCAGGAGTCCTTACCACAGGCCTTGGAAGGCAGTGCGGACAGAGGTCCACCTTGACAGAGTGCGGTCGGCTATGGTGGACCCCCCAGACCGTTGCGATGGGTCATGGGTCGTTCCGGTGGGCTGGGACGCATCCGGTCGGTCGCGCCCCGCCCCGGTGCGCCGCCCCACTGTTTCGGCAGCCTCTTACGTAACGCCAGCTGGCCGCCAGCGCCGGCCGTGCCGCGTCTGGGACAGTGGCGCCGCGCTGCTGACGCCCGTATCGCTGGCGTTCGATAACGGATTGTGCTATGCAGTCGCAGGTTCTCACTGAGCGATGCGAAGCGGAGGTTTGTCGAACACTGGACCCTTGACACAGTTGCCGTTGAACTACTTATCAGCAGGCTGTGTGTGCTTCAAGCAAGTACGCACGTGCGTGGTGTCAATATCGCGACAAGACGAACAAAAGCAAACGTTCATATTCTGCACTCGTGGACCGGTAAACGTTTGCTCCTTTTGTTTGATAGTCTCGCATGTACATCATTAGTAATGTGTGGTGGGAGATGTGATCGAAATGTTGGCGGAAAGTTGCCAGATGTATATTGACGCGTGCGTGCAGGCAAGCCCTTAGATAGCATGTCGTCAACGTTGCCTTGTAACGCTTTTCCTTGTGGACGCCAATATATGAAAATCAGGGTTAATTGTGGACGCCAACCATATGAAAATCCGGATTAATTTCCACAAAGTATGCGCACCGACATTATTAATTGAGCGCGCGAAATTGCACGAATTTGCGCGGCGTGTCGCAGCCGTATGTACTCCGTGTTCGACTGCATGCGGTTCACTCTGAAAGATTTTCACCTCAGTCAGGATCTTCCACCAGCGGCTTTAAATGCCGTCGCATTCAGTTGAGTGCCAACACGTATGACCATATGCTGTCGCCCACGCCCGCCATTCTAAGAAATTGAGTCCTTTTGACTGCAGAGGAAAGCCTAAGAGTCCTTCAGTTCTCCCGCTTTTTGACTTAAGAGTAACGGCCTGGATGGGCCGCAGGAAAGAAATGGAGGAAATGAAGGCAATCGGTGGGACGGTTCCAGGTCTCAAGGAACAGACGGGGGTAGGTGGTGACTCCGCGAGGGTGGGTGCCCTTGAACTAGCCGCCGTTCCGAATAGCACAGAAGGAACAGAGGACAGACCGGAGCATGCAGTCAGGCGGAGTCGTTGTTGAGGAAAATGGATGCGTATCCCGACAGCTTTTTTTGTAAATTGACTGGTATGCAACTGGACTGTAAAATTATAACCACAGCTTAAAGCTCGGGGGTATCGAAAAAAACGAACGACTGGCGGTAGGTGGAGACCACGTTAGGAGGAAGGGCATTTAATCGCATTGCGTTACATATGCCGCAGGATACTTGTTAAGTTATACATTTATTGGACATTTGAGTCCAGCATAAAGCACTGCATTTATGATGCCTGCAGTTACACAACTATCATGTTCAGGCTGTTAAGTTGAGCAATGCATCAAGTTCTCGTTAGGCTGACTGGCATATGAGGATGAACAGTCCTTCGGAAGATGGATGGTATTTCGGAAACTAACTGTTGATAGCGAAGTGACTCGCTCTGATTTTTGGTTCGATGTTTCCATATGACCGCCGTTGAGGGAAACCGCAGGGAAACTATCCGTAGTGCCCTGCAGTGGTGGTCTGATTTTGGTGTCTAATAGATGGCTAAGCGGTGAATTTCAAGCTATTTATTGTCCTGTATGCTATCACCGACTGATCTATTGCGAGAGGAGGGATTTGATGGGATCCGCATTCGTGCTCACCTCTCCAGCTAACGTTCACATCGCGTGATCTCGAGCGAGATTTGGAAGGTCTTTCAGGACTGTTGGTTGAGCAACAAAAACAGACAGGTGCCATCTGGGGTTACTTATCGAAACCAGAATGCTAAATCAAGCAGTGATTTAGGGGCAAGGAAACAGCTGCCTGAAGTGAAGCGCTTCCCTTTGTCTAAGGTAACTCAACTATGTGTATAAAATTACATGTGATTCACGGATATCTCCTTTGTCACGAATGATAAAGGGAAACAGCGTGCCATATGGCCTAGGCCCTGCTGAAACCTGAACTCCTGCTCAGGATATCTTGAATTTGTTAGCGTACAAAAGTGAAGCGCTGGGGCCTGGAGTCAAAGCAGGCTTGAATCTTTTCGTTTTTATTTTATTTTCTTAATTTTTCCCTTCTTCCGACCAACAGGAAGCCGCTGGCGGACGCGGAACATCAAGTACAAGATCGAGAGCTGGCCATCAAGCATCAGCAACCGTAAAGCCGTGCGCAAGGTGATCCGACAGTCGTTCCAGATCTGGTCTGAGGTGTCGTCCCTCTCATTTGAGGAGGTCGGCCGCTTCGACAAAGCACAAGTCACCATCAGGTCAGTGAACTCACCAGGTGGACGTCTTTACCGCTGTCAGGCTGTTTGGCCTGAAATGGCGTGGCCCTACCGCGTGTTTTCGTCTGCAGTCGTGAAGGGTCGCTTGCGAAATGTCGCGCGCCAGCGGAGGGGAACATCGTGTCGACGGAAGCGACTTCGCGACGGATGTGTGTCTGGATCTCGGAACGGATCCAGGATTTGCGATCCCAATCCTATCAACTACGCACCGAGGGTGTCCCGTGATTCACCATTGCGATCCAGGCCCACGCCTGTAGCGCGCGGTGCCGTCGCCTTCGACATGGGCCGGGCCGACGCAACAGCTCGATATTGAGCGATATCGGGCGTGAGCGCGGCCCGCGCGGCGTGACCGCGTGCGCGCGCGGCGTGACGACGACCTCGGCCTCAGGTTCGCGCGCGGCGACCACGGCGACGGCGACCCGTTCGACGGGCGCGGCGGCACGCTGGCGCATGCCTTTTTCCCGCTGTACGGCGGTGATGCTCATTTTGACGACGCCGAACGGTGGTCGGCCGGTGGCGGCCGCGGCACCGACATCTTCATGACGGCCTCGCACGAGATCGGCCACAGCCTGGGCCTCTCGCACTCGGACGACCAGCGCTCTTTGATGGCGCCCTTCTATAAGTCGCCGCGCCGGCCCGGCGACACGGACGTGCTCACTGAGGACGACATTCTCGGCATTCAGGTCAGCTGCTTGTCCCCCCCCCCCCGCCCCCTCTGGGGCACACTGGAAGGTGCGAGTCTCGGCGGTCACGCAGTGTTGACCGCTACGTCGCGTGCTGCCTTTAATGAGGCAGCGTTCTGTCGTTAGTAATGGATTCTGAGTCGATCGATAATGACTTTACGTGACCTGAAGGAATGGAGGAGGACTGCCGCTTGCAACCGTCTCACGGGAGCAGTATCGAATCTGGTAAAAGCTGGTTTTCCATTGGCCCTGCGAAAACTTCTCGATGCTGTGCAAATATACGCTGCCTATTTGGCCTCCGCGCTTTGACCTGCATTTTTTGACCGCGCTCTGACCTTCGCTGACCTTCCGATGCTCTGACCTACCGCAGGCGTTGTACGGGCCGAAGGAGAAGCCCGCGGTCCGGCCGGCTGCGGTCCCCACGCAGCGGCCGGCGCGACCGCCGGCGCCGGCGCCGGCAGCCGGCGAGGACCGCCAGCTCTGCTCGGACGCCACTGTCGACGCCATCTTCACGGCCGGCTCGCAGAAGCAGACATACGTCTTCCAGGGCGCCTGGTACTGGCGGCTGACCGACACGGGCATAGAAAATGGCTACCCGCGACGCATCCGCGACTACTGGGACGGCCTGCCCAACAACCTGGACGCCGCCTTCAGCTTGCCTAAGAAAGACCTCATCTTCTTCTTCAAGGTGATTGATAGGCTGCTGGAGAGCTTGTTGGTAGATAGGGCCATGCAGATCAAGTGGCTGAGTTTTTCCAATACGTAGTGGTTGGCAAAGTCGAGTACTGTCAGCCCCGTAATAACGACAGAGCACTGGGTGCCACTAAAGAGGTGTACTGCAGCGGAATTATCGAAGTGCAATATTCTGACCGCTCGTGGTCTTTCCGACCATTCTCGCAGTGTCACGCGGGCGCCTCACTCACGCGCCTCTTCCCCGCCAGGGCGACCGCTACTGGCGCATGACCCGCTTCAAGATGGACGCCGGCTACCCGAGACTAATCTCTGAGGGCTTCAGCGGCATCCCGTCCAACGTCGACGCCGCGCTCCAGTGGACGGGCAACGGCAAGGTGTACTTCTTCAAGGGCAGCCAGTACTGGAAGTTCGACCCGATGCGGCGTATCCCTGTGTCCAGCTCGTACCCGCAGCCCATCAGCAACTGGGGCAACCTGCCCGACGGCCTGGACGCGGCGCTCACCTACTCAAACGGCCGGTCATACTTCTTCAAGAAGGGCTACTACTACCGCTTCGACGACGCCCGGTTCAGGGTGAGTCTCTAGCAATGCCGGCGGCGGGCCTGTTCGACTGGCTCTCTCCGGGTGAGTGCAGGTGAGCACTCACCTTGCTGACCTGGGGCGCAGCGGGCTCAGCGATGTCCGCTGCCGGCGGGCTTGCTGTGACCGGGTCCCCAGGCTGGCCTGAGTCACGTGGCAGGCTGACCGGCTGGGGGCGTGCGCTATCGAAGGCGCGGCCGCCGCCGAGCCGGCCCACCTCGGGACGTGACCGAGCCAAGGCCGTGGTGTCGGGTCCTGGACCGCCCCGGCCCGCTGCAGGCGCCTGTGCCGTCCGCCGTCCGTTCGAGGCGGCGCCGAGTTCGTTCGGTCCGTTCGGAGCGGCGGGCTGCAGGCACGTTGTCGCGGAAGGATGGGGAGGGGGGGGGGCGGGGACATAGCGAGACGCGTGGGGTCACGGACATGATGGGGCCACATCCTCTTACGCCAGCGACCGGGTCAGTGCGACCCACCCCGTGTCTCCTGAAAGTCGAACCCTCGACCGTCGTGCTTCGATTCCGCTCGCTGCGCCGCACGGGGTCCTGGCGTGACCGGGCCGGCCGCGCCGCCAGGTCGACAACGCCGACCCGCCGTACCCCCGGCCCAGCGGCTACTGGTGGTTCGGCTGCAAGAGCCAGTCCTCCAGTCTGATGTCGCCCTCCAGCCAGCGGCATCCGCCGCCTGCCGACGAGGGCGACAGCGAGGCAGGTGAGACAGACAGACTCGGCGTCGGCCGTGGGCGCGCTGACGCGGCCGGAGCTGGTAGCAGGTCCGTTGGGGGAGCCAGGAAGGTGCGGTTTTGCGGCTGGCCGCTCGGGTAGCGTGGCGTGCTGGCCTTGGTGCACCGAATGGCGGCTCCCAAACGTGGGACATTTTAGTGATCTTGATTCGAGTGTCGTATTTCTGAGGTAAATACTCAGTATGCGTGCAACTTTTACATGATTTCTGTGGTGATGGCGGTGGCGTGACGATGCAAATGTGCCCGATTTGGTGTTGGCATTTTGATAGCATGTACATTTTCTGCTGTCTTTTTTACATTGTATGTCGCATGGCAAGATCAACATTTTGGGGGCCATTCAACATAGCTACTGCAAACACCACTGCTATGGTTGTATTTGTTATGTCGCGTATTTGCAACATTTTGCATGACATGCTCTTGAAATTAACTATTTTTCACGTAAGCATGTAGTCCACGTAAATGTTATTTCGAGTTTCCATGCCCATCTCTAACGCTCGAGGACCAATCCGCGCAGGGGTGTGATTAAGGAGGAACACCGGGGGCACGTCCCCCTTAGCAAATTTGTCCATGCATAAATACGCCTTTGTGTAGATTTTGACAATTCATAACTAAAGTAGGCACGTACAACAGAGTGGAATGAAAACGTGAAGTAATGTTTTACAGCATGCCAAAAATGTTGCGAACCTGCAGCGCGCTTAAGTGTTTATCGAAAACGTTCGGTTGTTTCCACCATTCATTGCAAAATCCTGCATATATGTCTGAATCCGCGCGCAAACTCGGCCGGACTCTGCGGGTCTACAGGTCTGCGGGTCCGGGTCTGGTCTGACTGTGCGGGTCTGCCCCATTCTCTGCCGGCCGTTAGCAGTCTGCACTGCTCACTGCACATGGCGTACCCAGTCATGCGGGTCCTGCCGCCCCACCCGCGCCGAGCTCCCGACGCAACACCGCTGGTCACGTGACCGCACCCAGGCACTCAGCGCATTCCAGGAATCCCGGCTCGGGTCCGGCGGTTCGCAGAACTCTTTCAGCGCGCTCGCGGAACACGCCCGCCGATCGGCGACACGGGTTGACGCGCCCGGCGGCTCCTGGAAGCGGTGCCAGACTCTGACTAACGCATGACGGTGCCCGGCCCGCCGGACCGGACTGGCCCGCCTTACTCAGCTGACCGCCACACGGCGCGGTGACTGATAAACGATAGCCGGTGACTGACGCATGCCGCGGCTCCAAATCGACCCTTCCGCTCGGCTTGCTTTTCCGTCGCATTGCGGAACAAAGGCGTGTATCCGGGGCTGGTTAATTAGAGTTTCGGTGGACTGTTTTGTTGGCGGGAGTAACGCTTTTAAATAGCGAAAAAATTGTAAAACAGTAAAAGTAAGTAGTAGTGCTAGAACGCAAATAGTTTTCGGTGAGGCCAGAGTTACTCCGTCCTATTTGTTCGTATTACTGAGACAGTAGCAGGAGAAAAAGTGGCGACGTGTATGCCGTGACTTAGCTGCAAAGGTCTGTCATGGACAGCAATGCCGTCACTGGCGTCCCGGTGGACTGTCCTGGTAATTGCCGGTGTTCTGGTCATCGCCGGTGTTCTGGTCATTGCCGGTGTTCTGGTCATCGCCGGTGTTCTGGTCATTGCCGGTGTTCTGGTCATCGCCGGTGTTCTGGTCATTGCCGGTGTGCTGGCTCGTGCTATGTCATCCCCCCCCCCCCCCCCCGACTGCGGGCCCAGGGTCGGGATAGGTGACGTTCACGCAGGCTGCGGGTGTGGTTGTCGCATGTGGTTTCGTAAGTGACTGCTGTTGTTGTCATTAAGGCTTTGAGGCGCACTCAGCGCTTCAGTGGCGGGGATGACGGGCACCACGAGGAATCGAACCCTGGTATCTCGGGTTTCCCAGGCGTCCAGTAAAACCACTGCGCCACCAGCAACTATCCGTGGTTGTGTCATTGGGCTTTACGACGCGCTCAGCAGCTGGGGTTATATGGGATCACCCGGCTGTCGCCCTGGCAGGGAGGCTCGCGGGCGTCGCGAGCGGGCCTCCGTAAACGGTGAGCTGACGCGGTGTTCGGCTCCATCGCTCCCAGTGAACTCGCCCGTTTGCAGCAGAATTTGTAAGATTCTGACTCAGTACGTGACGTGCATTGAGACACACACACATACACACACACACACACACCACACACACACACACACACACACACACACACACACACACACACACACACACACACACACACACACACACACACACACACACACACACACACACACACACACACACACACACACACACACACACACACACCACACACACACACACACACACACACACACACACACACACACACACACACACACACACACACACACACACACACACCACACACACACACACACACACACACACACACACACACACACACACACACACACACACACACACACACACACACACACACACACACACACACACACACACACACACACACACACACACACACACACACACACACACACACACACACACACACACACACACACACACCACACACACACACACACACACACACACACACACACACACACACACACACACACACACACACACACACAGAGTTAGACTGTATATGTAAGCGACAGGCTAGCGTCAGCTAATCTATAGTACGTTAACCAGAAGTCACAACACTGAGCTCACGTAAACAAACTATCCAGGAGATTAGAACCGTGTGAGCAAGTGATTCCAATGAATGTGCGAGTGCTGGACCATTGCGTTGTAGCCCGCGGTAAATAAACAGCAGCTTGATTCGGACCACACACCGCCGGTGAATATCAAAACGCAGCTTGTATGTCTGTAAACAAACATCACCGTGACTGTATATATACACGGGGCTCTAACAAAGGGGGGGCACAATGGCCGAGTGGTTAGCGCGCTAGAATCCTTCGTGGGGGTCCAAAAACCCTGGTTGCGCATGAGCGTTAATATGGCCAATGCAGTCACTGGTGCTCCATAAAAAGGCTTTAACAAAGGTCATAGACGGATGACTTAGTCATGGTAACAAAGATCGCAGATAGCTTAACCTTGTTCACTCGTGATCATGAGCACTGCTGGAAACGTTAAGTATGTAATGTATGAAAATGATTACATGATGTTTCCGTGCTGTCAGAACCGTCCAGGACATTGAATATCGGTTGTTCAGAATGTAACAGCTTACAAGGACCGTATCCACACCTTACCTGTGAACGCGGGTTCACCTCCAGGCTCTGCTCAGCACGAGGGGACTGTATCCACACCTTACCTGTGAACGCGGGTTCACCTCCAGGCTCTGCTCAGCACGAGGGGACTGTATTCACACCTTACCTGTGAAGCGGGTTCACCTCCAGGCTCTGCTCAGCACGAGGGGACTGTATCCACACCTTACCTGTGAACGCGGGTTCACCTCCAGACTCTGCTCAGCACGAGGGAACTGTATCCACACCTTACCTGTGAACGCGGTTTCACCTCCAGACTCTGCTCAGCACGAGGGAACTGTATCCACACCTTACCTGTGAACGCGGGTTCACCTCCAGACTCTGCTCAGCACGAGGGAACTGTATCCACACCTTACCTGTGAACGCGGTTTCACCTCCAGACTGCTCAGCACGAGGGAACTGTATCCACACCTTACCTGTGAACGCGGTTTTACCTCCAGACTCTGCTCAGCACGAGGGAACTGTATCCACACCTTACCTGTGAACGCGGGTTCACCTCCAGACTTTGCTCAGCACGAGGGGACTGTATCCACACCTTACCTGTGAACGCGGTTTTACCTCCAGACTCTGCTCAGCACGAGGGGACTGTATCCACACCTTACCTGTGAACGCGGTTTTACCTCCAGACTCTGCTCAGCACGAGGGAACTGTATCCACACCTTACCTGTGAACGCGGGTTCACCTCCAGACTCTGCTCAGCACGAGGGGACTGTATCCACACCTTACCTGTGAACGCGGGATCACCTCCAGACTCTGCTCAGCACGAGGGAAGGCCGTTGTTTCACAATACTGCTCTGACCAGTGAACGTACATCTCGCACTTTGCGCAGTCGCGTCCCGTAGGCAGATCGGCAGATCCCAAACACTCAAGAGTTTGCCTCACTTTCGTTACACGTTCTTGATTGCTCCTCTAAACCTTATGCATCTTTACTAAGGCTGGAAGGACTCAAGCGTGCGTCGACGTGTTGTTGACGCAAGCTTCTACATGCGTCGCTGTGAGTTCCCGAATTTGGACGGGCGCGCAGGTGTCGTACTTCGCAAAATGGACGCGTAACAAACAAAGTTGAGAACACCGCACGACCCACGTGGTCACTGGCGTAAAGTTGGGCTTGTGGACGCTTTATCTCTCCAGCCTAAATCGACTTTTATTTCTGATGGCCAATTCTGTGTTTGGATACTCTGTCGTGTTTAAAAGACACCGTGTTTCTCACAGCTTTGAGGCAGCAGAGGTTACGTTAACTACGAGGTCTTAAACTACGAAGTCGTGTTGCCTCCTTTGAACGGGGCAGCGAGACTGAAAAACCAGACATCCGTTTTCTGCTGACTCAAATGGGACGAGTGGGCGAACATCAATCCCCCGCCGACCTGACCGCAGGCGCTGCAGGGTGTCCGTAAATAAACGCCCCCCGTCGGCGCCAGATACTCGCGCGCTCACCGTTAACAGGGCGTTTATCGCTGACGGCCGCTGGTTGACGTGACCTGATAATGACCTGGCCGACGGGTTCATGCGGACTTATTATATACATATGACGAGTGTATCCCTGCAAGGTTGCAGGAAACGGTAAGCTGCTGATGCATTGAGGCAGCCCTGTGGCGGATCTCCCAAACAAACACGGTCTAATTGAGTTGAAGCCTGGCTCAGTTTCTGGGCAGGACTCAGTGCTCGTTTGATGGCAGTTGGGCGCTGAGGACCTCCGGCCGTGCTCAAAGCACCATGCTGTGGAGTTTAAAGGTGTCCAAGTGATCGAACAAGCTCTGCCGTTGAAGGCTACTCATTCGGTCTAAAAGCTCACGGACTGCGCAAGCTTTTTGACCCGGCCTCAGCACTCTTATACTGCCAGTCCTTTCTGTCGTCTATATCTTGCTTCTACACAGCCCTAGATTGGGAGTGAGCGCATCGCATAGCGTTAGCCCTTTAGAAGCATATAGAGCGCGTAGCGTTTAGAAGCATGTCGATATTTTTCTGAATGAGCACTTCCAATAGTAAAGATGTTTGGCCTACTATGTCAGTACTTGCTCACGGATTTGGTTCGATTACTCACAGCTTTGTTTGATTAACTTACAGCTTTGTCTGATAAACTTACAGCTTTGTTTGAATAGCTTACAACTTTGCTTGATTAACTTACAGCTTTGTTTGATTAACTTACGGCTGTATTTGATTGGCTTAGAACTTAACAGAGGCGCATATTAGGCTGGCACGTCTATCCCTAATAGTTTGGGATTAGCACTTAAATCACGAACTTGGTGAAAATAAGACTGTTTACTTTCAGTCACTTGATTGTTCTTGCATTGACCATGCCGTTTTGAGAAAGCTCGTATTTTCTTTTTTTCAAAACGTGACGCGATTTGGCAGCATCCATGCTATCTTAGACACAGCCCCCAGCAGGCATACGTATATACTTTATATAACCTGCCACATTCTTATAGTTCTCACGCAGTTTGAAACAATCTTACCGCCCTGATTCATGCAGGCAAGCTTAGTTATGCGACTTGTGAGCTGCTTTACCAGACATATTCCAGGATGAAGGTGATTTGTGCTTGCTTTGGCACTAGACAGCCTTGCTAGAGCAGACCATGATACGAGACGTAGATGCGAAGCTTGCCCGCATATCGTGTACGGGAATGCAGGAGGCTTGTGTCGGTCCGACAAATTACCAACCGAAAAATTTTGCGTTATCTTCTACTCTGGCAGACCTACTGGGGATATTTTCGATGAATTACGACCTCACAGACCGGTGGCGTATCAATGTAAAACGACGTTGCGGCTGACTTTCATCAACGACGATAGGTGGAGCTTTGAATCCGCTTGGAAAGAGACATCCTTCAAATGTATGCTTCGGTCCCTGAAATATTTGACCGATCAGAATTCTCCCAAAACGCAACAGACAGAAACGGCCACTATGACTTGGGCAATAGTCTGACCCCGACAATATAATATCCTACTTCCCAGTAAGTGTCCCAAATATCAGCGACCAACGCCAATAAGTCCTCGTCCATAGCCTGGCGCACCCCATCAGCCGGCGCTCGTTTTTGTTCTCAAGCGCGAAGACAGCTGTTCCGAATGTTTCGTCACCTGCTGAGTCGCCGGCCTCATCAGGCTTAGGCGGACCGGGGGTAGCGCGGGCAGGTCAGTCTGACCCCGGGCCTGACCCGCGGCCGCCTCGGGGCACAAACGACTGCTGACGCACGCCAGCGCTCCTGTTTCACCACCACACACGCTTCGGAGGGGCAGTGGGCCGTAGGCACGAGCACGGACACTGTGATAACAGCGGGCGTGTAGCTGCATGTGCGCCGAGCAGAGTGGCCGCCGCTCACCGGCTTTTAACGTGCCGCTAACCCGCACTTCGTGTGGCGTCCGTGTTACCGGCGGCTTTGTCCCCGCTCTGGGAGGAAGTGTGACATCCGTGTTACCGGCGGCTTTGTCCTCGTTCTGGCAAGAAGTGTGACGTCCGTCAGCGCATAACTAACGCTGCGAGTGTGTGCGTGCTTACTGTCGAGTCGGCGCCATAGCCGTGGCGTGGATTGATGGAGCAAAACATAAAAAAATAAACCGCTGATTGTTGGCTTCCGCTTGAAGCGTGCTTTGCATATCAATATCTCGATTTCGGATGTCAGCGTAGGTGCCTTGAGAAGATGTACGCTCTAAAGTGCGTTCATACAGCGGCACCAAATCTTGCACGGTATTGACGTCAGGCATGAATTGCTCACACCCATTGTGCAATGGTTTAAGGCACGAACATGCGCAGCGTGATATAGACCAGCCGTTTCTCAAGAAAACTAGATTACTGCTCAGTGGCAGATAGCTTGGAAACATGCATTTGGAGTACAGCCTCTCGCGCATGCGGAAGGTGCGTCATGCACCTGCAATTTCCCCGGAGCTAAGCAGATGGTATGGTGCTGTGCGAATGTCTTGTGTTCGACCCTGTGTTTAAAGCATCGGATTGGCGACGGGTTAGTTCCAAGTACTTGTTCTATCAGCTCCTGGTTATCTAACTTAATCTCAAAACACAGCTGTTCGGTGTCTGCCCATTCATCGATATTAATGGGAAGATATCGAACACTGGCAGAGTCCACTTGCACCCAAAGACGACCCCAAATTTTTGAGCCGTTGCGAAAGCGGTCGCTGTAAGCAGCTCTGCCGGTTGATGGTGCGTGGACCAAGTAGCCGCATGGTTATGTGACGGCTGTTGCCAATGTCTGAAAAAAACGTAAGCTTGTCTGTTGTTCAAAGGCAAGAGGGCCTAAGTGCTATGTCAGCTAATGGCTCTTAGATCTACTTGGCTTTGGACGACAGTATTACCCTGATAGCAATCGTTTTCGGAAAGGAAATCTGTTGGAAACGTCACAAAATGTGTGACGTCTCTAGATGTTTCGCGATTAAATCTAGGAGTAGGATCTCCAACTAGTGATTGCTATCAGCTACCGATTCTCCAACTCAGGCAAGATACCTTAATTTTCATTGTCTCATTGAAATGCATACGTTGAAATTCGTGGAGTTTGTGTTGTCTCAATGAAGGCCAGCCCTTAATGTGCATAATATTGAGTCACCAAGGCTGGGGCAGCGATAGGGATAATCTCCATCTTTCATTTCATTCACAAAAATCTGGTTGACACTTGGGATATTATCTTTTTGCATGAACTCAGGTAAGGCGTTTGAAACAGGACAGAAATACTGCGTGAAATCCACTTAGGATACGCAGAACGCAACTTCCATGCGTGGTTCTCCGAAAAGCTCCTAGCATACTTTAAAACATTTCATGTAGGTAACATTAGTGAAAACAACGAATTTCGCGAAAAAAGCAATAGGTGTAGCTATCAAGGCAAAGTCATAACACGCACCCGTGGTGTATTATGAAGTATGTATTGATGTCCTTGGTATCTGGCCTACCGTGGAAGTACGATTATTTACATCCCAGGTCCCTCTCCGCTTAAACAGAAACATTAAACGTACGCTGAAACGCGGAAATGATCTACTGCCTTGTTTACCAAAGGCTCGCACGCATGTAAATTCGTGTGTTGGCACACCGCCGCCTGCCCCCCCCCCCCCCCCCCCGTTGCCTGTCCCGTCGCGCCGCTGTATCAAGGCCGGCCGTGTCCGCGGTGAGCCGGCCGCTTCACGCCCAAAATCGTCACGGAGGCGTAACGCACCGCCGGCGAGCAGACCCCGAAGGCTGCACTCCGCCGCTGTGTGACGCGGCCGCGCTTCAGGGGGCGAGCCTGGCGCCACGACCTTCGGCTCAGTGGCTGCAGGCCGGCGCCGCGGACCTTTGCCCCCTGCCCGCCCGAGCTGTCCTGGTTCTCTTGTGCTGCCTGGCGCACGCGCGCCACAATGGCGCTCCGTTGCGGCGGGACCACGCTTCACGATGTGCTCCACGGTGGGGCGCGGCGCCCTTGTTCCTTCAGCCGGGCGTATCCGGTGTGTTGTGTTCTTTATCGGCGTTATGAGTGCTTGGAAACCTTGAGCGCCTTACAAAGTACCGCGGACGTGGGATATCTGTATGCATGGTCCCTATGACACGAATTTGTTCATGGGTCGCGAGCTTACGTAGCCAGTAGGGCTCCAACAGTCCTTCGGGGTTTGCGGTCTTGTGTATTTGTGTTCCAGCATGCATTCCCCTGAACCCCACTAGTGAAACGCTCAAAGCCGGTAATCTTGCCTCCGTTGCCCGATGATAGGCTTACGTCTGCACGGAGTATGCGTCGCATGCTTGCATGTTCTGCACCTGTCCGCGCGCATCAAGCACCCGCCACACTTTGGCTGTCTCCCAGAGGCACGTTCGGGCCGGGCGCTTACCGTTTACGGGGGCACGTTTTCAATGTTCATTTAGCTGCATGCGATCAGATGCATGCATTGCTCGCAGTTGCCAAATCGCTTAGCGTGTTGTTCGTTCACCACGGGTTGACGGCACTTTTTCAGCTTGTTTGAACTGTTTTGGTATGAATTGTCAGCACGTAAAGGTTTCTTCAGTTGACTGACCTTTTTCTTTTCCCTTTTTTCGTTGCACTATAGCGCTCACTTAAGATATACCTCCAACAACAAGTATGGAATGTACAGCACCACGAGGACTGACGGCGCTAACGGCCGCACCGCCGCACCAGACCCCCTCCACGTGCCCCGTACCCGCCCGCTGCACGCTGACATATGTCCTGTGTGCGGCAGTGATGGGCTTCGGCTGCACGCTGACATACGTCCTGTGTGCGGCAGTGATGGGCTTCGGCTGCACGCTGACATATGTCCTGTGTGCGGCAGTGATGGGCTTCGGCTGCACGCTGACATACGTCCTGTGTGCGGCAGTGATGGGCTTCGGGGACGACAACGTGCTGCCGCAGCGGCCGGGCAGCGCCGCCACCAGGTCAGCCGCGGTCATCCGGCTCCAGCTGACCGCCCCGCTGCTGCCGCTGCTGCTGCTGCTGCGACAGCCGGCGGTCTGAAGCCGACCGCCGGACGGCGGGCCGCGGCGGCCGGACAGCAGCGCCTGTTGTGCTGGGCGGCACGCGTATTGCCTCAGCGCCTGCGAACGTTGACGCCCGCCGTCAGCACGAACGATTGCGGAGCGGCCGCCGCCGCCGACGGACAGCACACAGTGCTGGTTCCCAGACCGGGGGTGTTGTCACCGGTGTGACTTCCCCAGCCTCCGCCCCTCTCATCGTCAGCAGGACCGAGAGTCGGGCAGCGGGGTCACCTCTGCCCCTCCCCGCCGTCCCCTCCCGCGGCGGTGCTGAGCAGGCGGCCGCCTGGCGGGCGGGCTCGGCCGACCCGGACACTCCGAGGAGCTGCGGAGGTACGGACCAAGCAGGGAATGCCGCCTCGCAGGAGCGACGAGCCTAGCGCGGACGGAGTCGCGGGCGACGAGGTCCGACGTCGTGAATCGGCAAGCTCGGACCGCGGGCGATCGCGGAGTTCGGCGCCGACCGTCGGAGTCACGCTGTGTCCAGACGTCCGCAGCACAAACTCGGGAAATCCAGCCGGCGTGACGTGGCGTCAGCGTGTGTGCGTGTGTGTGTGTGTGTGTGTTCCAGTCTACGCAGTGGCGCTGGCGTCTACCTGTATGCGTTTAAGGCTTCCGTTAACGCTCTGCGACGCTACGGAGTCTCAGGAACGTGCCGCGGTACCAACGGACTATATGTCACCGTCGCTGCTTGCGTCTTCTCACAAACGCTCTCATCTGTTCGTCTTGTCTGGAACGCGTACCTGTGCGGAAGCTCGTGGCCACCCTCTCCGCGGGCATTCAAAGTGTTTTAGTTTGATCTATCTTCGTATACTGACCCCTCTATTTAAGTTCCACAAAGATTACATACGACAGCCCCGGAAGCCGACGTGCAACGAAGCTGTAATCCTCACCAATACCACCGACGACACGGACACCCTGCAGCATCGCACGGTCTTGCAGTCGATGACTGAACGCCATCGCTCCTCACGCCTCTATGTGATGGCTACGTCTTGTCCGCTGCTTTTACTGGACACCGTGACCGAGGCGTGTGGTCCGAGGATTTAGCCACGTCACTAACCAAACACGTGGATTCTATGCAGCTCACGACGCACGTCCAGGTGTGCTGCGTGACCATCTCTGTTCTCCTCCCAGTTGGCGGCGCGAGAGCTCCTGGCCCCCGATAAAGGCTTCTTTCAGCACTCTGTTCCAAAATGAAAGATTTCCTGAATGATGGTTGGCGCATGTATAGTGCGGATGCTCGTCGCTCCGTTGATGAGCATTTTCTTGCATCCTCTTGCATCTTCTTGGATTTACAAGCTCTGCGTTACATGCGACGAGTGCGCGCGTTCGCGCGTAAACTAAGTCGAATTCTTAATTGACATCATATTAACAGATCGGGGCATTATCCAGAATTATTTTCATTCACCCAGGACACGCCACATGCGTTCCCAACATTGTTGTGTCACATTGACAGCATATGTCATCTCATTCATAGCCTTTGAGGACCCAAACCAATCTCTTGACATAACGCATGCTGCTACCAGATTATTGCCAACGCCCACAGTTGACTGGACACAAGGGCCGAGAGCCATCCGAGATCTGACACAGGCGACCCGAGCCATCGCTGATGCGCCTCTCCCACCATTTGTGACGGGCGGCCCCGACGTCACCGATTGTCAACATCCGGCCGCCTGTGACGTCACGGCCGCTGTCAGGTGTGAATGCGGCCGGCACCAAGCGAGACGGCGGTTCCGGGGCCAGGGCGCACGTGTCTGGTCGGGCGTGACGTACCTCCACAAGGGTCTCACCTGCGGCAGGCCCCCCCCCCCCCCCCCCCCTCTTCCCTCCCGGCCCTCGAAGGACAGCCGGCGGGCGCCGCTGGGATCCCGCAGCCTCGCCTGGGGGCGCCGCTGGGCGCACCGCCGCTGGGAGCCCGCAGCCTCGTCGGCGGGCGGCGCTGTGCCGGCGCTCAGCGCTGGGTGGGCTGGCGCTTCCGGAGGTCGGCAATTAGCGCCGGTCTGCCGGTCGCCGCCGGCGCCAGGCAGAGTCAGGGTGACGGGGCACGGCGTGATCCGGCGCCGTGACACGCGGCGCGGATCACGAGCGTCGGCAGGAAGCGGAGGCGGCTGATGGTCGCCCGCCACACGGCACGCGCCCGGAGGAGGCGCCGGCGGCCGCTCGCCAGCCAGCGCCAGGCAACGAGGCGACGAGAATTGCATTGTTCTCGGCCAAGTCGACCAGCGGTGGACGATGCGTGTTGTTGGTTTGAGGCCAGTGAGCTCGACGCTCGAGGGTCACGCAGCCTGACACTGTCTCGGTCGCCCCAGGCAGTACGCCATACGGCTGGCAAAGTGAGCAGCGCACTTCCCTGGCTTCAGTGCGCGCATGGCGGTGAGCTTGTTTGCAGGTGGCCATAGAGGAGAACGCTGTACGGCTCGGACAGCAGCGATTGTCATGAAGAGATCGCTACGCGGCTCGGTCAGTAGCGGTTGTCATGCTGTGGTGGACGGGTCAATGTCAAGACCAACGTGACTAGTGGTGTTTTCTGGTGTGATCAAACTGAATCATCCATGTACTTCATTGGGGCGCGTTTGTGATATATATTGTGCCTTGTGGAACGCTGCGATAAGTGTATAATTAAGGCGTCCATACAGTTCACGTCTTAGAAGTGTATATAGTAGATGTGGAAGCAAATTAACTGCTTCCCGTGTTCTAGTGCTTTTTGGAGTAGCCATCATTCATGGATGGGAGTGCATGACTATTGTTTGCTCGCATTGACGTGTCTCATACTAACTTCTAAAACTATCGCATTCCGTATCAATTATTTACTCTGCCTTACAGTGTAGCCGTATTAACAGCAATATACATGGTTGGGATCACCAGGGCACAGGTTATATATATTTGCAACCATTAAGGTTGTCTGAAAGGCATTTCCTCAAAAATACTTAGAAGAAATCCGGAAAACTGATTTTCAGCTGTTCTCCCTGAGGGGTATTCCCTAAAAAAATGCATTAAAGAAACTTGGAGAAACCGATCACCCAACTTGTTGTACCGTCGCTACGTCACTGGGAAAGGCGTCACGCCGCCAGACTTAACAGCTAACGGAACAGTGTCTCGAGAGGAAAGAGCTGCTAAATCGTAGTCGATCAGGTGACCTCGCCTCTGAACCCAACCTCAGATCCACCCGACACCCAGGACGCGCAAAGTCTGCTGCAAAGTTATCCACGAAGTCACTCCCGTAAGCCTGAGTGCGTCACTTGCTTATAACCGATGTGACGAAGCTGCGATGTTATGGGCCCTCATGGTGTGCTTCCGTTTTCTGCGCCGTATATATCTTATGACGATGTGACCAACAACCAGTCATGCGCTGTATACATACGTGGGTAGCTCTTATCATGAATTAACTCGCCAACTCCCACTGCCGGATCCGGGGGCAAGGCACCGCTCGCGGGCGGATAGTGTTGCAATGTATGTTTCCTAGCATGTATCCCAGCTTGACTTGAGACCGCGGCGAACTTCAAACGAGTGTCGTGACGTTGCATACAGCCGTAGTGCCTGAAGGGGTCCACTGGACTCATGAACGTAAACACCGTCTCAAATACACATGTCTGTACCAGATGATCTTTTTTTAGCGATGTGGCACAGAGCGGGGAAGGTTGCCACTGTGTGCAGATCGGTGACGTCAGATCTGCATCTACGCTCCAGGATTGGTCCGAGAGCGCCTTTTTTCTGGGGACGTCCGACCAAAGCCAATATCAGACGGACAAACGGACCACATGGCCTTGCCCATCCCCTTATCTGCATCGTATCAGTACGAGCGATTGCAGGCCACTGCCGAAGGAGTCGGCGATGTGAGCAGGGTACTTTTGTGCTCTATACGGATTGGTGTGATGACATAAAAATCAGATGGAAATGAATACAGCGAGCGTCTGCCGTATGCGCCACATGCACACCTTTTGCAGTGTGGGGCAAGCGGTGTGGTAAGATACGTGATGATTATTTTTTTAAAGATTTGATCCGAATCCTTTGAATGGATGAATTTCAGCGATCAGAGCTCGCAGCAAGCAGTGCTTGTTGTGTGAGCCCCGAACCCCACAACCCGCTCGTGCAAATCCAGGTTACGACAGAATTTAGTGGCGGGGGTTTGAGGTGTCGCGATGGCCGTCACGGTTCGTCCTGCCCTCTGATGTCAACTGACCTTTAGCGCGACCGTTGCCACCGGCCGCCGGCCATAGCTGTCAACGGCAAATAGCGGGCGCCCAAATCGATTCGAACCACGCGCCACGGGTGGGCGGGTCGGAAAGCAGGTGCTCTAACCAACTGAGTCACCGGGACGGACTGTCACTTAGATGATGTCCAAACATAAGCGAATGGAGCCTGTCGCCCCTGGGAACCCGTATGGATAGCAGTCACCAATGCGATGGAGCATCCTAGTTTCATGAATGGGGCAGACAGAGCTCCACTATGTGTAACGTCGGCGTACCAGATATAGATACACACATACACACACACACACACACACACACACACACACACACACACACACACACACACACACACACACACACACACACACACACACACACACACACACACACACACACACACACACACACACACACACACACACACACACACACACACACACACACCACACACACACACACACACACACCACACACCACACACACACACACACACACACCACACACACACACACACACACACACACACATACACACACACACACACACACACACACACACACACACACACACACACACACACACACACACACACACACACACACACACACACACACACACACACACACACACACACCACACACACACACACACACACACACACACACACGCACATATATATATATATATATATATATATACATATATATATATATATATATATATACATCACTGGAATAATGACTGGCTTTGGGCTGCCAAGGCCTGGCAGCTTAATATCAAAACAAAGGCGTTCTGATTTTGGTGCTTCAGCTGCCTGGCCTTTGGGTGTTTTGAGTTTGTATATTATAAATAGCTGACCTTTAATGTAACAGGAGCTACTGGGTAAATGATGTTATCAAGCAAACATAAATTTACACTGTGGAAGGTTCGACGATGGGAAGTAGCGGATACGGCCGCTGGTAACCATGAACAATGTCTCGAAACAACCAGTACTTATTACTTTGAGTAATGTTTGCTTGATAGTGTTAATTCGTCAGTTTCGAAAGCCGCTTATTTGCTTGGATCTTGTTGGAACGTCTCGAACGACGGTTTTTGTCTCTAACGTCAACTATTTACCACATAAAACTCCTGAGTCAGCGGGAGTAGTTCGTCTTTGCGATAATTCCAATGCGAGTATTGGAAAGTGCATTGACAATTTGAACGCATGCTGGCCAAAATAAGCTGGATCATCGCTTATTTACTTTTCATTGTCCAATCTGCAAACGCTTAGTCGAAAGAACGCTGTTTTGAAGCCATGTTTCTGGAAATGTGACTCCGGTAACTTTCCGGTTGACGACTGGAGTGCCTACAGCGTCAGGCAGTGATGATCTTGCTCAATGGTGTTACGGACAAAAAATATATAAAAGTCTGCGTGGCAATAGTTGGTAAAACAAGTTAAGCTTAAGTTCGTCAGATGCGGTGAAAAGTTCATAATATCAAACAATTGCCAGGTAAAAAGGTAGTATACGGCAAAGTTCGTATGGTAAAACATTTTTTGGGAAACTTCATAGTGAAAATTCTCGTGCGCGAAAAAGCTTGAATGGAAAAGGTGGGACGTAATTGTTTGCTAGTGTTCGTCAATGATAAAGTTCGTATGACAAAAGCATGTTCGCCTTAGGTACGCAAGGTTCATTTGCAAAATTTTCGTCAGTAATAGCGGTCGTTTTACAAAACAATGCGCACCCTTAAGTTTGTATGCAGATATGTAATGAACGATCGAAAGTAGCTCCCCATCCCTGATGCCGAACCTCGGACCTACTGTCATTATTGGGGGCACCACTCGACCGGGGACAGAGGTAGGAGATGGCGCAGGACAGCAACAATGGCGTAGGTCAAGTGTGCGACCAGATTATCTCGTCATGACGTGAAATTAAACACCCTTCGGCGGGCCAGCAAATAAACCCTAATTAATGGTAGCGGTGCGAAATGGCCCGAGATAGAAGGGACTGGAGGTCATCAAACGAATAAAACAGCATGCCCACCTCAGATTCTGCTGTTCTTTATGTGTTCTCCCCTTATCCCCATCGTCCTGACACCTCCGTCAACGCCTTCTGAGTGTGCTACTGACGCCAGCTGACGGCCCAAAGTTGACGAGAGTCAGCTGTCTCGGAGCATGCGCGCGGGAGGACGCGAGAGTGGGCGCCTGGTGCACGATCACTCGCACGCTTCAATTTTTCCCCCTTTATTGGCGTTTATTTGACTGATAACTTAGCTGGTTTTCCCGCATTTCACAAGCACCTAGTTTTCAAATGCACCGCGAACGGGATAAACGGATGGCGAAAATTATTGTTTTTCTCAGGCTTATCCCAATAGCCGATAGACTTTATTCTAAAAACGCTTTGATTTGGCACCATGCACCAATTGTTCAGTTTATGTTTGTGTATTTGTTCCTATGGGACCAGTATCGAAGACGTGGAATGACGAAGAAGTGCATGACACTGAAACAAAAACGCCTATGGAGTGAGAAATTTTGTCATGCTATAAAACTGACAACAAAACGTGGTCCTGCTCCCGCTTGCCGATTTTTCGAGCATTTCATATTTGGCGCCAAATTAGGTCCCTGTCTAATGACACTTGCGTAAAAATGCCATAAAGTAGTTAACCCAGAGTCCAAAGGCAAAGATGCACCAGCTGTACCCACTTGATGCACCTACTTTGATAAAAATCGTGTTTGCACCCAGCTACCATCGCACGAGACTCTATTAACCGTCTAAGTGTACGCCGAATGGAGCTAGAAATTGCACAGCCAAACTATAAGTCAATATTATGCGGCTTTGGCGGGAAAATCAAACTGCAGCGAAATCTGAGAGCTGACTTACTCGAGTTGGTTTCTGGGTGGTAGTCCCGTCGTGGGACACTCCTCGTCCAATAGGAATATTACCCATATCAAGCTATCTTGATTGATGATTGATGAAGCTATTGTATTCTATCAATGCTCACGAACTTTCCCACATGTACTTTTGCCAAACGAAAGGCATCCGTTACGAACATCTGCGTGTGTAGAATTGCGTACGAACGATTGTGTGCTTTATACAAACGAGCTTTGGTTTACCAGAGCCTTTTCGACCAGAAATGATCATTTCAGGGCTATGCGATGAAGGAGAATAGCTAACGGTGGGGCGGGACTTCATGCGCCTGAGGATGTAACTGCCGGGCCTTAGCCCGCGCAGGAACCCCTCTGCGGGGTATACGCTGGGCGCCCGGTCGGGGTACCCCTCCAAGGGGCCTCTCGGCTTATTCGCGGCTGACGTATGTGGCCTATTCTGGACAAGGGGGGGGGGGGGGTTGCGAGGATTTGGATAAACCAAGGCAGATGGGATAACAGGGTCGGATGCATATAATTTTTTTCATAAATGGTCTTTGGTACTGACGATTTTTGTAAATGGGAGCACTTTACTCGCATACGTTATATAATACGACTATCTGCAAACGAACTTTTGCTCACAAACTTCTCGTGTGTACTTTTGTCATACGAGCTTTAAATCCCACGTATATTTGCTCACAAACAATGTCGGATGCAATTTCAGGTATGCGTAGTTTTTCCTTACGAGCTCTTGTCCTAAAATCTGCTAAATGTTTAAAAGACTGTACATTTGTTTGCGGTACACATCTGATCGAATCTCTCTACCTTCTCCCAATATCTGAAATCGGTCCTCAAAATTAGCCAAGCCAGGTACATCAATTATTTGGGGACGAGTGCACGTAAACACTATCTTCAAACGCTACCGAAAGTTTTTTTTCGGTTTCTCATTTTTTTCAGCACCTGCAAATCAAAGAGTGCACCAGAGTGGCGTGATTGACAATGGTCCCTTAAAGTTACCTTTCAGTCCCAGATAATGAATGCTGCATTTCGGCTGTAACTTTCCAACAAAGCTAAGAAGGAGCGTACATGCATGACGCTGATGAGCAATCTCCATATACCACCCCATGAGATATGAAGGTATGAGATAGAAGGTATGAGATATACAGTATATTACGCAATAGCAATACTGTCAAGATTTTCTCCATAATGCTGCAAATTTATGAGCTACATGTTTGGCTTGAGGTCATGTCACTGAAACTCACATCACAAAAAGAATGCGATAACGCTGGCATGAGATTTAGAAATGAGCAGCCCAATCGGATAACACTCAATTTACATTTAAATCCCCTGGCATTGACATCCTCGGAGCCTGGCAGTGGAGCCCCAATCTTCGCAAGGGAAGAACGGGCAGAGGAACGTCATCAGACTGCACTCAGCGGGCAGAGGAACGTCATCAGACTGCACTCAGCGGGCGGAGGAACGTCATCAGACTGCACTCAGCGGGCAGGGGAACGTCATCAGACTGCACTCTCCAAGCGCCTTTGCTGAACCCTCGGTCAATATTGCCATGCACGCCAAGCTCAAGAAAGCACACCCAAAAATTACACCGCTCGAGCCTGACGTCTGCTGCGAAGAAGTTCCACGAGCTGCGACTGCAGACAGCATCGCAATCACTAGCGCACTGCTGACGGCTTCCGCGAACGGGCTGCTGCACAACTGATTTGCAATCATCTGACTCAGCCAGTTCCGTACACACCAGCCATAGTCACGGGCAGTGGCAAGTGCAGTCGTCCCTCCTGCTGCGTCCGCTGGGCTTCCCGGAATGGGACCGCCTCCACCGGGTGCTCACGTTACGTTTTGGTGGAAGGGAATTGATCCGTGGCAGCGCGTATGACGTGTCAAGCCAGATGTCTCGGCGGTCACGCCTTTGAACGCGATGTCACGGGTCTCGGCGTAGCGACGAAGTCACTATCTACCAACTGGAATTGCATGGCGATGAGCCGAATTTCATCAGGGTCAGCTCGAACTATCCGACGCCTGTATGTTGAACGCCGACAGCGAGACGCCACGCGGCACTGCATGTAAGACGGCCAAACGTGCGAATCCTTGGTCTGTAGGGCGCGATGGCTCACTAAACACGCCGACACCTTCTTCGGGGACCGGTTCACAGCTCCCCCCGCCCTGACCCGTCTGAAGCCGGCGCACAAAACCAATCCGGCGAGCGCCCATCCGCGCGCGCGTGTCAGCACCGCTCGCCACCGCAGCCCTGTTGTTTGCCTTGTCTGGACCCATGCAGTGTGCTGGTGTTGACTTGAAACGTCGCTTCACCTGCTGCGGTGTCTGCACCGGTCCCAGCAGGAGCTGTGATGGACGTCTTGGTTGTCCTACCAACGCCCCAGCTGTCCGTCTGTCTCCCGCGTTCGTTGTCTCCCGTGACCCAGTGGCGTTTTTGTTCCCGGCGTGGATTCGGGTCACGAGCAGAGGGGCGCTGCAGCGCACGGTGCGCTTCCCCCTCCCCTTCCCATCCCCTCCGTCCCCGGAGAACAGGGCGGGGACTGCAGTCTAGCCGGCAAAAGACGGGGCAAGGCTTACGGTCTACGTGGCATCCGACCATTAAAAAGAAAGCAAAGAAAACAACGAGTGGTTTGTGTGAAACTCGGGTGTTAGCTCCCAACCTGTAATTCAAGGCTGCTGTATCGTTCACAACTTCGGCAAGTAAGCCTTTGCTAGTAATTGGAAATTTCTGGAGAGAACGTGTCGCAACTAATCGGCAATCCGAGGACCCCAAGAACATATATGCTGTCCACCATTTGCAAGTCGATCGTACAACATAGACGCGGTGGATTTTGATGAGACGAACGAAACTCATTCTATTACAATTGAAAGTTACATCTACATGGCTAGTATCTAGCGACAGTGGCATCACCTCACTTGTCGTTTTGATCTCACTTTGGCAGACGAATGGGAGCTATTGACACGCGAACACGGCTCGTGCCTAACGACTCGGATGTGTCGCTATTGCAGTAATGGGCAGCAACTGTCCGGTCTGCTGAGCCCCTCCGAAGCTGAACTCCTGCCTCCGGACTGCACTGTTGGCGGCTTGTGCCACATCGCCACTAAGCACCACTAGAAGCCGTTGTAGCTCAATTCAGTATAGACAGGACCGGGCGGACAAGGGGAACGAAGCTGGTGGCATTGGAGCCATTTGACTCCAGAAGGCATAGCCATGCCTCTTTGCATCAACTTGCACCCGGCCCTTTGACCATGTGCTTATTGGCTTTGTAGTTGCATTTATCCTGAATCCGTTCATGTACAGTATATACAGTCGTTCATACCACCAGCACCACCATTACCAATACCTTAAAAGCCGCTTTCTGGTCATGACGGCGGAAATCACCATAGCCAACATTCATTGCGTTCGTAGCACATATTTGGTTTAAACGTACTGACAGCACGTATTGGGGCTTCAGTCACCGGGACTATACGGGAAGTTTTTATTGTAAACGAGCTCACAGATCAAAACACTCTTAATTTGAACCATCGTATATCTATGTAGCTTGAGAGGCCCATTCTGCTGTGGTAAGCTGAGTTTTGACGGATCTATATTTTTCAAGAACCAATCGTACCGCAATTCGGTTTCAGCATCAGCTTCTACAATGATCTGAAGGGAATGTTCCGCATTTGAAAATATCAAGTCATGTGTCAAATATTATTAAATAAGCTCACTTGTAACTATTGGTCTACTTTTATGTGTCCCAGGCTACTCTAAACAACTCAATTTCACTATCTAATAGCGATGTTGCCCACTTTGTCCTCGTATGGTCATGCCATGAAAAATCTTTATAACGTAGAATCGCTGCCAGAGTGGCGCGTCAACATTGCCACCGTGGCGGAAAGGCTGACTTACTTGTGGTACTTCAACTTGCCAAGAGGTGACGGCGTTTCATTACGGTGTATTCGCGGAGCCGAACATCGTCATGTGCTCGTGTTTTGGTCCCTTTTCGTATTGTTCTTGCAAATATATATCCGCGATTTTATATTGTTGATTTGCATTAACATACTCGGTTACGGCACTTATAATGTTCCGCATTTGAATATCTCAATTCTTGGACCAAGAATCAGATATGATGAAATAAGCTCACTTATACTATTCACGGACTGTTAAGTGGAAAGGACTGCCCAAACAACAAAATACCTCTGTCTGGTAAATATGTTCCTGAATGTGTTACCGCTCGATTAGGCCGGAAACATTTGTATGTCATTGAGATACCGTCAAACCAGTGGTGCGAAACTGCCACTTGCTTGTACTTCAAACTCTTCGATAGATAATCGCACGGGCTGAAAGTTTTCCCTGAGCCAAGCATCGTTTTGTGCTCGTGTTTTGGCCCTTTCTCGTGGTGTCCTTGCGTATGTATCCGTGAGTTTCAGATGTTGACTTGTATTCACATCGTTGGTTATGACATTATTCTTAAGCTATTCCATTTCGAGTCTTACTTTCTTAATAAGTAGCGAGTGAAGAAACCTTTTCCAACTTCGTATCTTATGTAGCACAAAAGCGTTACGTTACTGAAGCACGCGCACGTTGCTCAACGCTGTATGAGAGCTAACTGACTCCCACCATATTTGAAAATCTCGCTCGATCTGAATGACGCCAGATCTGAATGACTGGACGGTAACATTCTTCCTGGCCTTGAACACCGCCTGCCCTGTAGGGTGGCAGGATTTGAACGATGTTGCTATGGCGTTATACATGCCTGAATGACCTTGAAATACTCTGCACGAAAGTCTGCACACCTTCGCGAGCGTGTAGCTTAGAAAAAAAAACAGAGGCTTTAGGTAAGGACGCGGGAACCGGAGGCTGTGAGTGCAACTGTCCCCTCCCCGAGCATAAAAGCTGGGAGCGGCGCCCCCCCCCCCCTTCTCTGTCCCCCCCCCCTCAACTTGGAGGGCCTGTGAAGAACTCATTTTGGTATGTTAAGGGCTGATTATGAGCTACAAAAGGATTACATAAGCCTGTAAAGGTCCATTATGACCTGCCAAGGGCCCATTCTGGCCTGTTTAGGATCAATTTTGGCAAAAAGAATGTGTCTATTGGATTGTACAGAGCCTATTATGGTCTAAAGAAGGTCCACTATTAACTATGGGAGGTAGAAGCGCAGGTAGGGGGGCATAGGGGTACGTGCCCCACCCCCCACCCCCTCCCTCCCTTGGGTTCCGAGCGGCCGTTCGGGTCCCTCGGAACCTACGATTGAGGGCCCGAAAGGCCAGCCGGAAGTCTCATTAAAGGGCCCCAGCCCGCAGGGCCGGTCACTCAAATGCAAGCTAGAGGACCCTGTGCACTGATAAGGGGCCCACTGAGTCTATAAGGGCCTATATTTCGGTCAGACACCACCAGTAATGCACAGTTGGTTCCCTGGTGGCATGGTCTTAAGAGCCCATTTCCCAAGCAGGGACAAAGCCGGGGGGCAGCGATTACATTGCCCAGGGCCCCACAGCGCCTAGCACGGGCCCTCTGCTGTCAAGGAGTCCCGAGTCGGCCAGAAGCAGTGTTCGAGGAGGTCCGAGGAGCCTGGAGGGCCCACCGGGTCCGACGATCTAGGGTCGGATTGAAAGGTTTAAAGGCATAAAAGGCTGGTCAGAGTCTTATTCAGGGACCCCGACCTGCGAAGACGGACCCTCAAATAGCGATCACAGGGTCCTTTGCGCCGACCGGGGACCCCTAAGCCGATATGGGCCTATGTGTCGGCCAGGTACCACCGCACCACATAGTTGGCTCCCTCTAGGTATTGGCCTGAGGACCCACTTCCCAATGAGCTATAAAGCCGGGGTCAGTAATATCCACTGGTCTGGGGGCTTGTATCTGTATGGGGCCCACAGCGCCTGACGGAGGACCCTGTGCTTGCAAGGGCCCGGAGCCGACCAATGGAAGCGTTCGATGAGGCCCGAACACGGGCCCGAGCGGCCCACCGGAACCGACAATCAAAAGCCTGGTTGGATGCTATCAGAGCCCGAAAGACTGGCTGTAGGTCACAACAAGAATCGTGGTCCGTATGGTCGTGACCTGAAATATCAGTCAGAGGTCCTCTTGCACCGTTTTAGGATTCCCTGAGACAATGCGGTTGTCCAAGTCGGTAAGAGACCACGAACACCGAACAGTCGACTCTATGTCCGTCTGAGTCTTTGAGACCTATTTCTCAAGCAAAAACGAGACCGGGGCCCGCGACTTTCAATGTTCGGGTCTCTGGCACGATGTGGGCTCCTGTGTCGGTTAGTGACCAAAGTACCGAACAAGTCCTGTGGCGGCAAGTAAACCCGGGTCGGGGCGGCGTTTGACGGGCCCGAAAAGGGGCCGAAGGGTCTCCCGAGATCAGTGAGATCAGTGGCCCGAAGGGATGACTAGAGGATTTGAATGGTTGGCTGTAAGTCACATTTTGAAGACCCCCACCCATCATCAGGGCCATGATCTGAAATATTAGTAAGATGACCTCTTGCACCGGTAGGGACCTCCCGATATATATAGATAGATAGATAGATAGATAGATAGATAGATAGATAAATATATAATATATATATATATATATATATATATATATATATATATATATATATATGACAACAAACAATGACAATGACAATTATTATGACACACACACACACACACACACACACACACACACACACACACACACATATATATATATATATATATATATATATATATATATATATATATATATATATATATATATATATATATGTGTGTGTGTGTGTGTGTGTGTGTGTGTGTGTGTGTGTGTGTGTGTGTGTGTGTGTGTGTGTGTGTGTGTGTGTGTGTGTGTGTGTGTGTGTGTGTGTGGTGTGTGTGTGTGTGTGTGTGTGTGTGTGTGTGTGTGTGTGTGTGGTGTGTGTGTGTGTGTGTGTGTGGTGTGTGTGTGTGTGTGTGTGTGTGTGTGTGTGTGTGTGTGTGTGTGTGTGTGTGTGTGTGTGTCATAATAATTGTCATTGTCATTGTTTTATATAACTTTGTATATAACTCTAAAACTTTGTCAGCATTTTTATCCCGGTTCTACAAAGATATTATAGATTTCGTGAATGTAGATTGCAAATCGAAATGGGTCAACAATCGATACTGAAATGGCCAAGCCATTTTCGTCTGGGAAAAGGGCACTAATGAAAGCCCTCTGACTGACCTCAGGTCCCGGCACGGCGAATGGGGACCGGACTCCGAGTTCAATTGGGCTCTTGACCTTTGGTCCCAAAGAGCCCTCCGGATCCCTTTTCGGACCCCCGCAGACAAGCCTCGTGGCGAGTCGGGCCACTTGCCGACCCAGGATCCCCTTTTAAGCACTGCAGGCCTCTGGCCGACACCCTCATGGTTTCAGTGATGCCGACTCCTGCAAATCGCGGGCTCGGCCTTGCTCACGTTTGGGAAATGAGCCCCCAGGGCTTGGACCGACACGTAGCCGGCCGTTTGGTGTTGGTGGTCTCTAGCCAAAATAGAGGCCTACACTGTTCCAGGGCTCTCAGTCAATGCAAGAGGCCCTCTGGCCGACATTTCAGGTCATGGCCTTACGGGTGGGAGGGCATTCTTAATGTAACCTACGGTCAGCCCTTCGGGCCCATGACCTCGAATCAAGAGGACAATAAGCCTTCCAATCGGGCCTTTGATCTTTGGTTCCCAGGGCTATTCGGCCCCTCTTTGAACCTCCTCAAACAAAACCCATAACCGACTCGTGGCCACTAGCCGACACATGACTCGCTGTTAGGCACTGTGGGGCGTTGGGCCTCTGACCGACACAGTGGCCTCAAACATTGTTTTAGGGACTCAGACCAACGCAAATCGTGCCCCCGGCCTTGCTTCTGCTTGGAAGATGAATCCCCAGAGTTCAGACTGACAGGGAGCCAACTGCTTAATGTTCGTGGTCCCCGGACGACTGAGACACCCGCATTGTCTCAGGGGGTCCTGAAACGGTGCAAGGATGCCTCTGGTTGATATTTCAGGTCACGACTCTACGGCTCTACGGGCCGCGATTCTTTATATGACCTACAGCCAGTCCTTCGGGTCCCTATGCCTTTGAACTGAGCCTTTGATAGTCAGTGCCGGTGGACAGCTCAGGCCCATGCCAACACGGACCCGACTGCGCGTTATTGGTGGTGGCTGACCGACATATGAGCCCTTAGCGACTCAGGGGCAGGGGCGGATCTAGAGGGGGGCCACGGGGTCATTTCCCCTTGGGTCCCGAAGGGGCCCATTGGCTCTGAGGGGGCCATAGCCGGCCGAACAGGTGTAGTTTTTTTTAACACAAAGCGCAACAAAACTGGGTATCCCAGAACTTTCAGGCGACCAAGAACAGTTGTAAGCGAAAGTGGAGGCCCTATGAGAATTCAAAAATTATGCAGTGTTTGGAAAAGTTGTGAACTGGACATTTTAAGCCTCTTTAAACTGTCGAGGGGACCATGCTGTTTTCCGGGGACCTATATGCCCACTTGCAGGATTAATTTCGAACTTTAAGGAGCATTCCTCGTTGCCCTTGATTTCTTTGCATTTGCTCGGAGGGCCCTGCGCTGCTGTTGGGGCTCTTCCTGTTAGCGTGCCGGGGCACTCTTGTCAGTCACGGTCCCTTCCACGGATTCCTTCCATTCGCCAGAAAAGCTCTGTGGGCTATAGCTGGGGTTCCATATCCTAGCCTGCCGGGGCATTCTCGGCTGCTCAGAGGCCCTTCACGTGGGTCTCGGTTAATCTACCGAGACACTTGCTATATACTCATGGGCCCTCTACGTTGGTCTAGGGCGTTTCCAATTCCCTGTCACTCGCTTAAGGCCCTACACTCGTGTCGGGGGCCCATCCAATGACCCGCTTGGGAACATTCAGTCGTTTGGGGGCCTTCCACGCTGGGTCTTGGCTGCTTTTTCTGAATGTGGGGCCCAACGGTCTTGTGTGTGTGGGGGGGGGGGGGGCTTTCTGATAACCTGCTCGGGCATATTCGATTCGATTGGATCGGGGGCCCTCCGCATTGTGTCTTGGGTGCTTCCTGTCTGAATGGACGGCCCTACGTACTTGTCGGAGACCCCATCTGTTCGCCCCTTCGGCCACACTGGACTGTTCTGGGGCCCTATATATTGGGTATTGGTGTCCGAATTTAAGGTCCTACACTCCTATTTGGGCCATCCGATGATCTACTCGGGTAAACTCCATCTTTCGGGGGCCGTCCGCACTGGATCATGGGTACTTCTTATTTCAGTGGAAGGCTCTTCGCTTTGACGGGCCCCTTCTGGTAAGCTGCTCGGGCACGTTCCATCATTCTGGGGCCGTTTACGTGGCGTCGTTGGTACTTCCCATTCGAGTAGAGGGTCCCACGCTCGTGTTGGGAGCCCCATTTGTTAACTTGCTCGGGCACACTCGATCATTCGGGGTCCTCTACATCGAGTCTCGCGCACCTCCTATTTTAATGGAGGGGCCCTGCGCTCTTGACGGGAGCCCTATATGTTAACCTGCTCTGACGCACTGGATCAGTCGGGGATCCTCTGCACTGGGTCTTGAATACTTGCTATTTGAACGGAGGGCTCTACGCTCCTGACGTGGGCCGGCTCTACATCTTAACCTGCTCGGATGCACTCGATCGCTCAGAGCCCTACATATTGCGTCGTGAGTATTTCTTGTTTGAACGGATGGCCCTATGTTCTTGGTGGGCCCCACCTTTTCAGCTGCTCGGGCCGATGGCAAATGCAGAGGGGGGGGGGGGGGGCGGGAGGCATGAGACCTTGCCCCATCGATCATGCCGAGCGGACCTTAAGGCTCCGAAGAGGTCATAACCGGCCGGACGGACGCAGTTTTCTTACAACAAAACACAACAAAATTGGATGCCTTTGGGCCTACACACGACTAAGGACCATTGTTAGCAAAAGTAGAGCTCATAGACAAACGAGATTCATTCTTCGCTGATTGAGTAGGTGTTGCTTGGGAGAAATTTGGGTACTTATTATGCTGTCTAGAAGCATTACGCTGTTCGTTGCCTGGCTCCATATGTCCACTTGCCGGGCCAATCCGATCGATAAGGAGCTTTCCACGTTGCCCTCGATCTCTTTGCATTTTCTCGTAGGACACAATGCGCTGATGGGACGCTGTTTGCCTCCACGCCTGAGCACCGTTGATCGATCAGGTTTTCCTCCACGGATTTTTCCCATTCGCCCGAACGGCTCTACATACTTTTCCCGTGGCCCCATATGCCAGGGTACACTAAGCTGCTCAGGCCCTTCAAATAAATATTGGGTTCTTTCCACTTGCTTGAAGGACCTTGTGCTGTTGCTAGGGCCCCTATAAGGTAAGGCACGGAGACATGCGATGAGCAGGGACCCTCTACTTTGATCGAGGGCTCTCTCCCTTCGGTCTCATCTGCGAAGGACTCTTTACTCCTGTCAAGGCTCGTGTTGTTAACCTGCCCGAACACTCTTGATCGCACAGAGGCATTAGATTATGGTCTTGGATAATTCTCCTTTGCTTGGAGGGCTCTGCGCTCTGACTGGAACTTTATATGTCAGCCTGCCGAGGCACTGCCGATCGTTCAGGGGCCCACCACGTTGGTCTCGGGTTCTTTTTGTTTGCTCTGCGGACCCTATACTTGTTGACGGAGACACCTTGTTGGTCTCCTGTGGCACCCAGGATCCCGACAGCATAAGCCGACTTAACGCAGTCCGTTGCCCGGCCCCAAGGCGGAAGCTATTGCCCCATCTCCTTGGAAGTGACTATGGCCGTCGGGGGAAGGCCTTGCATTGTCCCGAATAAAAAACCTTGCGGTACATGTACAAAATTAAGAATGCCGACAGCGGGATTTATGATTTTTAATTGGGGCAATTCTGCTTACGCTAGCTGATTGTGTTCGTTGCCTGCTGCGCCTAAAATGCTCACGGTGTTATAGGACCTTGCTCACGGTGGTCGTTTCTCCTAAAAATAGATGCACGTGTTGAGAGAAGAGGGCGCGTGGGGCAGGCAGGAACCGGTAATTTCATGGCAGGCTCGCATATTGCAAGTGTAAAATGGCTAGCGATTAGAACTGGGTTACGGTAGTCGGAACCATTGATCACAGTATGCACTGGGCTGTCAGGGTGATCTGCCCTTTAAGGAAATATATTCTTTACCTGTTATGATTTTAAGGGTGCTTGGAGGGGCTCATTCATCGCTCAAGGGACAGCAGCAGTACTTCAGCCCCAAGCCTGTGTAGAAGTAGCCATAACAGTTTGGGGCAGAGAGGCTTGGGATAAATTTATGGCAACCCAGTGCATTTTAAAAATGTGGGGCATCTGCCCAGATTTTAAACAATACACATGCTAAACATCCAGCATAGTAGCAGCATTCATCACTGCCAATGTCAGCACATAGCCAATGTTTGAAGGAACTGTGGTATTGCAAAGGTAGACTCAGGTAAAAATACTCTGATTAACTACAGTATGGTGAAGGTAGGCATGGGAAAATATAGTCTGGAAGCATTTTTCTCACTTAAAATTACAGTGAAAGCTTAATAAAGCATGGCCTGACCTGAATTATATGTGTGAAAACAAGGTTCAGTGCACAGATGTCACATGGGCATGTGGCACAGCTGATGTATTTGTCCAGCCACTTAGGTGGGTAAGATGTATAAAAAAATTCATCCCTCACAGTGCTCAGGATCAGTCAGTCAGCTTCAGGCAGGGCAGAGGTCCATCCAGTCTGTGGGGTTCTCAAGCAGAGAAAATAATTTTTGCAAATAGAAAACAGTTCAGGATCAAATGGCAACTGATTAATGGCCAGCCAAGTATGGCTGCAGGGGTTGATTTATATTTTAATACCAAATTAAATTCATCTTAGAATGCTGCCTTGTGAGACCTGGGTTGCAATACTTTTTAGTACTTGGACCCTGAGACCCATGAGACCCATCCATTGATGAAGCTAACTATTGGGTATCAGATGGCATGCTCTTCAGTTTTTTACATGATCACAGCACAGGAAACCTCAGCTCTGAACAGCAGCCTGAGCTATGTGTGATCATGTATGAGCTAGATGATGTGTGGTATCTGATATGCTTGGAAAAGTTGGTGTTATGGTGGGATCAAACCCATATCCTTTTATCCCACACTCCCATATCCCCATATCCCCATATCCCACACTCAAATCCTGACCCTTGTAGTAATTGCAAGATTGAAATATGTGGGCTGATAATGGGGACAGCTGTCCTCTGCAGCTCGGTCTGTGGGGTGCATAACGAGGACCTTGGGAGATCAGATTCAGACTATGTAGTGGACCATTACTTCTTTGCAGATCAGCTGAGTGATGTGCAGCTATAAAAGGATAGCACAGCTTCACCACATGCCAATAATGTACCTATAATAAGTCATGAATGGTCATCAGGCTGCTGCCTCTGGCAAATATGTCTCAAGACATTTTTCACTGGCACAACACCATACAGCCACACTGCCTATATCATGCTGGTGGCTGAAGTACACCAGCCACTGATGTGTGGCCATTTCCAGTGTGCCACCATGGGGCCACTGAGCTGTGCGGCACTGGTGGAGCTGCACCTGCACCTGCTGGAGCTGGAGCGACAGTCGGAGCTGGAGCAGACCCAGGCGCTGCTGAGCACGCTCTCAGTGCGCCAGCTGTGTGAGCGGGGCGTGTGCCTGTCGCGGCTGGCGGTGGCCGAGCGGCGCACGGCGCTGTACGGCCGCTGCCTGCTGGCGCTGCGGCCGGCCGGCCGGCAGCCAGCGTCGCTGCCCAGTCACACGCTCGGCTCCGGCGACGTGGTGGCCGTGACTGAGACGGGCCGGCCGCCGGGCGAGGGCGTGCGCACGGCTGTCGTCTCGCGCGTCACCGCCGCCGAGCTGACGCTGGTCTTCGCCGAGGACGCCGAGCTCGACTCGGACGACCAGCTCGTGAACGTGGTGAAGGTGGCCAGCGACGTGACGCACCGGCGCCTGCGCTCGGCGCTGCAGCGGCTGGAGGCGGTGGTGGCCGGGCCGGCCGGCCAGCTGCGCGCCGTCCTGTTCGCCGAGAGCGCGCTGGAGCCGCCGGCGCCGGGCCTGCCGCCGCAGCTGACCGACGACAGCGGCCAGCTGCGGCTCGTCAACCAGCAGCTGGACGGGTCGCAGCGTGCGGCGGTGGAGTTCGCGCTGCGCCAGCGGCGACTGGCCGTCATCCATGGCCCGCCCGGGACCGGCAAAACTACCGCCGTGGTCGAGGCCATCCTGCAGCATGTGCGGCTGGGTCAGCGCGTGCTGGCCTGCGCGCCGTCCAACACCGCCGTCGACAACCTGCTGGAGCGGCTGTGGGCGGCCGGCGCCACGCGTCTGGTGCGCCTCGGCCACCCAGCACGCATCCAGGACTCACTGCAGGGCTTCTCGCTGGACGCCCGCGTCACGGGCAGTGAGGACGCGGCCGTGGTGCGTGACGTGCGCCGAGAGGTGGAGGAGACGCAGCGGCTGCTGCGCGCCGCCGGCGCCGAGGCGCCGCGGCTGCGCGCCCAGCTGCGCCGGCTGCGCGCCGAGCAGCGCGAGCGCGAGCAGGCGCTGACGGTGGGCGTGCTGCGCCGCGCCGCCGTCGTGCTCAGCACGCTGACCGCCGCCAGCGACGACGGCCCGCTGCGGCTGCTGGACTGGCGAGCTGTTCGACCTCGTCGTGATCGACGAGTGCTCGCAGGCGCTGGAGGCGGCCTGCTGGCTGGCGGCGCCACGCGCCGGCCGTCTCCTGCTGGCCGGCGACCACTGTCAGCTGCCGCCGACCATCCTCAGCGAGGAGGCCGCCCGCCGCGGCCTGGCCGTGTCACTGATGGAGCGCCAGGTGGCTCTGCACGGCGACGCGGCCGTGCGCATGCTGTGCACCCAGTACCGCATGCACGAGCTGATCCAGCGCTGGCCCTCGGAGCAGCTATACGACGGCCGATTGGAGGCGGCGCCGGCCGTGCGCGACCACCGCCTGCCCCAGCTACCGGGCGTGGAGGACACGGAGGAGACGGCTCCGGCCCTGCTGCTGGTGGACACGGCCGGCTGCCGGCTGGAGGAGGTGCAGGCAGACGAGGCGGGCTCGCGTGGCAACGAGGGGGAAGGCCGACATCGTAACGGCGCACGCGCGCCGCCTGGTGGCGGCCGGCGTTGCGGCCGACCAGCTGGGCGTCATCACGCCCTACAACCTGCAGGTGGGCCTTATCCGCGACCGGCTGCGCGCGCTCGGGCTTGACGTCGAAGTCAACTCGGTGGACGGCTTCCAGGGCCGCGAAAAGGAGGCCGTGCTGCTGTCGCTGGTGCGCTCCAACCGACGCGGCGAGGTCGGCTTCCTGGCCGAGCGGCGCCGCATCAACGTGGCGGTGACGCGCGCCCGTCGCCAGCTGTTCGTCGTCTGCGACACGGCGACGGTGCGCGCCGACGCCTTCCTCGCCTCGCTGGTGGATCACCTGTCGGAGCACGGCGAGGTTCGCTCGGCGCACAGCTACGAGCGCGAGCTGGGCCCGGCCACGGTCACGCCGGTCGCGCCGCGCCGCGAGGCGGCGGCGCGGCCGCGCGAAGCGACCCGACCGGCCAAAGCCAAGCCGGCCAGCCAGCGGCGGCCGCGGCCGGAGCCAGCGCTACCGCGCGCCGGCGCCGGAGCGACGCACCAGGCGACTCCCGACTCTGCGGCGCAGGCGGAGGCGCCGGCCGAGGAGGATACCTTCGCCGAACAGGTACGGGAGCAGCTGCAGGAGTTCACGGCGACGGGCGGATGATCGGCTGGAGTTCCCCGCGACGCTGAACTCGTTCCAGCGCATGCAAGTGCACGAGGTGGCTGAGGAGCTGGGTCTGGCGCACGCCAGCTGCGGGGAGGGACGCGCTCGCTGTGTTGGTCGTGCAGAAGAGTGGTCTGTCTGCCGACTCGCCGTCAGTCGATGCCGCGAGGCTGAGCGACTCGGCGGAGGATGCATCCGTTCCCGGCGGATCTGGCTCGTCTGGGGAAGCAGCTATTGCAGCTTCGTCGTCCACCATCGCGGAAAACAAGAAATCCGTCGATGCCAAGTCCACTCGTAGTAAACCTGCTGGAAAGGACACCGACAGCCAACAGTCGGGCAGGAAACCTGCCAACGGCAAACTCACCGCCGGTAGCACCTCGGTTAGCCAGCCGGCTGTCAGCAAGCCTGCCGGCAGTGGGCCGTCCGCCAGCGGGGACGCCAGCCGGTACCGGGCCCATGCCTCGCTGGCGCGGTGCAGTGCGGACACTGCCGGAAGACCGTGCCGGCGGGAAACGCTGAGTTGCACGCGCTTCGCTGCGGCCGCCAGCTGTCGGGCAAGGTGCCTGCCTCCGCATCCCGCTCCCTTCCCCACTCCCGTTCCCGTTCCCGCTCCGCTCCGCCTCCGCCTCCGCCTCCGCCTCCGCCTCCGCCCCCGCCCCCGCTCCCGCTCCCTGCCCCTGCCCCCGCTCGCGCCCCCGCCCGAGCGGGCAAGGGCAAGAAGAGCAAACCGCGCCCGACGGCGGCGGCAGCAGCGGCTGCTGCAGACGAGGACTTCGACAGCCTCGTCTCGTCTTTCGCCGATATGAACAAGCGCTGCAACGCCGAGCCCAGGTGCTCGTCGGGTATCTTCATGCGGCAGACGTGCGAGTTCTGCGCGCGCGTCTTCTGTCTCACGCACTGGATGGCTGAGGCGCACGGTTGTGGCGCGGCAGCGCGCCGCGATGCGCGCGCCAAGTTCGTCAGCGGCGCGTACAGCCGCGCGGCGAACCCGGCGGCCGAGGAGCGGCGCAAGGCGCTGCTCCACCTGAAGCTGGACCGAACGCTGGGCAAGATGGAGTCGAGTAGGAAGGCCAAGCCGCCCAAGAAGAAGTGAGTGTCTGAGGTGGTGGAGCTGTGCTGGAGAGCTGTGGTGGAGCTGCGGAGCTGTAGAGCGGGCAGGGCAGGTGTAGACGCGAGCAGAGGAATATGATCAGCTCTGTTTAGCGGCTGGTGGTTTTGTCTTAATCGTGAGACCCAGTGGGTCCTGTCTTCGGACTCTTTTGTGATAATGGCGCTCGTACGTTACTTGATGAAGTTATTCATCACTAACTCATGACTGCTGGTAAGCTGGTATTTGTAACAACGTTGCCAATAAACCGACAAATGTCTGGAAATAGTGCAACCTGTCTGACCGATAAAACAATATCACTAATAGTAAATCGGAACGCAGAAATGTCAGATAGGACGTGGCTTAATTTCACATTCTTCCAAGCAGGATGATAATACATGTGCGCCGGTTGGCACAGTCAATGGAACCTCGCGGGCTTGCCGCAGATGTCGCTTCCACCTTTGTACAGATGTCGCTTACTGCACACCAAAAACTCCAGGGATTTGATAGGTTCTTGCCACGGTTATCCTGTAGCAAACATATTACAATTGTCATTGCTGCACGTTGCATGTCATTGTTGCATGCTGCATTCGGGTGCAGTGTATGGAGTGCAGTCAAAATTGTTGCAAATAGTCATTTGTCCATGAGTCGGCCATCAGATAGCGTCTCTTAATTGTATTCAAATAACGGTAAATAGGAGAGAAGCAGCACGCGTTTGCTGAGCTGACTACATCTTCGGTATCACTCGCTATCTGCTGAAGTCACGTGTGTTTGCGGTCGAGAAAGACCTGGTGCAGAGGGCTCATTCCGGCAGACGAGCAATCATCGACACGGGCATCGGTTCCCGCCGTACGTGTTCATGCGTTGATTTGGAACATTTCTCTCATTGGTGGTGGCGCATGTGTGTACGGTATATCTGGGCAAACATGTGCCGGCCATGTGACCATTACCATGCACGGTACCACGCGCAGTCCGATCCCGTTTCTTCCGTTGGGAAAATTTGCGTGTGTCGAAAGGCACTCGACTGCAATGCAAACCGGGATGAACCTGCTATTATACAATGGCGTGGTAGGGTCACCTACTGCCAGCGTTCAAAGTTTTTGTTGTTGTCTGATTATAACTTCTAAAGCCAGTCTTAAACGCATCGAAATCATAACTGAACTTGTCAAAGCCTGCCGTGTTTTTTTTTTTGGAGATAATTCCGGGGAAAATGGAACGGGAAATAAGCAGTTTCCCTGCAGACTGTAATTGCAGCCCTCCGACCAGACTTAGATGCGGGCTACCCCTGGGTCGGAGAGTTACAAAACAGCCAAAAAGTCCGCAACTTCTGAGCCCGCTGCCGGGAACCATGGTACTTCGGTGCCGGGCAGCCTAACCAGGCGTACAGCAGATGAGAGAAGTTGTATGACGTCACGTCATTTTTAACTTCTTTCCACGTCCAGTCAGAAGCTAGCATTTCAAAAAATACAGCAGTTCCTTTCTGGTTGACTTTCAGTTTTGGTGCGATCGCACAAAGCTTCGAAGGTCATCCCGCGGAAATTGACGGCACTGGCGTTTAAAGTCGTCTACTTATACCAGGGCACAGTCCCATGCCCCGAAATGCGAGCATGCTGATCTGAGGCGCATGGACGCACGAAAAGCAACTTAGTCTAACCGGCACGTTCTACCCATCAATGCCCCCGAAACGGAAGATCATTTAAAGCGTCTCGTTTCTGGCTCGTATGCCTACGCCATGTAATTACCCAGTGCATAGGCTCATACTTTCTGAACTCAGGGCAGAGCTGGATGGTAGGGCTGGCTGGTTCGCGGTGCTGGCAGGTGGACCTGCTCTCAGAACAGGCCAAACGGGGGTGGTTGTGGTCACATAGATCGGTTCTCGGATCCGGTGTCCTTCAAGCTAAGCTAATGAAATGCAAGTGAGGAGTGAGTTGTCGCTTACCGTCGACTTCATGTTAGATAGATGAGGTCGCAGACTTTTGTCCAAGTCATGGCAGACGGCTTCCACTTACAGCCAGGTGTGTTTTGTCAACGGATTGCTGATAACCCGTCTGTCTCGATAGCACGCGGCTACTGACGTACAATATTGTTGGGATGCAGATGCACGAAGGAGAGAGCAGGAAGAGTAGTGCCAGTGCTTGTTCCGAGCTATCTCGTACTGTACAGCTGGGTTGATGCGCCCTTCAAGCTGAATAACTAACTCTCATGCAATGCTGAGCTGAAGACTTTTTTGGAAAAGACGCCTTCGTAAAAAAACCTGCGTGATTGGATGAATTCTGGGATCACCGCCCACGATAAGCAGTGCTTGTTGCGTGATCCCTGACCCCACCATCCGATTATAAGGTTCCGGGTCAACGGCGGAATTTTTCGGCGAAAGTTGAACGTAGCGCAATGCTCGGCGCAGTCCTTCCTACTCTCTGACGCCACCTAACCTTTAGCGCGGCCGCCTCCACCTGTTACGACGGAACTGTTTGCGACGGAAGGTGTGCAATCAGTTCCGCACTTTAGCTCTCAGACCCCGTAAATGCAGCAAAGTCCGGTCCTGGCTGAAACCAATGCAGTTTAACTTTTAGCTTCGGCTTGGATGTTGGCTCTAGCGTGTGTCCCAGAGTGAGGGTGGACTGTACCAGACTTGGCTCCGGTCGTTCACGGGGGGCTGATTACTGGAGCGGTCCGGGCGGCGCTGTGGCGATGTGCGATGGCGTACGCAAACTTGTGCGGAGCCTTGGGGGTATGGCTGAAGACAATTCAACAAAATAGATTAATAAAGAGTGTTACGTAGGTATTTGTAGTTCAAATTGCTGGCATACGCAAGTGAGACATTATGCTATTTTGATGGTTGCGTGAACAGTTGCTGGACGTAATTTGGTGACCAGACTGATGAACTAGGGAATTTCATGACCTAGGGATTTGCTAGATTCTGTAGACCCTTTTTATAAAAAACACACGCATTTGGGCAGGAAATAACAAAGATGGAAATGAGCCGACCCGTTTAGAGTTAAGCATGAGCTGGACAATAAACTAAACGTCTTGGTATATCATACACATTGGGTGCCTTCTTATTGTCTTCTCAAAATGAAATGTCAACTCTAAGTGCACTTTGGAATAAATATTAGCATTAACTTATAGAAGAACAAAACAAGTATTTTGAGATGCGAATGTAGATACTTGATGATGATCGGGAAGATGGCAATGGTTGGAACGCTGTTGCCATCAGCGCAGATGCCCGCGCTTATACGTCTCCTGAATCAATTTTACTCCTATCGATTTCTCTTTGAGTTCATATGGAAATGGCAAAAGTTGACTATATTAAAAGAGAAATTGATACGCATTCACCATATTGGGGTGGGTGACCGGAAAGTTGGCTGGGTCAGAATGGAAATGACCGGAAATCCCGATTGATGCAAAGACTTTCGTCAGGAAAGACTGCGCAAGGCAGTTTTTATTAGAACGAAATCCATTACTACTGGTTCAGCTGGCTACAGATATCCAACAAACTCTGCTCACAACCCTGGAGGCTTAAGGGAATAGCATACGTAAGTTATTTATGTGGCGTGGGTTAACGTAGGGAGGTCCATTCCTCTGTAAGACCGGGGGCGACCGTTTCTATGCATTTCCATGGCGCCAGCTGATGTCTAATGTCTGTTCGTGTGCGGCGTCAGCTGACATCTCACATCTGTTCATGCGCGGTGTTGGCTGACGTATCATGCTCCTCGTGTGCGGGTGTTGGCTGACGTATCATGCCTCCTCGTGTGCGGTGTTGGCTGGCGTCTCATGCCTCCTCGTGTGCGTGTGTGACTGACGTATCATGCCTCCTCGTGTGCAGTGTTTGTTGACGTTTCATGCCTCCTCGTGTGCAGTGTTTGCTGACGTTTCATGCCTGCTTGTGTGCGGTGTTGGCTGACGTATATGCTTGCTTGTGTGCGGTGTTGGCTTAAGTCTCATGCCTCCTCGTGTGCGGTGTTGGCTGAAGTCTCATGCCTTCTCGTATGGCGGTGTTGGCTTGACGTATCGTGCCTGCTCGTGTGCGGTGCTGGCTGACGACTGGTTGCCTCCTCGTGCGCGTGTTGGCTGATGACTCACGTCTGTTCATGTGTGGCCTTAGCTGACGTTTCAGGCTTGCTCATGTGCGGTGTGGCTGACGTCTCCTGCCTGCTCTTGTGCGGTGTGGCTGACGTCTCCTGCCTGCTCGTGTGCGGTGTTAGCTGACGTCTCGTGCCTGCTCGTGTGCGGTGTGGCTGACGTCTCCTGCCTGCCTGCGCGTGCCGCCGGCTGCTGGCGGCGGCCAACTGACCCGGTCGGCCGCCGGTTCCAGCCGCTGACCTTGCCGTCGCGTCGCTGATTCGTGGAGAGGCCGCCGTAAAAGTATGCGCCGATATTTATCCCCGGATGGTAGCGCTAGACACGGGCTAGTCTTCTCCGCCACCGCCGATCCTCCAAAAGGTACGTCCTCAGGGCACTCCTGAGGGGAGGAGGTCCCAGATTAATAGAGGGCTGTGATGGTTAGAAACGTGCCGGTTGGCGTGTGATTATTTGTTTTGTTCGCAAACATTGGGCTTATTATGAGTTCTTTGCCTGTCCCTTCACGAACAGAAAGCCGCATATTGTTTGCATAAACTGTTTTGCAGTGCTTTAAAGCACATTCTGGTGAGACTCAGTGTGTAACAGATGATATAGGATAAGTACAAACATTGCAATTACATAGTCTTGTTTCATGCAATATGCGTGTCTGCGAAGAAATTGCACATTGCAGACAATAAAAATACCTTGCGTTTTCTTGGCAGCTTACAAAGCAGTAGAATATGGTTCTTTTGAAAGCACGGCTGCTAAGGATTATATTTGGGCTTAACTCCAAAAGGTACCCCGTAACTAAATGCGACATGCCAAGTTTAAAATGACGCATGCCGAATTAATCAACCCCACATGCTTCTGCTTAACGATTTCTGTCGTCCACAACGGCATCTGATGGTGCCGTGTATCAGTTCTGAGGACGTCATCGGCAGAGGTTGAAGGGCGTCACTATCCGTGTCAAGGAGAACCCTGTGGCCGTCATGCTCAGAGCCCACAGCCGGTGCGTCATTGTCGAGGTGCGCGTGCACCGGCGAGGAGAGCCGTGGAAGCCGGATGGTGCGGGTGAAAGGTGCGCCGTTCATGGAACCTCTCGGACGTTGGAAGAGCCGGGAGACTCTTCTTCCTGCGTGTCGCTGAATTCCCTCTGCCTCGGGGTGGGCCCTCTGTCCCTAGCCCCGTGGCGAGATCACGTCTGTTGAATGGCCGTTTGTATCGCCACCGTGTTGCAATAACCGTCTGTACCCCTTCTGCGCCGAGCGACCATATGACCTTCCCGTGCTCGGGTGGCCCTTCGTGGTTTGCCCTTGTTGTGTGGTCATTCGCTCCTCCTCCCTTCCCCCCCCCCCCCCTTCCCTAAATGACTGCGCCCTTTGGTTGTCGGATAAGGCATCTAACACTCTTCCCGCGCGGGTAGCATCTGTATCCTCGCAGGATGGGGTGGAACCGTCCGTGCTCCCTCCCGCGCCGGTGGGTGGCCGTCTATCCCGCCGTGTCGGACAGCCGTCTGCCGACCCAGGCGAGGCCGCACGCTCCTGTGACCATCTGCAACCCTTTCCCTTTCCTCTCGGGTCGAGGTGGCCCTTTTCCACCGGCCAGTGGCCGGCCGCCACGTGCGGCCGCGCTGCTGCTCGCGCTGGTTGCGGCGCCGTCAGGGGAGCCGCCGGCGCTGACCGCCAGTTGAGCAACCGGTCCGTTACTCAAGCGACCAGCCGCCCTGGCCGGCGGTGGTCAGGGTCGGTTGGAGGCGTGCCCGCACGGATCTGCCCCCTCGTTCCTCTCCGTCTCGATGCTAATTCTCGGGATGGCCTCTGCCCCCGGAGCAGAACGCTGTTGGTCCATTCATCGGGTACCGGCGGTGTTGCTGCAATGTCGAGTTGCCTCAGCGCGGGTCGGGAATGACCGCGTTGACCCGCGAGAACAGCCGGGGCGAGGCGCTGTTGCGTGACGTCACGGCGACGACGGTTATTTTTGTACATGGCAACATCTGTTGCGACGTAACCGCAGGCTCGCAGTCTAAAGCACCGGGGTGCAAGAAGTTGCCCAATCCCCGATCGAAGATCAGTTTTCTGGATCAAGTTATGAACATCATTCATCCTTTCTTTCCTTTCGCACTACCGAATCCTTCGTAGTGCTGAACATTGGAAGCTTACTTAACATAATTCTGCCCAAAAATTTCTGCCGAAGCAAACACACTTCCCATTTTCGTTCTAAATTATTTACTAGCCATAAGTAGTTACATCCGCGGCGCACATCTGTCAACCCATCCGTTGACCTTTGTCGTCAGCGCCAACATCTTTGGGAGACGTTGCTCGTTCTGGCTTCTAACACTGCCGGGAATGCGATGTGCTCGGTACTATCGCTGCCAAAAGTAGTACAGTCATAATTTCTTCCTTTGATGAGCGTATTGGCACGTATGCTGGAATAGGACTGGCAGACGGGTAAAAGACATGTTAATGATCATAAAGACCTGGATAGCGGGGAATCTCTGGACTTGTGAGCAGCCACAGTGACCTTTTCAGAAGTAAAGTCACTGCGACGCCTGTCAAGGCCCTCAGGGAGAGACCGACTTCGAAAGTCATCCGTCTGCTGTGGCAACGTCCAAGCAGCGTGGCCATTGCCCTATCGGCAACGGAGTTTTATGCGGTCTGATGCCGACAGAAAA
>NW_023596461.1:33661657-33692545 GCF_011947565.3 Pollicipes pollicipes | reverse complement strand
TTTCTCAAAGGTCCACTGAACATTTCTTTTAGGCCCTTCTTTAAAAATATACCACCCATTTTCATACATAAAGAGAAAACCTAATATACACAACCTGAACATGCTGCTCTCATTAGACTTGCAAAACCAAGGTATGCTGAAAATTAAAGGCAGAGAGATCAAACACTGGGTTTTGGTCGTGCTGTTACGGACATATCAAAAATTGGGCTGATACAGTCGAAACAACTGTCAGTAGAGCAATATTCCGCGGCAGCGCGTGTTCAGCGGAAATATACCAGCACGCACCTGTAACAAGGCCACCATCTGCGGGGCCGCTACCGTTGTTTTCCGGCTGCCAGTCCGAGGCCGAGCGTGCCGGAGTCCCGTGCGCGGCCAGGCGGCGATAGAGGGCGGGCAGGTGACGGCGGCGCAGCCGCTCCTCCAGCCGAGCCAGCTGCCAGCGCAGCGGCCGGCTTCGGCCGCCAGCTCCGCACACGGGCCACAGAGCGCGCCTGCCGCGTCCGCCGGGCCGCCGAGCAGGGCGGCCGCCGTCCGCAGGGCCGGCTCCGGCGCCTCGTGCGCGGCTGGGGCTGAGCACACCAGCAGCAGAGACCAGCCTCCTAGAGCCGGCCGGTGCGCGGCCTCTCCGGCACACTCCGTTACGGCATCCTCCACCGACCTACTCTGCCCTGGTCCAAGCTCCGACATCGCACTGACATTCTTCAGATGGCCAAGTGATCATACAGACCTGGCTGGCTGGCTAAAACCAGAGCAGGAAGTGCTGCTGTGTTGGCCATTTTTAGTTGTGACTTCAAAGCTTCAGAGAAAGCTTCACATGTAAAGGTGATGCAAAATACATCACATGGCCATGGTTTTGTCCATCTGGACTGCAGCTTTCACAGCCCATGGGTCTGGAAACAACAGTGAATGGTATTTATCTTGTGACAATGTTTTGCAAGTGGTCAGATGATAAGATGTCCTTAAAATATTATTGTTTTATGATTATGATGTCTCATCTAAAAAATCCTTGATGAGCAATCTAAAATTGAAGTGTCACATACCAACATCAATCATAATCTGTACTTATGTATAGTTTTGCCATGCATTAGCATGGTGTTTGTGCATCAAAACATGCATGCCACACCACAGGCAGGGCATAATTGTTCTTACAAATCCTGTCCAGCTTTTCAATGTAAGTGCACAAGTAGAGCTGCTAAATTGAGTAATGTTTGTTCACAAATGTGAGAGAGGCAAATGCTTCTTTTTCTTTGGTGTTAACACCAATGAGGAATGCAAAGCAGCAGTCAAACAGTGGAATAGCCAAGGGGTACTCAGGGTCTTTGCCCCTTCCTAGGGGGGGGGCAGGGGTCCACTCAGGGCTCTGGCCGAGGTCCCCAGTAATTTTTGGAGGTGAAATGGCCAAAGTGCTCCTATGACATCACAATGAGCCCTCCAGGCAACACAATTTGATTCCAACCATAGCAAATGCTCATTAAATAAAACCCATGATTCCCAAAATAACAACAAAGTGTGGCCACCTGACTAAGAGACCATTTAAATCTTGACTTTGCCCTCCTGGAGATGTTCCTGGCTATGCCACCGCAATAGAATACAAGTTATTCAATGCAGGAAACAAAATAAAAGACAACCTATCTGAGGCAAATGCATGTGCAATCAACTCACAACTACACATAAACACTTGGTGGAAGATTTGGTGTTGCCCATGTATGTCACACACTTCCCAGACCTCTAATGTATGATGATCAATGTGATGACTTAATGTGGGTTGCGCACACTTTTGGATCCTAGCATCCACAACTTAACCTGAGAAAGCAGCACACCTGTTGTTTATGTCGTCGAGAACGTAACCACGCAAAGGAGAGGACCAAGCTGAGTCGCAGGGAAAACTTTCAGCCACTATTAACCTCTGTCAGGGCTGCTTTTCTAGTGCTCTTTGTCCAAGCGTACAAAGTGGACCACATGGACTAGTAACCAAGTCGTTCTAGCACCTTGGAGCGGGCGAAGCGTCGCGGCAAGTGCAGGCAAATGTACTCGATCGTTGTTTACAAAACGATGCATGTTGATTATGTCGCAAATGCGCAGTAATAGCATCTTTTAAGGCAGCAAGCCATTCGTATTCACATTCATAGATATCGCTGAGCAGGGACCCTTAGCCCCACGTGCTTGCTGCAGCGCACGTTGCAGGTGGTTTGGCGGGCTGATTACGATAATTTATCTCCTTTACCATAAGTTTAGAAAGATAACATCCAGAGGTCATCACAAGTTCAAGATCAAAGAGCTCATTGACTCCCACGATTTTGCTCCAATTCATTTTAATGGTAATTGGCACGGTTATAGCGACATGTACATGCTATTTCGAGTCACAATGAAACCCATTTCATATTTTTTGAACTTTTACATGTTGGTCTAATGCATGTCGTTGCTGCTCGCACCCAATCCCCCACACACCCCATCATTCTGTTGGTGTTCAAAATGTTCTATTTTACCTCCCCATTCCCCCACCCCCATCCCCCTACAACCCATGGTACAACCACATGGTATAGTTCTGCTGTTTTATTCCATCTGAGGGTGTTTTATTGTTAAAGAAAATATTTGTTTGCCAAATGCTCACATAAAGCCAGGAAAAACCCTGAAATTTGACTCTTCACAAATACAGAGCAAAACTAATGTAACCATGGTGAATAAGCAACATCATTGTATGAGAAGTAGACTTGGTACACACAAAGTTCGTGCAAGTGGAATGTCGGAGTTGATCAGCTGAAGTCCTATTTTGTTTTTGTTTTGTTCTTGTGTTAATAGGCAATTTTTATGAACAGAAGTCTAAAATGTCATTGCAGTGAGTGACAGTCTTCAATTTCCAGTATTGCAGCATTTGAAGGAAAGAATGAGAGGTCATTGGGAAGAACTAGCTTACATATTTTTACTGATAAAGAAGGGTCCGGAACGAAGAGTTCATGCTTCCTCTCCCGTCAGTTCATCAGGTGGGTTTTTTGTTGCGTTCAAAGTTGTGTAATTGTGACCTGAATGATATGTTGTGACAATTGACAATCACCAAATGTGACAATCACCTTGACAATCTGAATGATATTCTCTGTGCATTTGACTTGTTAATTTTGCAGTACTTTGCATGCTATTATTGATGGAACCATATTTTGGGCTGGAAGTAGATTCATTGAAGAGTGTAATTATGTAACAGACATGCTGTTTTGGTACATGGAGATAACAGCTATACTGTCTGACATGTTCTTCAGCACATTTGAAATTTCTGCAGTGACTGGAAGTATCTAAGGATGGCAGATGAAGTGGACTTGACAGAAATAGGACAGGGCTCACTGGACACCAAGCCAGAGGAATATGATGACAGGCAAGATGACTATGAGGGAAGACAGCAAGACTATGAGGATGGGGCAGAGGATTGTGAGTGTGAACCAGAGACCTGTTGAGAGCAGACCTGACGTGGAAGCAGGTGGAGTTCTGGATGGCACCCTTCCTCCTGTTGGCAAACTGCCAAAGCTGTATGAAGCACCTATTCAAGAATACAGCAGTGAGTACCAGCAAGATATTGAGGCCATGAAGGCTATGGGCCTGCCTCTTTCCTTCACAAACCACCAGGCACTTGACTTGGAAGGTAAGTGCCCATAAAGACTCATGCTGTTTCCAGCTTGGAGAGAAGCACATGTGCTGCATGTTCATCAGCTGTGTGTATCCCCTAGCTGACATTTGTGCAAATCCGCCCACTTACAATATAAGCCTGTCATGTTGCACTGCAGACATCCACTTGGTCTTGTATAGTCCAATGCCATCTTGGTGCTTAGTGCAGGAAGCTGGCTGTGTCACAGGCAGTACAGCACCGAGACATCCATCTCAAGGCCATGCCGTTCTGCAGGAGGAGTGGGTGGCTACTGCTTGCCGGGCGCCACCGGCCCAGCCTCAGCATGACGTCATTCTCGTCCCAAGTGACGCAGTCAGCGCCGGACGCCGGTGCGACGTCATCTCAGTCACCGCCGAACGCCTGTGTGACGTCACCGCAGTCGCCTCCGGATGCTTGTGTGACGTCACCACGCTCGGTCACGACGTCGTGCACGTCTGGTGGGACGGAGCGCTCCTCGTCGCCGGGCGGGCTCGAGTGGCTGCGGTGCGACTACGGAGGCGGCCGGGGCGAGCCGAGCCTGGAGTGGCAGGTGCGCGACACGGCGCCGTCCACACCCGCGGTCGGACGCCGCGCGCGGCGGCGACGCGGCACCATTTCGCAGGCGAATAGACGTTGCTTGAAGCGTTATGTGTGTTGTTTTTTGTGGATTATGTGTCATGAAATCGTTCGGGCAAAACAGTCTACGTGGGATATCATGACCGTTTTGCTCGGACTCCTCCGTTTTCTTCCTCCCTTTAAATGAACACCCTTCTTCGTGTTAAAAGTCCGGACCGTTTCCGTATTCCTTGTCATTTGAGAGGCTGTCCGTGTTCTTTCTGTTCTTCTCTGATCCTTTCCCTAGTCTGTACAAGTCGTTCCCCGTATTCATTCATGATATTTACCGCCGTTCACACCGGAACCTTTCCATGCTCATCTACACTTCGGCCTGTGCCCGCTCTACCTCTCCTGTTCACGTTCCAACCGTTCCTTCAAATCACGTCCTGACTACTCATCGCTCACCCCAGACCCCGCCGTCACGTCTGGACCCGTCTCTGACCTAGCATTCGCCCCTGACCTCACTCGCTCCCTCTGGCCGTGCTGTTCGCCGCTCGAGCCCATCCCCGATGACCGAGCTGCCTCCGCCGCCAGCCGTACGAGCGGCCCGATTCGGCCCGAGTTCTGGCGCCGCTGGGAGGCCCACTGGAGCAGCTGTGGCGATGCCACCGTCCTGCAGACCTGGACCGAGAAGTACCGCGACTACATCGAGCCGGCGTACCTGGCGAGCGTGGAGGGCGCCAGCGCAGCGGAGTCCGGCGCTGGCGCCACGGAGCGGCAGGCCGGCATGGGGGAGGAGGCGGTCGGAGAGTGTGGGACAGCGTCGGACCCGTCGGCCGTCGAAGAGCCGCCGCTCGCTGTGGACCAGTCGGCGGTGGATGGGCCTCCAGCGGAGCCGCGGTCCACGGCGGACGACCCTCCCACGGCAGACGGTCAGTCCATGGGTGGAGATCAGTCCCAGGTGGAGGACCAGTCAGCCGCCGACCAGCACCCGGCGGGAGATCGGGGCTTGGTCGAACCGTCTGCTGCCGACCAGTCGGCGGCGGAGGACGCGCCGCAGCCGAGCGGCGAGTACTCGTGGGACGAGCTGTGGCAGCAGCACTACCAGCAGGTGTACGAGCGCATGCTGGCCGAATTTAGGGCTGAGCATGGCAGGTCGGCGGCGGCGGACGGCGGCCACACCGACGGAGGGCTGCCGAACGGTGCCCCCGACGGCTCCAGCGACTCCAAGAGGAAGGCTGGCGCCAAAAGAAACGAAACGCGTCATCCAGAAAAGCAAGGTATGTTGGTTACTATTGCTTATGGCCCTAAGTAGCATGATTTTTGTGTGGTGATCGTTGTGGCGCATGCGTTAGAGCGAAGCGTATGTTTTTGTGATGAGAACTTTGTCAGTATGTGAAGGTTTGACGTGTCTGTGATTGATGAGAAGCAACGTATTTCGTCCGTCTTTCGTTGCGCACGAGCACCGTGCGCGCGTCCCTGTAGCCGTCGATCCCCAGATTCAAAATGTCTCCGTCCACCCCGGCGACCATGACAACAGACTTTCCTGTTGCAGGGAAATGAAGCTGAACAGCGTGGGCGCACTGCTGCAGCAGCTGCAGGAGCCATCGGAACCCACCACGGCCGCCCGCCGGCCGACTGAGGCTGCCTCTGATGACGTCACAGATATCCGGCCGGGTGACGCCACAGATCACCGGCCAGCCGACGGAACTGTGCCTGCCGATGCGTTCGATCCTACTGCTGGGAAAGGAGAGTGCGCTGTGGACGACTCGGCTGAAGAGGTGGACGTCAGCTTGGGGTAAAAAGCCGGTGTGAGCTGGGGCTTTGTTGTGGTTATAACGCTTGCGATGAAAATCGTGTATAAATGTAAACAAACTGATGCAATTTTATGCTCATCCAACAAATTCGCAGACACGTTCATAATTTTCGGTGTGGTGCATATATATATATATATATATATATATATATATATATATATATATATATATATATATATGCACCACACTGAAAATCATGAACGTGTCTGCGAATTTGTTGGATGAGCATAAAATTGCATCAGTTTGTTTACATTTATACACGATATATATATATATATATATATATATATATATATATATATATATATATATATATATATATATATATATATATACATATATACAGGGCCGCATCCGTAGCATTAATTGTTGCATGATGAATCGTCGTGGACTAGATATCGATACGGAATACATGAAACATTTGATTGAGGCGCGCTGTCACTCGACAGAACGTCACTTATTCAGTTAAATCGATGATACACAGATCAGTCACATGACATGACGCTGTCTGGATGCCCCCCCCCCCCCCTGACTAGTCTGTTCCGTGTGGATGCCTCATACCGACATCGCGCACTGCAGTCTCGCCTGTACCAGCGTCCCATCCTGGACACCTCCTGTACCGCCGCCCCGGTCTCGGGTTTTGTCTGCACCAGAGTGCCAACCTGGACACCTCCTGTACCGCCGCCCCGGTCTCGGGTTTTGTCTGCACCAGCGTGCCAACCTGGACACCTCCTGTGCCGCTGCCCCGGTCTCGGGTTCTGTCTGCACCAGCGTGCCAACCTGGACACCTCCTGTACCGCCGCCCCGGTCTCGGGTTTTGTCTGCACCAGCGTGCCAACCTGGACACCTGTACCGCCGCCCCGGTCTCGGGTTCTGTCTGCACCAGCGTCCCAACTGGACACCTGCTGTGCGGTCGCCTTGGTCTCGGGTGCCGTCTGCGCCGACGCCGCTGACCCACCATTGCTGACCGGCCGCTGACCAGACGCCGTCCCGGCAGGCGGCCGGGCACGCTGGAGTTTGCCGAGGGCGCGCTAGCGATGCTGGGCTTCTGCCACGCAGCTACTGAGGACGCCGCCCGGCCAGCCGCCGCCCACGTCACCTACCGCCAGAAGCGGCTCAAGCAGAAGACCCGCGCGCTCAACATGACAAAGACGGCATTCAGCCACGACAGTCTGGTCAAAAAGGTGCAGGCTTTGTGCCACTGAAGTCTGGGCAGCGCCGGCCAGCTAACAACCTGTCAGCAGTCCACGTCGGCGGGCTGAGAGCCTGTGTCGTCGTTTGAGAGCCTGTGTCGTCGTCGTTTGAGAGCCTGTGTCGTTTCGTGATGTTAAAGCAGACAAAGCTCCTTGCAGTGTAAAACAAACGCGTTGGAATTAATTAGCGTGCAGTTTTATGGAACCAACGTACTGTGTTATTAACGTGTTTCATGGAACCAACGCCCCTTTGCAATCCTTCAGGCGCAGAACCTGATTGGCGCATTCCAATCGGAACAGAGGTCGAATGGCGTCAGCGCAGAGCAGACGAAGCCGGCCGAAGAGCGTGACAGTACCAGTGAATCTGTTCACCCTACCAGCGAATCGGCCGACGTTGCTAGCGAGGTCACTCACCCTGAGGCCAATGACCCCGGCAAACAGGACGATGAACCCAAGGCCACTGACCCACCCGCCGCGGGGAGCGGGGCTGCCGACGCCATTCAGAAGCGATGCGCGGCCCGCGGCCAGGGCCAGGGTCGCCGCCAAGCGGGGGGCAAACGAAGTCGAGCCGCCCGGCCCGCGCCCGAGGAGATGCAGAACTCCGCCGAGCTGCGCAAGTACTGGTACCAGCGGTACCGGCTCTTCTCCAGGTGAGAGGCCGCACGGTGCGGAGCAGCCCCGGGCGGTGGCGCTACACTAGATCGCCACTGCTATCGGTGTGCGTGCCAGCTCAGAGCGCTTCCTCGGTCAGATCGGATCGGGTTCACCCGCGGGAACGCACCGCCTCCGTCGCCCAGCCGCGGCGAGCGGCAGACACGGCCGTGCCCCTGCATTTGACGTAAGGTTCTTGTAAGCCACACCCCCGGCTCGCGGGGCCGGCGGGGTCACGTGCCTTGACTCTGCTGATACGCGCTCTCGGCGCCGGCCGTCCCCAGGTTTGACGAGGGCGTGCGACTGAGCGGCCCCAGCTGGTTCTCGGTGACGCCGGAGCAGATCGCGCGCCACCTGGCGGACCGCTGCCGCGCTGACGTCATCGTCGACGCCTTCTGCGGCGCCGGCGGCAACGCTATCCAGTTCGCCTTCACTTGCGAACGAGGTCAGTCCCGCTAATGCCCCGGTTCGACACCCTCGCTCTGTGGGGCGGCCCACGTGTGTCAGAGGACCTCGTGCCCGCGCTCACCGGTGGTCTTTATCGGCTGATTATGCATATGCCGAGCTCGGCAGATTATCGTAACGGGGCCAGCTCAAGGGAACGAAAACTCGCTCTTCCGACAATTATGAGAAGGCTGCGGGACGCGAGACATTCGATGGTAGTACACACATTTGCCCTTGACATCCCGCCGGATGGATACCAGTGACTTGGTGTCCCCGTGAGCGCCCCGAGCCTCAGCAGCGGCCTCGAGCCAGCGTGGCGCCGATGACCGTTGACTCCATGTCCCCGTGAGGGCCCCGAGCCTCAGCAGCGGCCTCGAGCCAGCGTGGCGCCGGTGACCGGTGGCTCCGTGTCCCCGTGAGCGCCCGAGCCTCAGCAGCGGCCTCGAGCCAGCGTGGCGCCGATGACCGGTGGCACGGCGCCTGCCGGCAGTGATCGCCATCGACATCGACGCCGAGCAGCTGGCGCTGGCGCGGCACAACGCGGCCGTCTACGGCGTGCGGGACCGCATCGAGTTCGTGCGCGGCGACTTCTTCACGCTGGCGCCGCGGCTGCGCGCCGACGCCGTCTTCCTCTCGCCGCCCTGGGGAGGTCAGTGGTCTGGCGCTGCCCGGGCTGGGCGGGCCACCCGTCTGGCGCCGTCCGAGTGGAGGCGTCACTGGTCGGACGCTGCCCGAACGGAGGCGTCACTGGTCTGGCGCTGCCCGAGTGAGGGCGTAAATGGTCTGGTGTTGCCCGAATGGAGACGTCGCTGGTGTGGTGCTTCCCGAGTGGGGGCGCCACCGGTCTGGTGCTATCAAGTATGGTGGGCCGTTTGGTTGTTGTCACCGGCACCGGTTCGACGAGGTCAGTGTCTCGTAAGGTTCCGGAGGCGAGTCGTCAGGGTCTTCTGCTCGCAGCCACAAATCTCGTGTTCAGAACACCCCGCGCTGCGGCGTGACACCATTCAGATACCTCCCTCGTGTAACGGCTCCGCGGCTCGGTGACCGCAGCGGCGCGACCGTCACCTCCGGCAGGTCCCCAGTACTGCGACGCCGACGTGTACGACGTGTACCGGCTGGATGGCTCCATGGACGGCCGGGACATGATGCGCGCCGCCCGTCAGGTGTCGTCCAACATCGCCCTGCTGGCGCCCCGCAACGCCAACACGCATCAGGTGGGAGCGCCACCGCCACTTGCCGGCGTGCTCCGCCGCGAACGGCACCACGGATGTCACGCAGCGCCGACCCGGTGCCGTGCAGCCGTGTCATCGTAGCGTGTTTCCACTGCCTTGTTTCCGTTGTATCCGGACTACTAACGTTCAGGGCCCACCCGTCTGCTGGTGGGTAGCTGTGCATCATCGGGAGAGGGCCGCGGCGTCGGCGGTGAGCGCTGCCAGGCGGGCCGGTGACGCCGGGGGCGGACGGTGACCCAGGGCGTGGCTGGTGACCGTGACCCTAGGCACGATCGGTGACCCCGGGTGCGATTGGTGACCCCAGCCGGGCTGAACCTAGCCGCCTGTCCACAGCTGACGGCGCTGGCCGGCCCCGGCGGCAGCGTGGAGATAGAGCAGAACCTGCTCAACGGCAAGATCAAGACCATCACCGCCTACTACGGCGACCTGATCGCGTGCGGGCACAGCTGACCCGCCGGCGGCCCGCGCTGCGCCCTCGTTCGCCTGTAGTCGCCGCTCACTCCCTGATCACCCCGACATACACGGCGTGCGACACGGATATACACTGTATTTGGGTACGCCTGGCGGCGTCACGAGGTGTCCGCCGGCTTGCGGTATTTGCACTGGTTCCAGACGCGATACATCTTGAGCTGGCGGCCCCTGTTGACCTGCAGGCGCCGGTCCACGTGGTTCTGCACCTCCTCTAGGCCGGCGCCGAGGAACAGTCCCCGCAGCTCCTCTGGCGGAGGGAAGACCGAGAGAGGACCGGTCACCAGCGCGCGACAGGGTCAGGACGGCTCTAAACTTCACTCCGCGTGAACGGCACGGCTCCGAGTCGAGGAACACGAGTCGATCCTGGACTCAGTAAACAACTGCAGCATCCGCGGCAACAGCTTACGACTTGATCTTTCACGCTATTACATACCGGGCCCGGCATTGCCATATTGACCATTATCAGGTTTGCCTCAAAAGTTCTTACCTGCTTCACGCGCTCACCTTGTGTGAAGAAGTAGACCAGGGTGCCGTCGCCGCGGGCGTACAGGTTGTCCTGCAGGCAGCGGCCTGGCTTGAAGCGCAGTTGTGCCATGTCATAGCGACCGTAGTCGCGGAGTAGGATCGTGCCTCCCGGCCGCAGGTAGCGCGCCAGCCGCCTAGCGACCAACTCGTGACTGCAGGTTATAGGCGCGGTCAATAGGTGGCAGCATGTCGCCTGATATCACCGTTCGGCCACCGCGTAGGTCAACCGTGGATCATGACTTCGTTCAATACCATCATTTTTACAAAGTGTCGATTACAGTTACCGCGGCTAGCATTTCGTACAATATACTGCAACTTTTAAGCAGACAAAATGTGGGATGCAAAGCCTCTGACAAAGCGTTCCAAACAAGGCATTCCACAAAACCGATTTTACTTCATGTCATTTCTCATATGCCGAAACCCAAGAGAAGGTACGCGCATGCAGCTTGTGATCATGACTGCCACAAGACAACTTCGAATTCATCTCCGGCGCCGATCCTTGTGCCGTCCCTACTCACTGAGACGGGTGCAACGCCGACAGCACGAAGATCAGCACGATGATGTCCAGACTGGCCTCGGGGAACGGCACTGAGGCCGCCTCATCGGTGACGTCCATCACGAACGCGTGACACCTGCCAGCAGTGCGTACAGGTCGCCTCCAGCACACGGGTTGGCGCGGACACTGCCCGCCGCCCTAGTCGCACTTGCGCGGCGTACAGACAATAGCCGCGGTCAACGTCTGACCTGTGGGTTACCCACACCAGGCGAGCGCAGCACAATCACGGAGACTGTAAGCTACCGGGAGGCGGGACCGGACGAGGCCAGTCAAACCCTGCGACCAGGGGTTCTAGCGCTCCCGCTGCTGATCACCAGTGTCGCGTTTCTGAAGACGCAGGCTGGCTTTTACTTCTGAGCATGAAGACCGTGCACGTCCGCATACAGCGGGGCAGGCCGCGCGTTCAGCCACTAGCCCGGGTCAGTGGCCACCCGCCGGTCGGCGCCACCCACCGGTCCGGGTCAGTGGCCACCCGCTGGTCGGCGTCACCCACCGGTCCGGGTCAGGGCCACCCACTGGTCCGGGTCAGGGTCACCCACCGGTCCGGGTCAGGGCCACCCACCGGTCCGGGTCAGGGCCACCCACCGGTCCGGGTCAGGGTCACCCACCGGTCCGGGTCAGGGTCACCCACTGGTCCGGGCCAGGGCCACCCACCGGTCCGGGTCAGGGCCACCCACCGGTCCGGGTCAGGGCTACCCACCGGTCCGGGTCGAATTGCGGCGCCTGCCGCACAATGCGCACGGCCGACTCGGAGAAGTCGCTGCCGTAGACGAACAGGCGGCGGTCCGCGTTGGTCTCCAGCAGCGGGAAGATGGTGTTGCCGACGCCGCAGCCCACCTCCCAGACGCGCCGCAGGGCGTCACAGCCCGGGTACGGTGCCCCCGACTTCTGGTGACGTCACAGCACGGTGTCACCGTCCGCAGCGCGTGAGCTCACCACTGGGTGAAATCCGTGAAAGGACGTGTGGTATCGTCTTGATATACTTTTCTGGTCCATGACTGGGGAAATCCGGAGCGAAGGTGGTCGCGCACGAGATCGTGGTTCCAATGCGTGGTAAAAGCCAACATCCCGTGCAGGTTTAACAGCTACAGGTAGAAAAACACGCATGGAACAGCAACATGAGAGCACGGGTGAACCATTAATCCAACCCCGCCGACCACCTCTCGTGTGTTGCAGGCCACTACAAAGATATCGCGAAGAAATAGGGGTACGAATTTTCGCATGAATCCAACGAAACGGGAGACACGGAGGCCAACTTTACCTGAGGTGCTGAGTCTTCGGAACTGTTCTTCTCGCCGAGCTCAGGGAACTCGGTAAACAGCCAATTTCGGTCCTTAAAGAACCTACCGAGACGTAGACCCAGTTCAACGTGTGCACGTGCAGGCACTTGAGATCTGGATCGTAGTGCCTCTCGCTCGTGATCCCCTTTTCCGCATTTCAACACGGCATGTCTTTAGCTGAGCACCCGCAAGGGCTTTAATGTGAACGGGCGATGCGTGATGCTATTTGCTTTTAAAACATGGATATGTTGGTACTATCATCTCGCATCATCGTCTTACAGCCTGCTGTAAGATGATAAACCAAAATTGCATCACAGTTAAGTCTGCGATGATGGAAGCTTACTGACTTGTTATCGTGCTGGTCGTAGAATGCATCCCAGAAGACATTCGGAGATTCGACCAGCTGCTGTACCTTGTCTGGTTCAGCCTTCACACTGGCATTTTCATCAATCTTTCTCTGGGCCTCTTCTTGCTGTTCTTCATCCCATTCCACATTATCCCTGTTTAAAGGCAGTTGTCAACATAAATGAAATCATGCATGACACAAGTTATACTTTCAACAAAACTGCTGATTGCTGGATGTAATTTCTATTGTGCTTACATAGTTGTGAACCCAAAGACTGTCCTGTATGTTTTTACTGTGAAAATATATGCTATGAGTTATCAAAGTTGTTGAAGGGGAAACTCAGACATCAAATGATTGTGGAGACATGCTTCTTCATATATCTGCCCACAGCACCAAACATCACAGCAAGAGCAAATGTCTGCATACCACTCACCAAGCATTATGTTTGAAGACATCATCAGCATCTTTGAGTGTCCTGTTTCCAAACTGTGGTCGCTTATCATCTGCCATCACCACTTTTGTACAGTGCAGGGATTGACTGCAACCACAATCTGGCAATATCTTCGATCTGAAAAATGGAAGCAAGGCACATAACTGCACTTGGAGCCCTCATGTGATGTGAGACAAGCAACCCAAACTCACCATCTGCACTAAACCCCAGCATTTGGACTACACTAATATTTGAACAAAAATTCAGATGTGGTTATCATTGGAAAAATGAAATCAGTACTTATGTTTGGCAACAACCAAACTTGCTGAGACATGTTAACAAATATTTCCAAACACATTAGCTAAAAGGTCACTTACTTGCAGCAGGCAAAAACCAGGTCAAGGTTGTTGGTGAATGTGACTTCTCAGGAATATTTCAAGCTGATGCAACAATGGAGAGCTATACAAAGTCATACAACTTAAGTACAGTTCATTAGGTAATTCCACAACTGAATCCAGGCTTACAATAATTCCACTGGCATGCTAGGCCTGAAAGTCAGATCAAGGACAAGCCAAAGCACTTTTATGCTGGAAATTTATGCATAAGCTTTATGAAGTAGATTTTGATGCTCATTTTTAATCCTTCAGTTACAAGAATATCAACAAATTCCTTATCTTGACCTCTAAGGTCACATAGGGCTGAAAGCCTAAAAGAATGTTAGTTATCTCATGCCTTGAGGAACATGCCACATATTGTAGTTCTTAACAGATTGTGCATTCCAATGAAAATAATGCTGAAGAGTTTGTTGGTTTTGTTCATCCAAAGTCATTTTGTCACCAACCTGATATGAACACAAGTGACCATTCTCATTACAAGAATACCTAGATTACAGCCATAAGTGTGTGTGGGGGGGGGGGGAGGTCTTAGGGGACTTCGGACCCTGACCAAGTTAAACCCTATTTGACATGAAAATCAAGACAAAGTGGCCATAAACTGAACACAAATTAGTTCAAATAGAGCCATGGTGCCCTCACTAGCAGAGCTGTGAATTTGGCATATCCAGCTCTTAGTTTTGAGATCCGGCTCATGTCAGACTGACCCCAACTGCACCTGAGTTTGTCAAATTTAACCACCCAATAGGTTTCATCCTAGTGTTAATGTCCAAAGGGGAAAACCAAATGCACTAGTGTAAATATTCAATGCTAAAAACAAATCCATGCTGTGGGGTAGGGTAAGGATGAAAGTAGGAGTAATGGTAAGAGTAGGGGAAGAGACAGGTGTAGAAAAAGAGTGCAGTAAGGCTAGGTTATGCTGAATCAAAGGCAATTGTTGATACAATTCTCAGCACAAAAAAAAATTGTCATTGCACATTGTGCATGGCATGGCCACAACAATGCCCGAGTCATGGATGCATAGTCATGCATCAAAGTTGTGAACCCAAAGCATCAGAATATTGATAATATCATTCTGTCATAATCGTGTACTGGATTTGAAAAGGGACAGTATGCTGAATCATGGATGTTAAGATAAATATCCTTTCCAATTTCACCCTACATTTTTCTTCAATTATAGATTAAAGCTGAACTTTTATTGACATTCTCACTTCTTTTGCTTGGAATCGCATACACCACCAACCACGAAACCACAAAAATTTGACAACAGCCCTAAACTTTTTCAATCAAAATTAGTGACCGCCATGCAAGCGAAACATGCTCTCACAAACCATCACATGATCTTCATCACGCTTGAATTAACATTACTAAATTCCCCTTTTGGTAGCCATGGACTCAATGGCTTGATATGTATCATCGTACCTCCACAAGGGGGCCCCGAATCGTATAATTCGGTGCAGACCAACCCCATACCGCATCCCGGGCTGACTAGAGCCCGCCAGGTAACCTGTTAAATAGCCCCGAGTTCAGCCTTAGTAAAAGTAGTGCGGCGGAAACAAGCTATTCCCGTCATATATGTCACTAAACATGGCAATAGTTTTCTCGTACATTTCTTAAATAAATTTATATTTGGAATTCTTAGGGCGGTGTCAAGTTCATATTCAATAGACAACTTGATGCAACAATGAAATTGGCGTAGTTTTCATATTTTCTGAAGCTTAAATCCTGATGTTTATGGTCAAAAGATGTCGTTTGATAAGAACTCAAAAAGTCCAGTCTGCGATCAAATGGACCGCACCAGCCTTTACAAAGGATTTTGGTAATATGGCAGGGATTTTTGTAATTCGTGTCTGGCGCAGCTGACACGGATCTTGCACAGCGAGTGGTTTTAATGAATGGGCTGTAATTGCGAGGTTAGAATATATCATGTCGTAATGGGTTTTATATTCTGAAATATTGGTATCAACTCCCTGCTTATCACCCACTTAAAATGGATAGGCCGGTGCTGGCCGTGTCGTGTTTATAGATCCTGTGTCTCACAAGAAAGTCACTTCGTTTTTTGTCGCTTCGGGAGTGTGGAATTGCAGATGAGCGATGTTTGTAATCTAAACCCAGCCTTGGCCAGCTCCACATCTTGCCACCACTGCCACATAGTGTGCTCATACACCACCAATGTTCACCAGAATGGTCATGCTTATGACTGTTTTAACTCTGACACTCTTCTAATTTTTGTAGGCATTCATACAGCAGGGGGCCAGAGATGCTTCCCAGGAGATTTAAAACTTGTGACATCCAGATAGGCATATTCTTCTGCATCTATGTGGCCTGGCATTTATTACACCTGCCAAAAGGGTCAGATTATGATCAGATATGTTGAGGACAAGATTATCTTCAAACAGTAGTGCATATGATTTCTATTGATGCTGTATCGCTGCTCCTCATGCATGCTGCCATGCTCTGGGTATTTGGCAGATCATGGATTTTCAGCAAGACCAGCAAGATGCTTCAAATGAATTATATGGCTGTGGTTTTAATGGCTTGCACCAGCTTGATAGTTCAGATGATGGATACAAAACATCATGGGTTAGAATAGCTTGTGGAGTTGACAGCAAGTCCAGTTTTGCTGTATGTTGGGACTCAGTGTATGTCTATCATACACAAGGTAAATAATATGTGACTTTTGTGTTTTGTATTGTGCAAAAATGTTATTGAGTTGTGACAATATAAGTTGAAATCAGTAAACTGTCACCATTTATCTCTTGTTCTACTACAGTTTTCCAGCCATGTAATAGCCTTGTTTTGTAGGATACTAAAGATGTGTAAATTTTTAACTGGGTATAAATGGGTACAATACTAAAAGTGTTATCACAATGTTGGTGCCATTTATTGTTTACTGGAATGCCTTTATTATGGTATTGTTTTTGTACATCATATCCATCTATCTGGAATGATCTTGATGGCAGTTGTTCATATAAAGTGGATTCCCGTCACAATTTTTAAAATCAGGACAAATCAAGAAGAATGACAGTGAAATTCCACCACCTGAAGAGTTCAAGAATGAAGATCCAGTAATGGTAAGGGGTTTTCCTTTGCAACTGTGAGCTGGGTTAAACCTATATGGCATGCAACCTGTTCACATTTGATACTTTTGATCACAATTTTTTTAGTTCATAGTGAACTATACTTTCTTTGTTCCAAGGGTGTAATTGATAGAAACAGCAGGCAGAATGAAAATTCTTTATTTTGGACTGGATTCCATTATACAGTACTGCAGTGGGGCATTCCATTATGGAATAAGTGATGTGAGTGAGAGCACCATGTCATTGGGTCTGCAAAAAAATATTCTGACAAAAGCCTGAAAAAGTGCACTACTAATGTGCAGAACAATTGATGCAAAACCCCTTAAAAATTTGCTTCAAGTTAGGCAACTCAATCCATGACACACTTTGCTATTTTCATACATTATACAGCTGACAGAGAGAGAAACCCCATGAAGTCCTCACCAGGCATGCCATGCTAAAAACTAGTAAAAAACGTGGTGCTAGCCTTGGACCCAATTGCAACTTCTGACCCCAGAGTACTTAGATAATGTGTGTGGCTGGCCTGTCATGCCTGCTCAGCCGGAATCTAGTCGCGTGCCTGCTGTTCCGCGGACCGCCACTGACGAGCAGGCGTGGTTGGCTGGAGCTGAAGAGGTGGCGAGGTGACGAGTCAGGCGCGGTGGGCTGGAGTGGGAGAGGTGACGGGTCAGGCGTGTTTGGCTGGAGTGGAAGAGGTGGCGAGGTGACGGGTCGGGCGCGGTTGGCTGGAGTGGGAGAGGTGGCGAGGTGACGGGTCAGGCGTGTTTGGCTGGAGTGGAAGAGGTGGAAATGATGGCGAGGTGACGGGTCAGACGTACGTGGCTGGAACAAAAGAGACGGGGATGTGGGACAGGCGTGCTGGGCTGGAGCGGAGGAGGTGGGGGGGGGGGGGGGGGGGGGAGGGGGGAAGGGGCAGGACAGGCGTGCTTGGCAGGTGAGTTAGGGGTGGGGAGGTAGCAGGACAAGCGCGCTTAGCTGAAGCCGAAAAGGTAGGGAGGTGGAAGGACAGGCGCACTTGGCTGGAGCGGAAGAGACGGGGACATGGCGTGAAAAGGCAGGACGATTGTGCTATCCCCGTTGGCGTTGTGTTGTCGGGGGGGGGGGGGGGGGGGGAGGGGAGACTTACACGCAGGTCACTGACCGATGATACGCTACGTACCATGGCATGTTCCGGAACATCTGATTTCCTCATTTTCGAGCCTACGTCGAGCCGCCCGTTTGTCTTTCCGCATGTCTGGAGCCAAACTTACAGCACAGACAGCTGTGCGGCTGCCGTGAAGTTTGCGCTTACGGTGGTTGCGAGCTTGTGACATAACCTGATGTAGACTCTCGTCGCTTAATGCCGGCGTCGACGTCGGCGCGCGATGGGAGGATGTGTTGTGGTATAGAGCAGGCGCAGTTCTCGTATCTGTAGCAGAAACAATGGTTGCAAGGTCTGAGCCACCGAAAACATGTCGCAAAGCTCGAACATCAATGCAAATTGTGTTCGTTAGAATGCTAGACGAATGTTAGCGTGCTCACGCGCGCGGGGCCGCCAGCTGACGCGGGCACTGGAATCTTCAAAAATGAAGTTGGACACGCTGTGGTGGTTAGGTGGTTAGAGACGGTGCTATACCGACGCCAACGACGGCAGCGTTTCGCGCAATCAGACAAGCGGAAACCGCAAGTAAATTGTGTATGTCCGATGGGCCGAGTGCGTGGAACAGCACTGCACGGGCACGGTTTCCGAGTGGTTCATTAGTTTAGTACGGCCCTTACAAATGTTGACTCGGGAACCAAGTCCGGGGATGTGGGCGCGTGAGCCACAGGGCTCGCGAGCAATGCGACTTTAACTACAAACTGGGCGATTTCGCAGGAATTAGGTTCACCTTTGCAGGTGTTCGGAGCAAATTAGATATTTGCCTTTCCCTTTTGAGGAATACTCGGACTTAGTGCGTAGTTTAACCGAGATCCGCCTCATTTTGTTGAGACACCAGCCAATGTTGCGGCGTTGCGACGGAGCTGCAGACGCCAACAACGTCGCATCCTGGCGCAGCGAAGCAGGCGGGAACCTCTTGTGTATACCGAGGGGTACGAAGCATTTGTTGTTTGGCCATCCGTGTATAATGCGCCTGGACATCTGTGTCGTGACGTTATACTGAAAGAAGTGACGTTGTATCAGTTTTCAGTATGTCATTCCCGTAAGTGAAAGTTTGAAGCAATAACGGCGAAGCGCACAAATCACAAGTTATGGAGAGAACATGTCAGCGCTGTAGATGCAGCTGTTAGTGACCGTTAAGAGGCAGCTTAGACCATTGCAGAAATCTGCACGGCACGCATGTGGGGCAGGAGCAGGAAATGCACCCGAATGGGGAGCCTTTGCGCGAGCAGGAGAAGCTGGCTCTTTAATGAGATACTTTGCTCGACTGATGACTTAAATTTAATTGAGGAAGATTTGGTTACAGAGTTCGTGATATTTGAGCGCGCTGTGCTGCCTTAAAGGCATCCGGTACATTGTAAGCACACGGCCAGTCTAAAGATGGACAGAGCCAGGAACGAAAATCCGGCGTAGGATTAAGCGTCCTCATTCCAGCAGAGCGCTCTGGAGGCTGCCATCACCACAGCGATGCCCGATGCCGGATGTACGCCCGTGCCAGGTGGTGAATGAGTCGCCGAACCCCCTGAGCCCCGATCTGTTGTGCTCATAGATGCCACCGATCCGGAAGATCGCGACTCTGGTTGTATTATGAACGCATCGTTGGCAGCTGATCTAAATTACATGTGAAGTACCACCTTTGACGCTTTTATCCACCGAAGTTACGTGATGAGCTTGGTCTCTGAGGTCGTCTCAACGTCTTTAGTTATGGACGCCACGTGGCTTAAAATGCCCGGCAGTGAGCCTGAGAGTGGCCTATCTGGCCAAGCTGATGCAATGAAGTTCGACGTCGTCCCGGCGCTGCTTCTGGAGGGCGCGAAGAGTAAAATGCTTTGTGATAACCTCCGAAAAGCCTTAACGCAGTTACAAACCGGTGTCCTTTTCACCATGCGTGTGATGAGCGAACCACCTTTCGCCGTTGTAGGGGGTTGCGGCGGATGTGTGTAGGTCAACTGAGATTTGCTATGGCACATGATGCTATCATATCAGGGGGGACGGAACTAACGTATGTGCGTGATACGTTATGTCATTCTCAGATGGCTGTAAGCCGATAAGTGGAAGACCGTGTTTTGGCAATGATACATCGCGTGAACACTTCTCTGCCTGTCTTCGCATCGTTTCATAACATTTCCTCTGTACTCTGTTCTGGTACTTAGCTGGTGTGGAAACCGAGACCGAGAAAGTACACCATAAACCGGCAGTGGACTTTCGAAGCAAGCGGGTAATTCTGAAGAGGCCGCCGATTTCGATGATGACATCAAATGCCGTTGCAGGAGCCAGATGAGGCGGCGCAATCCATTTCCCGTCAAAGACAATCGGCGCTGATGCCGGGGTTGGAAGCAGGCAGATAGTGGCAGGCAGCATGCATCTTGACTAATGGGCTTGTTTCCTGTGGACAGTGTTGGTTATAATGGGTAAAGACACTCCATGTTAGAAGGCAGCTTCTTCGTTTAACGTTGAGCACACTTTCGCGTTCTGTTAGGAGTGTAAAAATTTGCAGGAGTTTACCACTTAAAACGTTTGCCCTCAATCCCAATGGCACGAAGTTTTCGCCCTAACAACTGTTTGTGAGACAAAAAAGTGCATTCTTGACACGGCCCCTGTACAGCTTTTCGTTAAACATTGTCATCTAAGACATAACTGATGGTCATTTGTCATTCTAGGATATATTGTGACCCTTTTTTGGCTTCGTTTAAACTACCTGTCTTCCGCGATCACGTGACATTCTCGTGGATCTGTCGCTGATGTTTAATATATTTGCTGTCGACTGCTTTGTTTGGTGGCCCGAGCATGAATGTTCTCCCCCTGCAGCTCTCGGCGGCGGAGGACCGCCTGTTGGCACTGTACCGAGACGGCTCGGTGCTGCTCTTCAGCAAGAGCTGGCGCCGCCTGTGTCTGCAGTCCTCCGACCAGGAGAAGTCTGGCCGCGCCTCTCACGTGAGCGTCGGCCGACAGACGCTGGCAGCGTGCGACTCCGGTGAGGCATGCGCCAGTCATGAGGCGACACATCAGAACGAGGTGATGCACGCCAATGTTCGGTCCATTTTATATTGAACTGCTCGTAATGTATTTCATGTGATATCCAAAAGAGTAATGCCAATAAAGGAAGTATTTAGTTGATGTTAGATGTACTAGTATATCAAAGTCTGACGTGATTGATACGTTATTTCAACATAAGAACGTTAGCCCAAGTCTTACGCAGCCGAGGCCGACTCAGCAGGGCTGTCCCGTCTTCACCTCCTACACGTCCGAGTCGGGCAGTGGCTTGTACGGCTGCCGCAGATGGCCACCTGTTGAGTCTGGACGCCGTGCCCACGCCCGCCGGCGAGCACGTGGTGCTGGTCTCGTGCGGCCGCGAGCACGTGGTGCTGCTGACCCGCTCTGGGCGCGTGTACACGTACGGCTGCGGCAGGTGCGTCGGAGGACCGCGGTGGGCTCTAGGCGTGGGTACGGCCGCCAGGCCTGCTAGTGCCAAGTAAGGTATTAGTGAGCAAGATTTGCGGACGCGGCTAACACTTATGAAGCGTTGTGCCACATGGCACGCGACAATGGTCGTTTTGAGGTTGCGTTCCTGCGCCAGGTCACGGTTTGCTGTTCGCAGTTCTTTGTTGCTTGTGAGCATCCGCGTATCTCAGCGGCCACGTGTGACGTTTTTGTGTCCCGTCATGAAGTCAGAGCATGTGACGTCTTAAGCAGTGAACAGTCAAAAGCTTGCTGAACAAAATGACTGCCCCGACACGGCCAGAGTGCCGTCTCCTCCTCACCGACAGCCTGACGCGTCTCCTCAGCCGGGGACAGCTGGGCTCGGGCGGCCTGGACGCGGCCGAGACGCCGCAGCTGGTCCAAGCTCTTGACGGGCTGCCCATCCAACAGGTGGCCGCTGGCGGCTGGCACACCGCAGGTGGGTCCACGAGGCTCGCCCGGCAGCTCCGGGCGGCTTGTGGGGTCCTGGTCGGAGGTCTCCAGCCCATCGACGAACGATGGGGATTTGGCCGACGTGGTTCCGTTTTTTTGTGAGAGGGCGATTGTCATTCGCGACGTCCTTGAGGGTCTCTGTCCGTTGAGCGGCAATCGCTTTATGATAGTGCTCGGACTAGCATCTGCACACTCACCTATGCTTAGCAAGGACTCTGGTCCTGGGCCCGTCCCTGCGAAGTGCTCAGTCAGGCTGGTTTAGGAGGCAGTTTCAATGACAGCGCGCGTAAACCGCTTGGGTCCGGATATCAGCCGCAGCTGGGCTGCGGTGGTGCTGCCCTAAACACCAGGCGATAACGCACGGCTGCTGTGTTGTGACACCGCCGTGGCTCGCGCCTCAGCCGTCTCCACCTCTGGGGACGTCTACACCTGGGGCTGGAACGAGTCCAACCAGCTGGGCCTGGGCGACGACGTCAATGTGGCGCCCGAGCCGACGCTGGTAGAGGCGCTGCCTGTTGACAAAAACGTGCGCCAGGTGGCGTGCGGCACACGCCACACCCTGGCCCTACTCGGTAGGTCATGCGCACGCGCAGAACTCTCCCAGAGATGGCCTGTTGGGCACGGTATGCCCTAAGTCTGCTCGGTTGCATGTGAAATGTGTACGATGTTTTTTAGTGGAGATTAACCGCGTGATGATAGGGAATGCTTCAGTTGTTATCAGCTAGCTATTTAGTTGTCGAAACATTTTTACAATATTTTCTTTCAGCTGTGGATGGATTGTATGTGCGGCCGAGATTAACTTTCGTTTTTGTTGTTGTTGTTTTACCTGTGTCTAACCATCTGGCGTTACGTCAGCACCGAAACGCACCGAAACCATACTCAACCTGCATAGTTCCACAAGTCCACCAATTTTAATTGTAGACTGACGTTATGAGGTCTCAGCCGGCCTAAAGCCCGCGCGCAATCCGATTTCCCAGCAGTGACTCCTGCATTCCCTCGCGTGAGCCTTGACAACGGCGGCACCATCCCCGCCGGAACCGCTGCCCCAGAAGCCGCGCCCAGGCCTAATCCGTCGCACGGGTCCCGGCGGATTGGCGCGTCCGGTGGCGGCAGAGCCGGCGCGGGAGACGCCTACTCCCTGTCGCGTGTGCGGCCGACCTCCGGCCGAGCTGATGCGGCGCGCGTGCTGACAGACGACGGCGCCGTACTCGGCTGGGGCTGGAACGCCTACGGCCAGCTGGCGGGGCCGCGGCGGGCGCGGGCGGCGCCGCACCGGCTGTCGGTGCCGTCCGGCCGGGTGGTACGGCTGGCCGCCGGCGGCTGGAGCTCCGCCTTGCTGGTGGAGCCGGCGCCGCCGCCGTGAGGACGGCAGGCGCGGCGCCCGAGGTGTGCTGGAGGTCAGCCACGGTGTCGTCACCAGAGACCGTGAAGTTGGAGCGGTTTTGAGCGATTCGGCGTCGGTCTGTACTCGGCGCTGAGTTTCACATGCGGACAACGCGATGCGCCCTCTCGTGATACCGCTGTTACGCGTGAACTGTTGATGTTGCATACGGTTGTGAATATCGAAGCATTTTGTCCACACGGTGTGCTGCTACGCGGTTGTTCGCCTTATTCCGGGCAGGATACACTGACAAATGCTCGTGTTCTTTGTCTACGGCATTTGCAGGCGTATTGTCTCGAACCTTTGTCGCACAGTCGTAGGAGACTGCGCCTACATGCTCCCGGCAAAGCCGCTCGCTTCAGCTTGGAAGATACGGATGGCTTTTGTGCGACATTTATGTATTGTCATCGAATACCATGCCTCTCAGATGCACCGATCTCGCTCACACGTCAATGATCATGTCAAAATGGCACTGAATTACACAAGATGTCGCTGCCACGCTCACTTCAGTACTGCTTGGAACTATGTTGCACGCCTGACAGCCGGCGCTGGAAGCGCGGGTCATCGGACAGTCTCACTCTGCAGCTCGAGCTCACGCCGAACGTACAGTTACAGCCACGCGCCTCTAGCGCTAGGGGACGACGCTCAACACACGCACCCACGCACGTAAACATACACGGATGATGTTTCGGGGATGAACACGATGGCGCCCCGACGCCGTGCCGGGGCCGCCGTGGGCGGCGGCCATCTTTGATTTGTCACCCGACCACTCGCCGCTCGCCTCGACTCTCCTCCATCCTGTCCTCGGACCGGGCTGACACTCCAGCGGGCGTGCGGTCGATACCGCTGTGCCTGACGTCTCGCGGCCGCCGCGAGCAGCCCCCCTCCCCTCCCACCCCCGGGGCGCCGTCAGCGGCTCCGGTGGGGTCGCTCTGCCGCGACCTCGTCTGGGGTCACGCGCTTACGGCCGGGCGGGCCGGCCCTGCAGCTTCTCGAAGAGCGACGGCCGGCCGATGCGACCGGCCCGGCTGGGGCGGAAGGCCCTCGACCGCGGTCGCGGCGCGGGCTCCTCCGCCGCCGGCTCCTCCGCCGCCGGCTCCTCCGCCGCCGGCGCCGCCTCCACCACCACCGGAGACTCTCCCTGCTGCTCGTCTGAAACACGGGCGGTCGGTCACGGTCTGCAGAGGGGCGCGTGTGCTGCTGCCGCCGGCCGTACGTCCTGTGGGGTCGGGTCAAGCCCAGCACGGTCGCGCCTCGCTCGGTCAGCTGCCACCTCCGGGGGTGGAGTGAGACGCGTTCCGTGCGGCCTGTACGGGCACCCATCACCCAGTTCCATTCACCAGCCGTGACCGGCGAGCACAAGCCTCCAATAATGCCACCAACAATGCCACCTGCGGCAGTCAAACCAGAAGCAAATGTGTTCACAGTGTAGTATTCGGCCTTTTACTGTCATTACTGTAATTCGGACAGTCTGAGACTGACGGGGGGGATGCGATGGCCCAGTGTTCGAAACTCTGAGAGCTTTCACCATCGAAAGCGTCTTGTCTCAGCACGCTTCCGGTATTGCTTAGGGTTCCCGCTATAGCAAGCCATCAGAGGTGGTGAAGTCATCAAAACTGTGTGTTTTAGCCCAAGGACTGAATGGCGGTGCGTATTGCATTGGTGGACACTGTACACTTCGCCTCTGGTTTGTCTGCTGTCTAGCCCACAGCATCCACATACAAGTCGCTATTCTATGCGGATGTGAAACCAAAGCAGGCAAAGCTTATCTTATTTCACGGAGATCGAAGCCATATAACGAGTAATTAAAGCTTTGCCACCAGGCTAACAAGCCACCGAAACCAGTAATCCGGCTTCAACCAGACACTATTCACTAAACTTTATATAAGCATATTAATGTAAAAGCAGGGGTAAGTAAACCAATTACCTTCCATCGCCGCTCCAGACCCCTCCACCGCGTCCTCCAGCTGCTCTACTCTCTCACCCTCGACTACCAACAGCAGCTCCTGCTCCTCTTCGGTGACAGCGCTCTCTTCGGCGGCGCCTCCTTCGACAGCGGCCGCATCTTCAAAAGCCACGGTCTCCTCCACAGGAACCTCCTCCGCGGGGACCTCCTCGGTCGGGACTGGTTCGGTGGAGGCCGGCGGCGGCACCGTAGGCAGCAGGATGGCCTGCACTGGCGAGTCGGAGCGCGCGAGCAGTGAGGTGATGCGCCGCTCGCCGCCCGGCCGGCTGCCGCGGCGCCGCGTGCCCGGCACGAAGCCGCGCCGCCCAGTGCCCCGCTGCCGACCACCGCTGAACGGGCGCCGGAACAAGGGCGGCAGGGTAGTGGCCTCGTCGGCCGGCGCCGGGCTCTCCTCCGCGCCCGGCTCCTCGAGGGCGGGCTCGTTCTCCACCGGTGCCTCGGGGCGTTCCTGTTCGGCGGGCAGCTCCGGCGTCGGCTCGCTCTCCGCGGTCAGCTGCCGGATCTCCGTCTGCGGGGTCAGCTCGAGCTCCTCTTCGACGGGCACCTCCGCGGCCGGCGGGCGGGCGAAGAGCGGGCGCCGGCGGCGCCCGCCGCCGGGCCGACTCAGGACGCTGCGGCCGCCGATCACTGGCGGCAAACTCCTGTTGGGCAGCGATGCCTCGCCTCGCGTGCGGAACCGCAGCTGGCGGGAGCCTGGCCCCGTCAGTGACGGCCGGGCCTCATCGGCACTCTTGGTATCCTCCACGGGCTGCTCCTCGGCCGCTGCTCCTCCACGGGCTGCTCCTCCACGGGCTGCTCCTCCACGGGCTGCTCCTCCACGGGCTGCTCCTCCTCCGGCTCGTCCGCCGGTTCCTCTACTGCGGGTGGCTGCGTCCGCCCCGGTGAGGCGAGGCCGAGAAATCCACGCCTCCTGGCCCCAGGTCGCAGGCCCAGGAATGGCCGTCGTTCTCTGCCGCGCGGCCGACCCACTGGGGCCTCCTGTTGCTCCTGTTGTTCAGTGGCGCTCTCGGGCTCTGGAGATGCCCGGCGCGAGGGCAGCAAAGGTCGGCTTCTGACCCTCGGCGTCTCCTCGGGGGCCTCGTCTTCAGTGGTGACCTCGGGTTCGTCGGCAACCTCGGGCTCGCTGATGACCTCGGGGGTTTCGATCGCAGCTGGTCGCAGCGGACGACGGCCCCGGCCGCGGGGCCGGCTCACCCTGCTGGTCTCTTCCCCAGCGACTGCTGGCCTACGGACATTTATCCGGCGGCGAATGGTGGAGGCGCCCCTGGACCTCGGACGCTCAACTGGTGATTCCTCCTCGGCTATTTCCTCGGCCTCGGTAGCAACAATGCGGGCTGGCAGAAGGGGACGCCCTCTGCCCCTAGGTCTTCCGACAGGAGCTTCGTCGACGGCGACTTCTTCAGCCTCTTGGGGCTCAGGCCGAGTGGGTCGACCACGCAGAGAGGGACGACCTCTCGTCCTGATTGGCCGAACCGGTGAACTTTCCGTTTCATCAGCCACCTCAGCCACGGGTGCTTGGACGGCATTGGGGGAAATGCGCCTGCGACCGGGTCGTCCCAGTCTGCGACCGCGCCTCCCTCCCCTCAGTCTCCCACGAATGGAAGGCTCAGGAGTCGTCGGCTCTTCAGGAATGAACTCTGTGGTAATCCTCTCGTCTGCGATCGCCTCGATGGTGGTTGGTTCTTCGGCCGGCGTCTCGGCGCTCACGGTCGCGTCAGTCTCGGTGACCTCAGCGTCCTGCTCGAGTCCAGCAGCTGTCGTTGCGTCACCCTCGAAAATCCCCTCCGTGAATGAAGCGAAGTCTGCGCTGCCCTCTGTACCGCTCTCCTCGGGGATTGCGTTCTCGAGCGAGCCAATGTCCTCAATCGCCGCGTCCGTGATGACCTGCTCTTCCGCAACTTCGATGTCTGCCTCAGTGCTGACCTCGGGGATTGGAGTGGTGGTGGTGGTTGTGGTGACCTCGACAACCTCCGGTGCAGCGGCCTGTCCCCTGCGCGAGCCACCGCGACGTCGGGACGGCCGACGCCCGCGGCCGGTGATAGCGTTGCTGCCTACGACGGGGTCAGCCTGACCGCGCGAGAAGCGGGGCCGGAAGCCGCCGCGACCGCGTCTCCTCGACGGCGCCGGCTCATCCTCCACGGCGTTGGACTCCTCGGTTTCTTCCTCGCGCACCTCGGGCGCCGCTGTCGTTGCCTGGGTCCTCTTTCGAGACCTCCGCCCTGCTGAGGACGCGCGGGGTGGGGCTCTGTTCCCACGGCGGCCCAGCGCGCCTCGGCCTCGGAAACGGCGACCCCGTCCCCTCACGGGCTCTTCCACTTCGTTTTGCTCTTCCTCTTCCACCACAGACGAGGGCTCCTCAGGGACGGCCTCCTCGAGAGCCTGCTGCACCTCCTCAGCGGCCTCCTCGGCGACCTCCTCGGCGGGCGTCTCGGCCTCGGGCTCCTCCGCGGCCGGCTGCCTGGCCAAGGGCAGCGGCAGACGGCCAGGTCTCCTCAGCCCGGGTCGACCTCGCGGCCGCAGCCCCGGGCGCGCAGGACGCCCGAGGCGCCCGGGACGGCCGCGCCTGGTCGGCACCACCGTCGCTTCGGTGACGATCTCCTCCTGGGGAACCTCCTGCGGGACGTCCAGGACGGTGGCCTCGGCCGCAGGCTCGATCTCGGTTTCCGCCTTGACCTCTTCCTCGACCGGTTCTTCAGCAGCGGCTCCCGGCCGGCGCCTACGGCCGCCTCGACCGCGGAGGCCGCCCGGACGACGTCCCCTGCGCCCAGGCCCCAGGCGACCAGGCCGTCCGCGCTTCGGTGCAGGGGCGGGAGCCTCCTCGACCTCGACCTCGACCGGCGCTGCCTCCTCAGGCGCGCGCTCCGGCTGCGCCTGCGGCACCTCGTCCTCGATCTCGTTCTGCGCCTCAGCCGCGGGCTCCGGCTCGGCCGTGGGTCGCCCGCGTCGCCCGAGAGGGCCGTCCGCCGGGCCGTGGACGGCGCGGACGCGATCTCCCCGAGGGGCCACGCCTGCGTGATGGTGCCTCCGTCTCGGGCGTCTCGGCGACGGGCGCGGCCGTGGGCTCGGGCGCTTGCTCGGGCGCCTGCTCGGGCTCGGTGACCTCCTCCGGCTCCTCGACTGCGGGCCTCCTGCCGCGGCCGCGGCGACCCGCGCAGGCCGCCCAGGCGAGAGATGCTGGGGCGCGGGCGTCGGGACAGGCCTCCGGGCCTGATGCGCGGCCGACGCGCGGGAGCCGCGACCTCCTCCTCCTCCGCCGGTTCCGGCGCGGCAGCGTCCTCCGAGACCTGCTCCTCGGCGACTTCCTCCTCCACAACCTCCGGCTCCGGGGCCGGCCGGCGTCCTGGGCGCGGCGGCCGGCGAGTGCGGATCGACGGCGGCCTAGAGACGACGGGCTTGGACTCGACGTCCTGCTGGCCGCCGCGCCGGAGGCTGGCCGGCAGGCGGCGGCCCGCTCTCAGACCGCCGCGGCCGCGCGGCCGGCCCGGGCGTCGCGTCTCCTCCTCCGGCGCCTCCGTGGTGGTGGTGGTGGTCGTCGTGGTCGTCTCGGCCTCGGTGGGGAGGGGCGGCTCAGGCGTCAGCTCGATGATCTGGTCAGGAGGTCGCGGCCCGCAGCCCGGAGAAGTCGACCTTCTGGGCCTGTTCGGCCCGCGTGAACGCCTCGAAGAAGCCGGCCTCTGTTGTGGGCTCCGGCGTTAACGTCGTGGCGTCAAACAAGTCTGTCTCCAACCCGGACGCAGACCCGGTCCGTTGTTCCTCTCCGAGGAAGAGGAACTGGTCCCGCTCCGTCTGAGCCGTAGCCTCCGTCGTGGTGGTCGCCTCGTCCTCAAACGGCGCATCTTGGCCCAGTTCTCCCAAGGCGATGTCCGTAGCGAACTCGTCGGCGAACTCGGTCGTCACCGGCGTGTTGAACTCGGTCGTCACCGGCGTGTTGAACTCCGTAGTGGTCTCGTCGAACTGCGGCTCCGCCTGCGCGACCGCGGGTCCGCGCGGCGGGAAGCGCGTGCGCGGCGGCAGACGCTCTTCCGCGACGGCGATCACCTCAGCCGGCTCGGCGACCGACTGGCGTCTCGGGCCACCACGCCTACGGCCCAGCACGCGACCCTGGCGCGCGTTGCTCAGTATGACCGGATCCCTCCAGCTCCGGCAGCGTCTCGGGAGCAGGCGTGCGGAATGCGGTTACCGCGCGAGCGAACTGCGGCGTCGGCGCCGACGTCGGCGCCGGCGCGGGACGGGACCTGCCACGGGACCGTGTGGGTGTGCGTGCCGGAGCGGGCTGCTCGGCAGCGGCGACGGGGACGTGCGACCACGACCACGCCCACGGCCCACGGACCCGACCGCGTCCCCGACCCGACGGGGCCGGCGTGGTGGTGGGTGGTTGTCGTTGTCGTCGTCTCTTCCAGCTGGGCCTTCTCCTCTTCCAGCTCGAACCCAAGCTCGGGCTGGAGCTCGAGCTCGGACTCGTCGACAGGCCGACCGAGAATGTTCCCAGGACGCTCGCCTCGATGTTGTTGCGAGGCGGCGCGCGGCCGGACGGACAGAGACGGCCGGGATAGACGGGGGTCGGCTCGGGCGCGACAGGCGACCGCGAGACGCCGGGCGTATGGGGAGAGCGGGGGCCACCTCCTCTCCGCGAATGCTCACCGCCGGAATCGACTCCTCCTCTGTACTGGAAACCGTCGTGACCGGCAAGTCGTTGGAAGAGATGGAGAAGAGAGCGTCTTCCGTGCTGCTGCGAGCGGTGGATGTGACCTCGTTGTCGAAGATAGGCACAGTTGAAGCCGGCTCCTCGTCCCGACTCGAGGCAGTTGACGTGGCCTCGCGATCACGGCCTCGGACAGAGGGGAACAGGTCAGCGGGGCGGGCTGGGAACAAGTCATTGGAGCTAGCGGTGGTGGCGTCGGAACCACCAGGGAACAGACCAGTGGGATTGGTCGTGACATCTGGCTCGGCGGCCGGCAGGCCGACCGGGAACAGACTAGCCTCGCCGCTCCTGTCGACCGCTCCCCCAGGGAACAGCCTGGAGGTGTCGGAGGTCTCGGTGGCGCCGCTGTCCGCAGGAGTGGTGGACTCGGTGACGGCTCCGACCGTGGTCGTCTCAGCGGCATCCGACTCGGCCGGCAGGACAGACTGGTCGTGGGACACCTAGACGGTTTTTCACCCGCCACGGCGCTGGCCTCAACTTCCTCCTCATCAAAGTAGGGGTAGTCGTAATATTCTGAGTAGGGATAATCGTAATAGTCATCTAAAATTCCGCTGCTCGTCCCGGAGGCAGTGGTGGGCGCAGCGGTCGTGGTCGTGGTGGTGGTGGTTGTCGTGGTGGGCGCCTCGGTGGTGGTGGGCTCCTCAGTGGGGGGCGGCGGTGAAGGATAAACTGGGCCGTCCCCGCCGGCGGTTCGTGCCGCGCCCACCCGTCAGCCGACGGCCGACGCGACCCACGCTGATCCCCCCCGGCGTGCGCTCTGTCACCTCGTTGTCAATGACCTCACGCAGCGGCGGGCGCCGCGAGCGCCGCGTGGTCGGCTCCTCAGTTGTCGTGGTCGGCGCCTCCGTCGTGGTGGTGGTGGTGGTCGTCGTGGTCGTGGTCGTCGTGGGAGGCTCCGTCGCTGCCTCCGTGACCACCTCCTCGGCGAAGTTGTCTTCGAAGTCGAGCGTGTTGGCGGTGGGCTCGTCCTCGTAGTCAGTAGTAGAGGTACTCGTACTCGACGATCGTGCCGTTATCGAGCACCTTGCGCACGATGCGCGACTCGATGGGCTCCGATGAGTACGGCTCCGTTGTCTGCGCGGCGACCGCCGCCAGCAGCAGCAGCGCCACCACGCCGCCGGCCTGAAACGCACAGCCGAACGCGGGTCAGACTGGAGTCGCCGCGCCATTGCAAGATATGCTGGAT
>NW_023596461.1:33628843-33661557 GCF_011947565.3 Pollicipes pollicipes | reverse complement strand
TTCCTGAGATCTCGGGAGGTTAATGACCCGCACCCGAGCGCTCACCGCCTGGCCAAGTTGTTGTGGTCGAGCTAAGTGGGCATTGATTTGCATGTCTTCAGGGGAGCCTGCGATACTCATCACGATCCGTTATCACTCTCACTGTACCAACTAAGCCACCATCGTCGAGCTTAGTAATAGTCAAGCTTAGCGGATATCGATGCAGATTTTGAATATATTCATGAGAGCCTGTGATGCACATTGCTTACACTCGGCCATTTTCTTTTCCATTCGATTCGAGAGGGAGAATGCAGCGACGCGCGCAGTGAATGGGGTCGCGGGTTCTATGTAGTTGTTATGTGATGTTTTGAAAATGGAAAATTTAGAACAGTCTGTAGTACCTCAGTACCGTTCGGTCTTCACGCTCTGTACCTACCCCCTCTCAAATTGCATCGCATTAGAAGGAAGAACTGCACCGTTTAACTCTCTCTGGGTCGGGAATACAAACACGAAATCTGCGTAAACTTACGTGCAGAAAAGGATGACATGGCTTAAGCACGAGAATGTGCTGTATTTTGCCTACAGTCATCCCCTGCTAACAGATAACGCAGCACACATGTGCTCATTTGCTGATTGCTTATTAGGTACGTTAGTTATATCCGCCGAAAGCCTAGTCATCAATAGCAATTTGTCGGTTGTTAAACGACGGGCGTCGATGACGTAGTCATTACTATGGCAATATTTCATGCGAATCTCGTAGGAGGAACCGGAGTGCAGGCGGTAGATTGACTGCGCCTGGAATGTGGTGGTTGAAGGCACAGTCAGCCGACCACCACGACGTCGACCGTCGATTTTTATCACCACGAGGACATGGTGATCCTCGTCATCATTATGACCTGCTCATTGCAATCGCTAAACACGCCAATGACTGCTCGTCTTCACCGACAACGCTGCACTGTCCATATGTCGTCCACTTCCGTTGCCTGCACGGCGGCCATCTCTGAGCACGGCTGACCCAGAAGCCGTGCGCGGCCCCGGCTCCGTGCGCGGCTCCCGACTCCGCTGGCGCGCGCTGACCCCAGCGTGCCGGGCCGTCCGCCGCAGCGGCCGGCGGCCGCGCCGACCGCACGGGTCGCCGGCCGACCGCACGGATCGCCGCCCGGCTCCCAGCGGCGCATCGCTGCCGCTGGACCGGGCCAACTGCCAGCCGGCACGCTACCAGCCCCGCATCTCGGGCCGCCGCGCACTGGACGGACCACGTGACCGGTCCCGGACCGCGTCTGGGCGCTGCGGCCCGAGCGCCCGGGGCGATCGGCGGGGGCGCGGTCTGCGACCCGGGGAGGGCGCTGCGCCGCCGGCGGGCGCCCGGCGGGAGCTCTGTGGTCATGACGGCTCGGAATGGGGGCTCGGAGGACCGCTCTGTGGTCATGACGGCCTCGAATGGGGGCTCGGAGACCGCTCTGCGGTCGCGGGCGGGTCGAGACTTGGATCGGAGGCCGTGTTGCGGTCGCCGTGGCGCCGTGTCGGCGAGTGGTCAGCACGATTTTCCGGCGCCTGGGCGCGGAAGGTGGCGACGGCGGTGGCCTGGTGCAGTGTCCCGCACCATGACCGCCGGGGGGGGGGTGGGGTGTGGAGGGGGGGGGTCGTCCTCACTTTGTGATTGGTCGACAACGGAATGCTAGAACTGCCAGAGAGAGAGAGAGATAGAAAGAGACGACGACGCACGCATTAACCCGCTCGGTTTTCTGCACTGGAAATATTTTGTAAGGCTGCTGAACTCCGGCGTCCACTCTGGAATGTCACTGCTTGGGTGGAACCACCGACGCGTCATCAGGCAGCGGATATGTCTTAATTCGCTGAGGAGGAATGGTCGTGTGACGCGAAGAAGAAGACTTCAGCTGAGCGGCCCCACGGCAGGCCGCAGACGATGATCAGCGTCTCGCTGACAAACAGCAGCACAAAAACAAACAGCCAACGAAGATACCGGCGTCTGCGTCTGTCTCGGAGCCTGCCGAACACGCACCCCTGCGCCAATTACCCGCAGGGAGCAGGCGGGGCGCGCGTCGGCGCGGGACCGGCTGGCGCGCTGCCACCGTCCCGACGGCGGCGACGCGCGACACGCCCGCGGGCGCGGCGATTGTGCCGCGCTGCGTGGTGGAGCCGGGCCAAGAGGAGAGTCCCCGGCGCCGGCGGTCAGCCGCCGCCCGCCCCGATGCTCGCCGGAGATAAGCGTGGCCTGCCGCCGGCCATTATCGGGTGGGAATGGCAGGTGCGCTGGGAGATGGCTCCCGGGGCTGGCTCACGTAGCGCTGCAGCTACCGGCCGTAATCGGGCCGCGGCATGAGATGGCGCTGGTCTACTAAATCGGGGCGGTTTTCATTCCTGACGTGCTGACGCATGCAGAACGGACTTGACGGGCGGCGCTGTGGTCGTCGTCAGGGCCGGACTATCGGGCGCAAGGCGTGGGATGGAAAGGTGATATTACTTTACTTGGAGCATCTCGCACTTGTCTGTACATGCTGGTCAGGCATCCTGAGTCCATCTAATGTACAAGATCCAGCGCCAGTTGAGTGGGTTAGTGGTTATCCTGAGTAGAGACAGTAATCCAGTAAAATCGCATTGATCCTCAGTTATTACTACGCATTACTACGCCCAGCAATCCCTTCAGTGACCTGTGATGCTATTAGTTGCGGCTGTAACCCATAGAACTGAACAGGGAAAGGAATCAAGGCACTCAAGATTTGCCCACATGGCTCAGTTGCGGACTAAAATAAATCACTACGTTGTAGACGCATACTTCATAACATGGGTGGAGGGCTGCGTGGCCTGGCGCCTCGTGGATCTGGACGTGCCCACTTCCGAGCCCCTAACACAAGGGTGGACCACCCTCAGTAATGTATTACCCGTGCTTCGTACGTCGCCGTATCCGCGATTTATATTATAATCCGATGGGCTGTTCGGGAAGGATATGGCGAGTAATGGCACGATGATTCAGCTTGGCGTGGGCTTCGGCGGCGGCATAAGCCTCGTGGCGGCCTCAGACTCACGACGTTCGCCATCCTCAGTCGTTCTACCGCGCCCCCCAGCGCGCGTGTGGCTGTTGGGGCTGGTCTGCCGGGAGGTCTGTCGTCGTGCGCGGCCAGCAGCCAGGTCAGCTGGCCAATGCCCGACGGGTTGCCAAGATTGTGCAAACGGCTAAATAAAGTGTCGCGCCGCTGAGAGTAGCGGCTGTAATGTAGCGCAAGAAAAACTGGCGACGTAGAGATGCTGCTCGAAAGTAGTGCGCCATGGGTTTCGGTCCGTCTTTTCAGTACGCAAACCGCGCATATTCGTAGCGGATGACTGCACGGAGGCCTCATTTCGTCCAGTTGCGCCGCGGGGCTATAATTACCTGACATCACGCAAGCATGTGGAAAAGAGCACTAATCACCACATCAGTAACAGCTCGTCGTACACGAACCGCCCTCGCTGTGTTTACGGCCCGCCGCGCCAGCGGTCCTTACCGGCCCATCCAGCCGCGGCGTATGAAGCCGTCACCTCCGACCGCTCCCCTGGTGTTTTACGAGGCCTTCCTGGCCCAGCGGGGCGCACCGGGCCGGGCCGAGGAGCGCCGGCCCGCGGCGGGCAGGCCGGGCTCGTCCGGGGCGCGCCGCTGGCACGCCTGCGCACGGCTCGTAAACGGCGCACGGCCAAGCGGAGCAAGCGGGGGCATCGGCGCCGTCCGAGGTTACCATCGGAGGTTACCAGGTCGGATCGCAACGGGGCTGTTCCCATGCCGAAGGCCCGCCTGTAGACGCAGATGAGTTTTGATCAAACGCTATTTGAAACCACGGTAAATGTTTGGCTTTGTCTTGGCTTCAGTAACCGGTTACACGAAGAATTGCAGTTCTACAGCCAATTGTACGTTGCACTTTTTTGGTGGTGCTGAAGGATTGTCCACAACGAACAGCCAAGCCTTGATAACGTCCTACGGCATGGACTTGGAACAGGCTTCAGTGGCCGATGCCACGAAGTAACTGCAGACTCCAGCTAGTGGGAAGCTGGGGTTCGGAATTCAAAAGGAAGTTGCACAGTTGGTTACCACTTGGCAGTTTCGCATGATCATGACACATGTGTTTACAGAAGTTTTGTGCATCTGCTGCCACACAAAAGTAGCCATGACAGATATGATTGTGTGGAACGCCACTTGTTTGTTTTACTTCACATTTATAAGCCCAAACACCGCAGTTTGCAGCTGCTTGTTTTGCAAAGCTGACCCATGGTGACGGAGGAGACACACTCGGCTAACACGCGGCCATTGGAGGTGACTAATGGCGACACACTCGGCTAACACGCGGCCATTGGAGGTGACCAATAGCGACACACTCGGCTAGCACGCGGCCATTGGAGGTGACCATGGCGACACACTCGGCTGGCACGCGGCCGTTGAAGGTGACCAATGGCGACACACTCGGCTAGCACGCGGCCTTGGAGTACCCCCCCGGCATTGGAGGTGACCATGGTGACACACTCGGCTATCACGCGGCCATTGGAGGTGACCATGGTGACACACTCGGCTATCACGCGGCCATTGGAGGTGACCATGGCGACACACTCGGCTGGCACGCGGCCATTGGGTGACCATGACACACTCTCGGCTAGCACGCGGCCATTGGAGGTGACCATGGTGACACACTCGGCTGGCACGCGGCCATTGGAGGTGACCATGGCGACACACTCGGCTGGCACGCGGCCATTGAAGGTGACCAATGGTGACACACTCGGCTAGCACGGGGCCATTGGAGGTGACCAATGGTGACACACTCGGTTAGCACGCGGCCATTGGAGGTGACCATGGTGACACACTCGTCTGGCACGCGGCCATTGGAGGTGACCATGGTGACACACTCGTCTGGCACGCGGCCATTGGAGGTGATTAATGGCGACACACTCGGCTGTCACGTGGCCATCAGAAGGGACCAATGGTGACACACTCGGCTGACACGTGGTCATCGTCAGCTGAGGGTCGATGGTCTCGGATGGATGCAAGGTTCGGTGGTTCCGCCAGCCGGCTACAGTAACAGCGGCCGTTATTACTCCACACTGAGCGTCGGACGGCAGCCTTAAGTAACAGGATTGAGCTCATCTGCAGTCGGCGATGACGTGGCTAACGGGCGAGACGCTCAATTAAGAAGATATAGGGGTTAGTCACTCCTAATTATCACTCACTACTTCTCATAGTCTATTTTTGGTGCACGCCTGTCTTCAGCTGCATGCGCCTTAAGCGATGTGCGGAGTTTATTACGCTTTGATTCCCGTTGAACGCCTTCTTTCTATATTCTCATGATATGTCCTTACTCCCTGCTCCCGCTAACGCGCGATCGGGTGGGGGTCAAGTTGACCCTCCCCCCCGAAGATTTGTCCGGGATGGTTTCCGAATGGCGCGGCGTAGCCGCGCCAAATGTTGCATAGCTGTAAACAATTGAATAGCAGATCGTTTGAGAAAGGAAATTTAGATGTACGTCGTAAGTTCACTAACTTATGGTAGGTCAAGTCAGGCCATGGTTTCGGCGAAGTCAATTTCTGGGGAATCGTTCAATCTGATGCAACAATGGAGTGTTAGACGAAGCCATACATCTCTGAAATGCTTTCTTAGACAACACAACAGTTGAATGAGCAAGTTGCATTGACCTATGGTCAGGTATGAAGTTCAGACCAAGGTCAAAACCGATCTGTTTTATTACTGTAGTGGTTGCCGTACGGTGTAGTTTTTGGTGCTCATTTCGAATTTATTGATAGCAGGAACCGCATTCTGCATCTTCCATGGACTTTTTAGAGGTCATAATAGGTCGTTGACCTAAAATGACCCAGGTCAACATTTGGCTTTTAGGAGCATACTGCCTAGCGTAAACTTTGTCGCTTATTCAAATGCAAAACTCAGGGCAGTCTTGTATGATTTTGGTCACTATGACCTTTTAGAGTTCAAACAAGGCCACTGACCTTAAATGAGCATGCGACCTTTTGCTTAGAAACAGTTATCTAGGGTCTTGGGATACTTTAGAGAACAAACTGGAATTTGACCTTGTTTGACCTAATTTGGCCTGAAGGTCATTGCCTAGGAATCTCAAACTTTGATCTACGTGAGCCCACGTACAGGACGACATGCCCTGTGAATCTGGTGTCCCTAGCTCTCACAGTTCTTGACATCTCACGGGGAGGTTCAAATTGATCCCCCCCCCACCCCCACCCAAGCGAAGGGTATTCAGCCGGCCACCCTGGCTCGTGTTAAAGTAACCTTCGATCCCTGTTATAGATCTCCTCGATCGTTGACACACCGTGCCCTTAAATCTCTGGCAAAGTGTCCGTCCAGGGATTTGCCGCACTCCGCTGCGATGTCGAGCCCAAGATTCAACGCGCATTACTCTGATCTTCCCGTAGAGTCTACACAGAAGATAATGAAGTGCGCGAGGCAGACCGACCGCCCGCGGGCCGCCTCACGGCCATCACCCTGCGATGAGACGATAGCGGTGACTCCTCATCGGCCACCTGTCAGGATGAATTAGTTGATATTCGGGACGGTGGCTAGAGGGATGGGTGGCGTCTTATTTGAGAGCTGATAAAAAGACGGCGCTGCTCCACGTGTCTCTCCCGTCTGGCATGGGGAGGTGGGTCTGTTTACTTACAGCTTCGCGCTATCTGCACTATTTGCGTTGTTTATTTTATCTTTAAAGTACACATCCAAATGAGAGCACCTAATGTATTTGCATGTATTGCAAACTAACTGCGCTCCCCTACGAGGCATGCATTTGACGCAGGGACGTCCCTTTATGCACTTTCAGGGTCCTGAGCCCCATCCCAATGCTGACACTAAAGCCTCCCCCCCCCCCCCCCCAATGTTCCCCTGATTCTCTCAATGTGTATGAGCAGAGGGAGTACCGAGCCAAATAAATATAGAACAATGGGCTTTACTATTGGTTTGTTAAGTAGAAAGTACCTAAACATGCCACTGTCAGCGTCATGTATACTTTGCACAAAATAGTGTCATGTAGGTACTTCATGTTTTTGTTATGCTGGCTCCTTTATGCGTTAGGCCACTCTTCAAATGTTTTAAAAGTTGTTTTCAAATGATAGTGCCTGGATTAGGATAAAGAGCGATTTACTGCAACACGTGGCAGCTTTTAAACGTGCAGGGTGGCCCTGATAAAAATTAACGCATGTTTTCGCTCAACAGGGGCTAGTGTATTTGTTGCATAATCGTGGCTGTGGTGTAAAACAACACGAGCAGCGATAGCGGTAGTCATCAGTGGTTCCTTCACTTAGATTTACTAATACATCTTGTCCGTGAATTACTCTTTGTGAAAAGCTCAATCTAAGCTATTCACAAAAAACAACTCTCGTTAACTTGAAATGGGAAATCATTCCGCACAGGAAAACAGTTTTGGTTTCAAACACCCCTCCGAATTTTTCCATCCCGTTCTCGGCTGCGATGTATCATCGTCGGTCTTTGACGACTGAACGCCCAGCGCCCAACCCATTGAGCCATCACCGGACGCTGTGACGCCTTTCGCAGCTTAATTACAATTAATAGCACACTGTGGGTGTCATGGCCAATTAATGCAATGGGTGATGAAGCAATCTAGGGGTTCTACCGTAGACTCATTTCTGATTGGCTACTGGGTACCTCCTACAACCCGGATAGGCCTGAAACCAGGCAGTGTTGCCTGATATTTCGACTTTTAAGTCTTTGTTTAGTATAGACAGACTTGTTATCACGAGTACCTTAAAATTCGTTCGCTCGTACTCATCAAATAAAAGCTACGCATGTTCATCGTTGTAATCGGGTTTTAAAAGCGTCTCAACTGCATCGGTTATATGCACCGCAGCGCGTGTTCCTTGATTGGCGTCATGAAAATGAGCACATTATGCTCTCATCTGCCTGAGGCAAGGTTTCATTTCGGCCATATCCACCTACATCATCCGTCCGACCCACCCATTATCCTCGCCAAAACCGCCGGTGCGGCAGCCCGGTGCGCGGGCGCGCCGGACACGTCCAGTGGTGAAGCACGCGATCGGGCGGACGATCTGACAGCTCATGGAGGCATTCCCTGACCCTGGCGTCGGGTTTGTCCGGTGGTCCAGAGGCATCCCCCTGACCTGGGCGCCGGGCTCGTCTAGTGGTCCAGAGGCGTCCCCTGACCCCGGCGCCGGGCTCGTCCAGTGGTCCAGAGGCGTCCTCTGACCTCGGCGCCGGGCTCGTCCAGTGGTCCAGAGGCGTCCCCTGATCCCAGGCTCGTCCGGTGGTCCAGAGGGGTCCCCTGACCCGGCGCCGGGCTCGTCCAGTGGTTCAGAAGCGTCCCTGACCCGGGCGCCGGGCTCGTCCAGTGGTCCAGAGGCGTCCCCTGGCCTCGGTGCCGGGCTCGTCCAGTGGTCCAGAGGCGTCCCCTGATCTCAGGCCCGTCCAGTGGTCCAGAGGGGTCCCCTGGCCTCGGTGCCGGGCTCGTCCAGTGGTCCAGAGGCGTCCCCCGGCCTCGGTGCCGGGCTCGTCCAGTGGTCCAGAGGCGTCCCCTGGCCTCGGTGCCGGGCTCGTCCAGTGGTCCAGAGGCGTCCCCTGATCTCAGGCTCGTCCAGTGGTCCAGAGGCGTCGCCTGACCTTGGCGCCGGGCCGCTGAGACGAGGCGCCAGCCGGTGACCCGCGTGGGCTCCGCTCCGGGGCCGGCTGGGACTGAGCGGGGGTCGGGCGGACCCGCTGCGTGCAGGGTCGTCGGGGTCGCCCCACCAGGGACATCGGCCGGCTGGGGCCCTGCACGGCTGGAGCGCGTTATGGGTGGCGTGGAAAGGTCATGCGTGATTGGCGTTGTGAGTGGGCTTGACCTGGCGCGGGTCGTTTCGTTGATCGCATATTAGCGGAAAGGGAAAGATTCTGGCTTTAAACTCGTTTTTATATGATGCTGCAGCAATCTTATTAGATTATTTAAATAATATTCAGACTGCTGTAGAGTACCGCACACGAGTGACACCAAGCGAGTACACTTCGCGAACGGAACGTTCTTCATTTGTTTGAGTCATCAGTGCTTCCTTAGCAACAATGCTTTGGATTCTGTGCGAACAGGACGAGCGCTTTCATGGGAGCTCCGGCTAAATGTGCCCCGACAAGTGTGGGCTTAGTTTTATGACCGGCATAAAGCGTAGGTTCGGTGCTGGACAAAGGTGCATTCCGCAGTTCTTTGCTACAGACGGAATGGGTCTGTGGGTTACCTTGCCATTCGTGTTTTGGAGGGAGAGCCTGACAGCTTGGTGCCTCATGACGGCCATGTCCATCAGACTGTCGCGTCCACCGGACAGCCGTGACCGGACACTCGTGTCCGCGCGTCAGCCGGTTTGGACAGCCAGGTCGGGACAGCGGTGTCCGCCGGACACCCGTGTCCGCGGGTCAACCTGTCCGGACAGCCAGGCCGAGACAGCCTTGTCTGGACAGCCAGGCCGGACAGCGGTTTCCGCCGGACAGTTGTCTCTGGACAGTTAGGCCGGACAGCAGTTTTCGCTGGACAGGCGTGTCTGGATAGCCAGGCCGGGACAGCCGTGTCCGGACAGCCGGACCGGGACAGCGGTGTCCGCCGGACAGCCGTGTCCGGACAGGCAGGCCGCGACAGCCGTGTCCGGACGGCCAGGCCGGGACAGCCGTGTCTGGACAGCCAGGCCGGACAGCCGTGTCCGGACAGCCAGGCTGGGACAGCGGTGTCCGGCGGGCGGTGCCGCCGGCGGCGGCGGAGCCGGAGAGGCTCGCGGGGCGGCCGCCTAGGCGGTGTTAGTGGCCGGCGAGGTGCCGCCGCGGTCAAGTCTCCGCGGAGGGCGCGCGGCGGGGTGTGCGAACCGGGCTTGACTCAGAGTTTGCTGCCGACTCGGCCGCGACGTGGGCTCAGAGGACCGCCTCACCTCAGGTCAGCAGGTGAGTCCCTGCTCGGCGAGGGGCGCTCTGGATACTGGACGGACACGGCAGCGGACTGGACCGATTATTGCCGGCGCGGTCATCGGGAATATGTCCTGGCTCACTATCAGGTAGAGTGGTCGTGCTAGTTTCAGTGCAGAAGGCAGCCGGTGACAGGTTCCTAGCCGCACTTGGCAGGAAATTTGGTAGATGAATCAGAGGTGTTCGCACTAAAAGATACGGTGTTTTTGGATAATATATGGGGCGGTGTCCACAGCTTGGCGACCGATCGGCACATACCAGACAATAGTCAACTGCCCGCGTTTCGCATCATTCCAGTGATAACACACGCATGCAGGTTGCCGCTGCAAAGACGTTTTTTAGTGGTTGTGTTCGAGACAGATGTTAACGTTTATGTATTTGAAACGCTCACAATTCTGCATGCTCAAAGACCACGCTTGTTTTTCAACGGCGGGGCCAACTCGCTCTTCAATGGCCACGTCATGCCATTTTCTAAACGTATTTTTGGCTGTTAGGAAAACTATCGTTGTCACCCATTTTATAAAATACTAGGACAGCCTGAAACGTTTCGTTACAGTGGTCATGCCACTTTAAGTTAATAGTTATGAAGAACCCCCCAGTATGATAAGCATCTGCATGTCTTGTGTATTTGGTTACCCAATTCAGTGTTTTTTTTTAAAATTGATATTACACTCCCGATTTTAGATTGATCAATGAGATCATTCGCTTCTTTGAGTTGTAAAAGATGCTGCAGTGGCATCTTCCACCACCACTGGCATCACTAATCGGAATGCTCTCCCGGAAATTAGCCTTAGGGTTTGGAAGGACAAGTACGTTATTTGTTAAGCACGTCAATAAATGATTTAAACCTTCTGCCGCCCGCTTGTGTGGTTAGATGAAACATTCTGGGTGACGCGCATTGTCCACGCAGACATGGAGCCTCAGTGTTTAGGATGTAAATTCTCACTATTTTTTACGGAAAATGTCCGGCTAAGATAGCTACTAGACTCGCATACGACTGAACCAGGCTGTTAAAATTCGTATTCGTTGTCAACTGGGCACCATTGAAACGTTGTGGGCTGGAACATGCATTCTTAACCACTCCGATTACGTAATACTTCGAGCAGTTTCGTTCCTTCTTGGACCGAATTGTTCCTTTCCAAACAAGTAAGTAGCTACCAGCTCGTGAAACTCAACAAAAAGTCAGCGCTACTTCTTCAGGGTATGGCTTATCACAACATCATGGCTGTTATGTGCAATTAAGCTTTGGTTAAGCATGCCGCAAATTGTTCGAGAGCTTTTTGTGATGTACAATTACTTAAACAAACACACGCAAATAATCAAAGCTGACATGCAATCTGCTTCAGGATCGCTTAAGATTATTGTCCCTGTTTTTACTGCAGTGCCCACAAAACACCATCGCAACGAAGGGAATTATAAGGTTTTTAATAGGCGTCTGCTTCGCTACCACAGAATGTTACTCCCTCTTTATTCACTTCAAATCAGTGGTCTTCATAAAACAGCTAGCAGTCATTTGTGTAATTATTTCCTCCATTCAGTATGCGTAGCTCATCCTTTTCGTCTGCACTCTATCATTGAGGCGTTGCGAGCCAATCTCCAAAATGGGCAACGGTCCGTGCACGTGACTTGGGCAATGTTTGGTGATTTAGGAAGCACTTTACTTCGAACCTAATGTGTTTTTGCGGGATTTTGACCATCTCGGCCATATTTGATGTCCGTATAACTGTATTTAAAGTCAGTGATATCCGAAATAACTGTTTCTTGCGGGACATCTGCATGCGGTTCGTTGAACGGGTCGTTTCCGGCCATTTTCGGGTGGGCTGTGGACACGAGGTATTTGGAAAGTTGTAGGAACGTTCATCTAGCGCCGGTGGGAACTCCGCGAAGAGCAGGTGATTATCGAAAAGCGGGTGAAGAGACACATTTGCACCATTTGAAAACTGCAGACAAACGACGTACATATTTGTGTTCGTTTTCGCATACCGCTTTTAAGATCGAGATTTTGTAGCCAGAACATTTTAAACTTCAACAGAAAGCTGAGTGAAAATGGCATATTTTAGAGGACAGTAAGATCCCCAAAATCGTCAAGACAATTGACAGCCTCTGCGCGTATTCTGAACAGATCTAGGGCATAGATAGTACAGCCTAATCTATCACTGGCCATCGAACTGCGGCAAGGCCACATTTCTTATCTTTATCAACTCCGAACATCACTGAACCGAAACCTAAATCTCGCAGTTTCTTCCAACGACCATTTGTCCCGGAGAACAGTTGGCTCATCTCCAATTACCGACGAGTTTAACTGTTTTAGACTCATCTGTAATTGGGAGATAGTGCATGATGGCCAATGTAGCCTCGGCCACGTCCTCGGGGTTTCGGCCAATCTACTCAGGCATATTTTGTACTCCCTGGGAGCGCAACTGTTACGTAAGTTAACGCCTGCAATATCGGTCCACCTGCACTGATGCATGATTCAGGGCTCGCTTGGTGTAACATCAGGCAATTGTGGCAAAAGGAAGTGCTTCAAGTATTATTGTATGCCATTCTGTAGCGTATCTCAGCTAATCTCTGAACTTTCCATCCACACTTGTACCCATACCCATGATTTCCCCCCAAATATCTGCCTAACCCAGCTCATCACCCATGATGCATGCGTGCGCATATTGTTACTCATTCCGCCTATGTTCTAAGAGACCATTACGAAAAACGTCGGCGTGGATGGCCTACCCAAAAACGCACGTGTCTTTGCATGAATAATATTGTACGTGATACGGCTCTGTGACGCGGTGGCCGAGCTTGGGTAGGAAGCAAACGCCCTGTTCGGATAGTAAGGCAGTTCGTTAACAGGTTGTGAAAATAACGTGCTTGTCCACAGCCCGTTTGAGCCATGCTATGGCGATGCATGCATATTACAGCTAATGAATTGAGTTTATGCCGGCGTTTCGAGTGCTGGCCTGACTCAAAAAGTTATGAAGCTGGCAGACTCGGTCCGTGGAGCCGCCGCTGATTTCTGTCGCTCCGTAGGGTCGTTTGCTATACTCGTTCATTTTGCATATCCCGGACATATGGCCCTTGATGGAACGACACGCCAAAACCCGTTTAAGCAGCCTCGTAGCCGTATTTCGACGACAACATATGTTGTTCGTCGGTCGGGAATCCCATGAGATTGCGCCAGTTTCATCGACCGCGTGCGCCGATTTCATCCACACCTCCTCGGAGCGCACCGTTCGCCGCTGGCCGTAGTGCCACTGGCGGCACGGCATCGAGCGCGGTTCGTCTCGCACCGGCAGCCGGCCAGCGCCCTAAATCAGCGGGGTATGGCCGGCGGGCGCCGCGCGCCGACCCTCCCAGCCGCCGCGCCCGACGGCGAATGCTGATCGTGAAGGCGAGTGGCGGCGATGGACGCGGCGTCGACATGCAAGTGGCGCCTCTGCCCCAGCCAGCCCCGGTCGTGTCCGGGTCAGGGGCGCAATCGCGGGGCTCGCGCCGCCAAAAAAAGCTCTGTGAGTGGCAGAAGGGACTCTGCGTGCTTGTTAGTCGGTGGCCGAGCACCGCTCTCTCAGCGGGCTTGAGATGACCCATTAGAGATTTCACTCTCTGAGAGGCAATCTTCTCGCTGTCATTGCGTTCTCAGAAACGGCGAAACGCAGGACGGGTAACGAGCCGCGGCCGCTTTACTGGCGTTCTGCGTGATCGTAACATCGCGTGAACGCGGGCGTTCCACGCTGGTGGGTTCGTAGCCGGCGCCCTTACATCTCTGAGTGGCTGTAAAAGGCTGATTGAGAGAGGCGTTTCTTATCTAAACGGCGGCATGTCTCTATCTGGCAATGCTTCAGAATCACGGTGGCAACAATTGTCGTCATCAGCCGGCACCCTTAGTTCGAGGTAAATCTCTTGTCAATGGGCAATCAGCAAGAAAAAGTCAGGCCTGGATCACGCGCGTGCATTCCACGGATCTGGTGCAACTGGAGGTCCGGGAGGCCCGGACTGCGCTCTTCTGGGTCACGTTGCCGTGGCGCCGCATTCCACGTCAAGCGGGGCAGGCGCCGCGGCGATTTACAACTCGGCTCTTTCCTCTCCAAAACTATATTTTACCATAACTGTAGTTTCCATGGCAATCCCAAACAAATATCGGACAAAGGGCGCCGCCCGCGGGGCGCGCCGGTGTGAAATACGCCGACGTCAGGTCGTTCACGCATTAAGCAAAGGTCGCGCCGGGTCACGGAGAATCACACGCGTGACGGCGCACGTAACGGAGGAACAACAGTGCCGACCGTCAGCCCCCCCCCCCCCCCCCAGTAACTTACAGTCGCACTTCCAAACACCACCGGCGTCTTTCGGGTGGTTATCACGGACCCTGTTTTTCAGCCATCTCGGGAGACGATGCGCAGTGCGTGTGTCCAGACGGCGTCCCGCGCCAGACACCGCCGCTACATACCGGTGGATGGTGGAGTAGTCAGCTGATTTACGAAGTCGCGATGAGCAGGATACGCGATTGGCGAGAGATCTCGCTATTCTGGGAGTGGCTGTTGATTTATGCCCAGTGTCCGTGGGGTTCGATGCGGTCCTTTTTCGGATGGGAGCCCTCGCATTGTTTCACAATGAGAAGCGGAGTCGCATTTTAGCATCACCATGTACTTACATCTGACAGGTGCCCATTGCGCTCCCAGGTTTGGAACTCGGGCGCGAACATCGACAGTGATATGTTCTGCTCGTGCCGATTGCATTCATGCCATGGCGTGCGATTTATCGCAAGCCTCCGGGATGGAACTAGGGACACCCGTGATCTGCATACAACCAGTAGGGTATTCAAGGAAAACCGGCCAATTAAACTTAAGTTACCGGTTGGTACCTAGCCTCCCCTCCCACGTATTTGTTTGCTAGCGGGTAACAGAAGTTCCGCTTTCGCTGGTATCTCGCCCGCTCAAAACAGCTGTTACCTGCCAGTGCACCTGAAATCAGTAAAGCGGTGTACCTTCGCCAGAGTTGCACCGCTGCTTGTTTGGCCGTCGCCACCAATGCCGCTCGATGCAGTCTCAGCCCATGCTCCATGGTGACCTTCCCCGGCATCCCGCCATCCCTCCCGCGCGCCCTCGCGCCTCGAGCTGCCCACCCTGCTTACCCGGCCACCCCTGATGGAAGGCCGCATGAAGACCTCACCTCTGAAGGCGGGCGGGGGCCGTCCTGTCCGGAGTCCCGCTGTTTACCCGGCCGTGCCTGATGGAGGTGTGTATGAGCGGTGCCGCCCTGCCGGGGTCCCGCTGGGGCGGCCGTGTCCTGCCCCGGCCGCTCGGCCGCCTAGGCTGGTCAGGTACGGTTCCGATCCGTCACCGACGAGCGGCGCCAACCTCAGGCAGGTCAGCTGTCCTGCCCTGGTACATCTGACCTGGTGAGACGAGAGGGGAGGGACAGAAGCCGGCGGTTGAACGATGAGCCGGAGGGAGCGGGGAGACGCTCATTATCGTCCGGGGGGGGGGGGGGGGGGGCATTTGGTCCCGGTTGTAGGGGCATTTGGCCTGGTATTGTGTCGCTCGCTTTTGTATTGGAGACAAACATGTGAGAAGGAGCGGTATATCGAATATGATCCCTTCCTTGCTCTTTCGTTGCTGGCACGTTTGCCCTGACTCACAAGAAAGAATGAGTGCGGTAAACTAGGGGTGCGGAAGCAATAACATGCACAGTAACACCTCCATCCAATCTTACGGCGGCAACGGAACAAAGAGCATGGATACAGACTTCGACGTAGATTGTTCAAAGAGACGTGATGCTCTAATGGGTGTGCTGAACGGTTGTTTGCACAGATTCGTTCTATTGAATCCGTAGGTTGATAACATTACGGAGGATCCATAAATAACATGTTAGTGCCGTTTGATGTACGGATTCATTCTGAATCCAGGAAAGGATGCACATGCAATGCAAAACACCGGCTTGTTAATGTGCAAAGTGAAATGCTGGTGCCTGTCAAGTATATACTTGAATCCTCCCAGGTAATTGATTCACGAGGGATGAGCGATACCGATTGAATAAATACATACGTTTCTCTTGGTAGATATGGGTTCCACCACAGGACAGACGAGTGGCAAGCCCCAAGTTGCCGGGGGGGGGGGGGGGGAGGCTTGATAAATCCTACCTTTTACCCGCGGCAGAGGGTCCGCTTAAAGATCAGCTAACTTTATGCACGTAATGCCAATGGACAGCGGAAAACAAATACAGCCGACTTTGCGTACAGCGCGAAAACAAACCAGGTGAAGACCTCGCAAAATGATTTTACCTTGCTTGAATCGTCATGCAGCTTCACCAGGCGTTACTTGCTGACGGCCTTGTCTTTTTCTCTGGTCTGCCAACTGGGTCTTTACAATCGGGCTCACTCTCCAAATACGTTCAGCGTCTACAGCCGTCCACACCTACCAACCTCTGCTTGTCGCCCAGGATGTGGACTTTTGGCTCTTGTGCAGTCAGGCAAGCCGCTTGATGAAAACACTCGCCCGCCTTCACGCACATACCCCGTGTGGTGTGTCAGCGCATGCGGCATCCGGTCGGCTCCGTCTGCACACAGCTCAGCGCCGGGGCGCGTCGTCCCGTGTCGGCCCACTCACTGCGCGTGGACCTGCGCTGTCGCGTCAGTCCTCTCCTGCGCGCCGCGGCTCGGGTCGGGTCGCGTCTGTCCGTCCCGTGTCGGCCTACTCACTGCGCGTGGACCTGCGCTGTCGCGTCAGTCCTCTCCTGCGCGCCGCGGCTCGGGTCGGGTCGCGTCTGTCCGTCCCGTGTCGGCCTACTCACTGTGCGTGGGCCTGCACTGTCGCGTCAGTCCTCTCCTGCGCGCCGCGGCTCGGGTCGGGTCGCGTCTGTCCGTCCCGTGTCGGCCTACTCACTGCGCGTGGGCCTGCGCTGTCGCGTCGGTCCTCTCCTGCGCGCCGCGGCTCGGGTCGGGTCGCGTCTGTCCGTCCCGTGTCGGCCTACTCCACTGCGCGTGGGCCTGCGCTGTCGCGTCAGTCCTCTCCTGCGCGCCGCGGCTCGGGTCGGGGTCGCGTCTGTCCGTCCTGTGTCGGCCTACTCACTGCGCGTGGGCCTGCGCTGTCGCGTCAGTCCTCTCCTGCGCGCCGCGGCTCGGGTCGGGTCGCGTCTGTCCGTCCCGTGTCGGCCTACTCACTGCGCGTGGGCCTGCGCTGTCGCGTCGGTCCCTCTCCTGCGCGCCGCGGCTTCGGGTCGGGTCGCGTCTGTCCGTTCTCATGTCGGCCTACCTCACTGCGCGTGGACCTGCGCTGTCGCGTCAGTCCTCTCCTGCGCGCCGCGGCTCGGGTCGGGTCGCGTCTGTCCGTCTCGTGGAGGCCGGCCCCGTCCACGGCGACACGCCGCCGGCGCGGTCCGTTTGTTTTCCGCCGGACACGCTGGCCGTCGGGTCCGGACAGCCGAGGGCGTGCGGACGGCTGGTAAACTGCCGGCCTGCCAAGCGTCGGCGGTGCCGGGCCCGCGCCGTCTCCAGCGTGCCCCTGACGAGCGCGGCCGAGCGGGGACGCGCCGTCGCCGCTCTCCGCTGCCGCGCACGCAGACGCATCGCCATGGTGCCCGAGATCGTATCTGGTGGGCCAGCGGCCCAGGACGTGTTGCGGTCGGGCGTGATAGCTCAGCGGACTGGGGCCGGGACGGCGGCCATGTCAGGCCGCGGCGCCGGGCGGTTCTGGTCGGCTTCAGCCGCCACGGGCAAGTGGAGCGGCGAGCTGAGTGGCTGCTGTGTGGTGCAGACGTGTTGGCGGCGTTTGTTCGGTTTCTCTGCGGCGGCCGCGACAAATTGTGGGGAGAAAAGTGTAGTAAGAAGGAAACAGATTACGTGAATATCACATTTGATAAGGTATCAACCTACCCAAGCTGCGTTAAGAGCCTGGTGTTGGTCAGTGCGTGGTGGGTTAATATTTTTACCCGCTATCAATGTGCTTCCATCGGTCCTCCCCATCCTATCGGCCCTATCGGTCCCGTCCATCGACCCCCGACCCTGTCACTGGCATTGGTGCATGCAACATACACCGTCTTCTACCCACATGGGTAGAAGTTACCGTTCTTTTCGAATGATAGTTATTTTAGGGGACTTTGGAGAAGAAGCTGAAAGTTTACCAAGAAACTCACATGTTTTCGGAACAGTGCATGCAGCTCCAAAACTACCACTAAAATAACGCGAGTCTTCCATCTCAAATGAAGCACCTCTACGTTCGCAGGAAACCGAGGCAACTGACCACCGACGCTAAACACCAGTTTGCCATGATTAACTCGCCCATTTATCAGCCACGTACGGCGAGCCGTGTTATTTCTGGCGGCGTTTGGGCGGAGCCGTGGAGCTGCGAGCGAGCTGTCGATCAAACGTCCGCTAATGTATACGTGCTGCTCTCAGCCCGCCGTATAAGGCCTCCGCAAAAAGAATCCGGCACCTGTCCGCGAGGCCGGTCGTAAAGGTGACGAATGACTCTTTTAGTTTTTCAATGGGTGGCGCGCCGAAGACGATGGGGGCTGTCTTCGCCACAGTGGAACGGAATGGCACCGACCTGGAGATGAGGTTGATCTTACGCAATACGCGGAGGCTCGTAGAATTCATTGGCCGGGAGGGGATCGAGGACATTGGTTTGTAACATAGTTGACTGCTGCAAAAATGGCGCTTTTTCGGTCACTTTGTGGTGAAGTTGTAGTTATTTTCGGTGCCAGCTGGGCGAAACCCTTGGTTGACTCTTGTAGGCCTCAGCCGACCGTAGCCATCAAGAGTCCACCATCGATATGGGCTGCAAGGTTTGATCGCTCTAACTGATTTCACTGGTGAATTAAAACCTAATGAAGGAGCTTGGCTGTCGTAAATTAGCTTGGGTGACGCGTAAAAAGGGGATGCCTCGTAGCGGTGTCGAGCGCCCGTGAAGAACCGGCTCAGCGTCCTTCTGGTTTTTACGTCGGGTGTACCTGGGGCCGGACGGCTCTGCGGTCAGGACGTTCGTTGCAACGTCACGTCCAGGATGCACCCTTGGTCGACGTCCGCGTGGGGCCAGAGCGTGACTTTTACACCAAAGACATATGCGTGTGGTTAGTGCTGCTGTGAACCAGTTCCGGGTATATATATATATATATATATATATATATATATATATATATATATATACATATACATATACGTATATATGTATATATCGATATGGGTGTGTATATAAGTATATATATATATATATATATATATATATATATATATGTTGGTAAGGCACTACAGATATGTAGGTATATAAATTTGATCATTACATACTCCTTACGAATTGCTTTAACCGGTGACGAAGTTACTGCTACAGAATGGTTTGAGTCACACGAGCGCGGCGCGACAGGACTGAACAGAAACAGCAATGGATAGCGCTCTGCTGTGTCCGGGTTGTAAACGTGAGGCCCTCTGGTGCAAGACAATGGGCTCTGAAGCACGCTGACCTAGTGTAAGTTACTTGGAGAATTTTCATTTGCCTAAATCGGAACCCATTTTAACGGATGCATCTCCACGACCATGGAAGTGACCGTTGAAAGTACCTGCATACCGTTTTTACACGGTTTATGCATGTAGAAGATCCAGTCTTGACACTGCCTAGAAAGGTATTTGGGTGCAACGTTCTTTCCGGCATCAGTAGTACCCATTCATATGGCACGCACTGGAATAGCGCTGGGCTGTGGCGCATTTTATTGCCCGGATTTCCGTTTTTGGACAATTGGGACTTGGTCGTTTGGACGTTTTACGCCCAGGTTATGGTGCTTCGCTGTGCTTTATGAGTGAGCTGGTTTTGTGGGTTTGCATGGCCTTTTGAAAGTACCCAATGCTGCCACGTGGTTTATTGACTAAAGATCCCCTGACCCTTCGTAAAGAATCGAAGAAACTACCTCCTGATGTGGGTCGTCCAATTACATGCTCCGTCTCAGGCACGGGAGGCGCGCCAGGAATATATTAGTAGTTTATTTATGACGGCTTTATTCCTGTGAGATCATCCAGCTAACAACATCGACGACGTCAGAGATACTGCAGCGTTTGTCCTCTCCGAACTGGTCCGCTCATGGTTAGGCTACTCCTTTCTTCTGCAGCCTTTCCATCATGCATCATCTCACCACGCTTTGCCCTTCGTAAACCGACTCCATTTCCATTTTATCATACCCGTGAGTTGCAAGATTCATGCAGCATCCTGATGTAAATAAGTTCCACCATTCATGATTGGGGCGTTTAGAATTCGTATCGTCATACGGAATGTTACCATTTGGGCTGACTTCGGCGGCTTTGGCGGCTTTTTCCATGCCGGAGGGCATCCGTCCGATCTAAGATAGGCAATCGCTCGATTAATCAAAGGCAGGCGAGGGGGTATGGCTTCGGGCCGTGGCTCTCTCTCTCTCTCTCTCTCTCTCTCTCTCTCTCTCTCTCTCTCTCTCTCTCTCTCTCTCTCTCTCTCTCTCTCTCTCTCTCTCTCTCTCTCTCTCTTCTCTCTCTACTCTCTCTCTCTCTCCGCTCTCCCGCTTTCCGTCTTGGGTATAGCTCCCTCAGGTCTGGAATCTCTCCAACATCTTCTTGACTCTCGATCCTTGCGTCATGTGGCTTCACGCTGCCAGCTCGCTGCCATGTATCAGTTAACACTAAGGTCGAGTTGGAAGACTGGGACACATCATGTGTGGGCTTCTGCCTGTAGAGATATACCTAAGTATTTGCATAATTTAATTTGTGCAGGTATGTTTCACTGAGCCTGGGCAGTACAGATCATGCCAACTAGAGGTTGTAAATGGTATTAACAACGCGACAAAGTCATTGCAGAGGTCAACATATTCACACTATTGTTGTTACCTGAAGCAGCGAAGTCGATTGTTCTTTCGTAATACTTATCCATAGGTATGAATCATGAGAGAAAGTATATTGTTTTCTTGATGACCTTGAGACCAACATCCGCAAAGGTCTAGTAGATAACGCCAACGTCAGTGTGTGCACATGACCAGGGTCAGCTTCCGTCAAATGGCACCAGTCCATAGAGCGTATCCCCGAAAAAATGTGGCAAACTCGATGCAAATTCCATATAGAAATATTGAATTTCCAATGGATAATATATTGTGGGAGATGATGAAAATGGCTTCGTATGCGTACACGCACCCATAGCCTTCTCTGTCTTATAGCTAAGTGGAAGAACTGGTACTTTCGTCTGGCAGGGGGTCACGTTAGGTCCACTGCCTGCTGATGTGTAGTGCGATGGAAGTTGTGCGATGATGCGTCATATGACGTCAGTGACTTAGTAAGCCGATGTTTTGCCGTGTGAACCGCGGCCTGCGGTAAGCGGAGATGTTCAAGGTCATGAGTGGACGGACAGGGATGTTCAAGGTCATGAATCGATGTACAGCACGATTGAACGGCGACAACATTTCACTGAAAGGAGGTAGCCGAAAAGAACATATACGTGCAGTGAACATGACAACACTTTTCTCCAGGCGTGAGCTCTATTCCCAAGTTTCGTCAACCATTCTATATTTAAGTGGGAAGGACGCGGGCGGTGGACACGCGAGAAATGAGGGCAACAAAATCGGACGACGCTAAGCATGCGGCAAACAGCTGTGCCCTCGTGATTCACTTTACGTGGCTGCCACAGCAAGGCGCGACTTTTTAACGAGGCATATAAGTTTGTAGAGGAAATAACGCAAGACCAGGACCGGCAGGAAAGCGGGAAGAGGAGAAGGGTGCAGGATAGGGAGAACGACGCGAGAGATACGCGATCCACGTACATGCATTTGAGAGGCTTATAAGGTTCGTTACTACCAAGCCGTGATCTTAAGGGGAGCTGCTCTCGACGCAACTAGACGGCCGCTCGGTTCCTGACTCCTCCAGACTCCGCTCGGTTTCCAGACTCCTCCACGTCAACCAGTTCTGGTTGGAATGGATGGAATCTATGATTAAACAGTCATCTTCTGTAAAAACATAAGGTTGGCCAGATGATTGTTGTTTGCCGCGGCAACCTTGCTGTGAGAATACACCTATGATCATGTCACTGTTATCATATTTGCTGGCATTTAGCTGTGTGCTCTTTTACTCGAGTTTTACGTGACTTCTTTTCTAATCGCACATTTAACGTTTTGAATACCCTCGGCCTTTAATCCGAGGCCAAGGTTGTTACAGGCCACAGAATGCCGAGATTCCCCAAAAGGCAGCACTTCAGTTTCGTAAACCACGGGCATCATTGTAAATAACATATTGGCATGTGCTTTGCGTTGCATTGAACTACTCCAGTAGCTGACCCCGTTTGAAAAAGCAGATTCCTCAATACCCAATATTCTATGTCAGTATATATGAGGCAATGGGTATGGTTAAGGGCATGCCTATTTTCTTTACTCCGGACGGTGTCATCCTCTCAAGATCGTTCACAACGATTATTGGTCCCATGGGGAGTTTTTATCAGTTTTGAGGATTGACGGTCAGTAATCTGATGGCCTTAGTATTGTTGCATATATGGACTGTAACAACGTAATGCGATACAATGAACTTTCAGACACATTATGCGTATTTTCCATACGATAATCGTTTGTTTACAAATCTCTTGAACGATTTTGTTTCACCCATCTTGTAACGTCATTCGTGGTTTAGAGGTGGCTTCTGAAGTAAATTTTGGCATATTTAAATTAAGGACCAGTGGATGGAAGTTAAACGCAGCTTAGTGCCATTATCTGTTATCAAGCAGTGGTGAGAACATCCTTCGTCGCGCGTCAAGACTGCAACGCCGCAAAAGCCAGTAAAACTAGCACTGACACCACGTGCGGGCACAGCTTAAGATGACCGCGTTAAGTGCAAGAGCCCGCTAAATATCGTGAAAAAGATCGTGCCGTTTCTTGAGAAAGAGTATCGGAAACAATCCTCAGGCAGACTTCCCCTGAAAATATCTGTATTCGTAGCCGCCTTCCAGTGACGTTGAAGACCTGGCGGGCGGCCGCCCCGTCCGCGGGTTGTCCTCGCCGTCTCCGCGGCGGCTCACCATCGGCGGCCGCCCTGTCCGCGGGCTGTCCTCGCCGTCTCCGCGGCGGCTCACCATCGGCGGCCACCGTGTCCGCGGGCTGTCCTCGCCGTCTCCGCGGCGGCTCACCATCGGCGGCCGCCCTGTCCGCGGGCTGTCCTCGCCGTCTCCGCGGCGGCTCACCATCGGCAGCCACCGTGTCCGCGGGCCGTCCTCGCCGTCTCCGCGGCGGCTCACCATCGGCGGCCACCGTGTCCGCGGGCCGTCCTCGCCGTCTCCGCGGCGGCTCACCATCGGCGGCCACCGTGTCCGCGGGCCGTCCTCGCCGTCTCCGCGGCGGCTCACCATCGGCGGCCCTGTCCGCGGGCTGTCCTCGCCGTTTCCGCGGCAGCTCACCATCGGCGGCCACCGTGTCCGCGGCGTCCCGCCGTCTCCGCGGCGGCTCACCATCGGCGGCCACCGTGTCCGCGGGCCGTCCCGCCGTCCGCGGCGGCTCACCATCGGCGCCCGTGTCCGCGGGCTGTCCTCGCCGTCTCCGGCGGCTCACCATCGGCGGCCCTGTCCGCGGGCCGTCCTCGCCGTCTCCGCGGCGGCTCACCATCGGCAGCCACGTGTCCGCGGCGTCCTCGCCGTCTCCGCGGCGGCTCACATCGGCGGCCACCGTGTCCGCGGGCCGTCCTCGCCGTCTCCGCGGCGGCTCACCATCGGCGGCCACCGTGTCCGCGGGCCGTCCTCGCCGTCTCCGCGGCGGCTCACCATCGGCGGCCACCGTGTCCGCGGGCCGTCCTCGCCGTCTCCGCGGCAGCTCACCATCGGCGGCCACCGTGTCCGCGGGCCGTCCCCGCCGTCTCCGAGGCGGCTCACCATCGGCGGCCACCGTGTCCGCGGGCCGTCCTCGCCGTCTCCGCGGCAGCTCACCATCGGCGGCCAACCGTGTCCGCGGGCCGTCCCCGCTGTCTCCGCGGCGGCTCGCCATCGGCGGTCACCGTGTCCGCGGGCCGTCCTCGCCGTCTCCGCGGCGGCTCACCATCGGCGGCACGGCCACAATTAATGACCGACGACAGCCGAGGCCGGCTTCCCCGGGAGTCGGCGTCATTTATCACGCCGCCTCCACCAATAGGCGAGAAGAAGTGGGAACGCACGCGTTTATGGCGCGCAGCGGTGATTTGCTAGATTTGCGCCACGGGCAGAGTACTTTCGTGGCGAAACCTAGCGCTCTGTCATTGTGGCAGCATCGGATAGGGCTGTATCGCCTTAGCATATCGGGAGGATGTCGCAGTGTTTTGCGCCGCTTCCCTTTCCCATCGCGCCTTCTTCTGCCGCGTCATGTCACCGGCAGGAGGACAGTGACGTCACAGGCCTGCTGCGGGAGGCAGATGTGACGCGGCCACCACCGTGTCCGTTTCCTGTTACTTTCCGTCACGCCACGTTGTTGGCGCTTGGCGCAGCTGCCAGCGGCCCTCGCGGCGCCTGGCAAACAAGAAAGACTTATTCTCAGCAACGCTTTCGACATCGTAAAAATATCTCCTCACTCTTCCCCCTCTCACCCTCTCTTTTTCTCTCTCTCCCTCTCTCTCTTCTCTTTCTTCCCCTCTCTTCCCCTGTCTTCCTCACTTCTGTCTCTATCTCACTCCCTCGCTTTGTTCCTTTATTTATTTTCATCTTCGCCGGACGGAACCAAGACAACTTCCACTCAGCGCCAAATGGGACAACGGTACAGCAACCCCAAAAGGGATCCATGACCTATCGCAAGCAAAACCTCCTCACACCACGGTCTCGTCGTGATTCGCCAATCGCCTTCTCCCGGCGCGGGTCGGCTATTAGGCGCCTTTGGCTGGCGCCGGCACCTAATTTCCTGAGCTTGCCACGCGGCGGCCGATGTGGCGGGGGCGGGGGAGGAGGGACGGGCGTCGTTACACCGCCCGCGCGTGGGCGCTGCCAAGGCTGTAGCGGCAGGACTGGACGGTCCGTCAGGCCAGAGGGCGACCCAGCCTCACCGCTGGTCGGCAGTCGTGGCGCGCGGGACCGATGACAGCAGCGGCGCCAGCCGGGACCAGACGGCTGGTCTCGTGTGAAGATGATGAAATTTGGCATCAGCTTCAGGTCAGGCGGGAAATGCCTGTCATTATTTGTTATGTGTCCTGACATCTGGGCAGTATGAGTGGACATCTGACATTTGAGCACCTATCTAAGTTCGACCATTTCTTGGTTTATTGCGGGCGGACTGTCATGCATGCTCTGTTTGCTTTAATCCCACTTGGCAAAGAGAACGCACCGCAAAATGGCATGTAATGGATATCAAGTGCAACCGCTCTGAGCAGGAATCATCAAGGAATGAACGGAAGCAATGAGATGATATCAGCTCCAATCCAGGTCGGACAGCCATTGGTGATTTCATACCCCGCGCGAGTATGTCACCGTGTCTTCACACGGTGGCTGGTGGCAAAGCTCCGAGAAGAATATATTTTTAGGAATTTTCACTTGGTGTGCAAGCCCAGTGACAAGGGAGGGTGGGGGGACTGAAGGTCAGAGGTATAGGATTTTACCTGCTCAAATATTGTGGAGATAATGAATGTTATCTCCGTCTATGCCTACTTTTGTTCGTTTTCGACTGATGCTCAGCTTATCTGCTCGACTGCTGTATACTATTCAGCGCACTTCACAGGAGCCCCAAGTTTCGCATGGATCTTAGTGCCGTTTCCCACCAGGGGGCAAACCTCCGCAACTGTGAAGACCTTTTGGTCCAATGGGGGGGGGGGGGGGGCATTTGCCTCCCAAGCCAAGATGTAAAAGTATGGCCTGCTTCTGGACGTTCGTGACACCTGTACGTGTCTCTACACTTACACGCGGCAACGGCTCGACGAATGTCAGTTGTGACTGTGGAGAGCTGAGTGCTATGCTCTTGGTGGCATTACGCATTCATTCATTTCAATAAGAAAGGAGCTGGCGTTCGAGGAGTTGTGTTGTAAGGAACATTTCCGTGTGTTCCAGCCGTGAAAGACAAACGCGGTATAGATACGGCGTTCCTTTTCTTCAGGCTGGTTGATGAGGCCAACAGTGTAAACCTATCCGCGTAGTGATCTTTAAAGTAATCAGAAGCTAGTGCCGACTTGGCATGTAATGTTTCTATATCGTTTGAATCGTTTGAAAACACCCCCTGGCGCTAGCAGTGATGCTGCCTAACATCCCTTATGGGGAGGGCGACCTCCCACTGTCGCATGAACTATGAAGCTGTAAGCCGCGGCTATTCATTCGTGAAACATTGGGCTCATTTTCGGGCGCAGTGGGTGTCTGAGCGACCGCCGTCCAATACCGGTGACCGATAACATCCACCTGACCGCGGCACCCCTCCCCCCTCCGTCATCTGCCGGAGCGGCACGAGGCCCATGTCAGGCCCCAGGTGCGGTGAGGACCACGGGGACGAGAAGAGGACTGGTGCTTCGCTCGGTGACTGGCGTTAGAAACTCGTGCCACTGAAAGTGCTTTGGTTGGAGACACGGCCATTATAAGAATGCAAGGCCGCGGTGCGATTTCGGAGCTTGACGAGGCTTGTTAAGGTGCCCTCGCGGACTTTAACAGCATCACGGACTTTCGGCGAGGGCTCTCTTCAGCGGCAGTGCTCTTCAGCGCTGACGGCTGTCTTGGCAGCCGTCAGCTCGCCGTCACAGTGAGACGCTCCTGAAGTTGAGTCACCGCTGCTCCCGGCCTTGTTTCTTCCCCCGTCGCGTCGGAACTCCTGCGTTCCGAGACGCGACCTCCGGCGGCCGAGGGCAGTGACCGAATGCAGATGCCGACGCCGGATGGCGCAGAAACGGCGGACGGTTTATCGAAGCCGTCGGCTGACTGCGTGCGGACAAATTGGCTCCGCTTTCGAAAGTGGCGGGCTCGGCACGGTCCGGCAGACGCGCGTCGCCGGCCGTCGTGACGCGGCGTGACGGCAGTCGGCACCTCAAGGCGCGCGCCGATGCCATTATAGATACTGGTCCGGCGTAGACGATCGATCACGACGTATGGAGGCGATGCGAAGACGAAAATGGAAAGGAACGCGGACGTCACCTTCGCCGTTTCCGTCTCGGTGGAGACACGACGCGCTCGTGCGCGCGCTGCGGCTGGCCAGCGCTCGGCCCTGCCGCGACCGGCCCTGCTGCTGGACCGACACGCGCAGGCTCAACGTCACGCGCCGGCTTACGTGACCCGCGCATTCCACGTCTAAATCTCGAGCTGATTCACTCCCTCGGCGTGCTTGCTGCTGCCAGTGGGTGCCCATGGAGTGGCTTATATAACATGCTGGTTGGATGCTCGCTTTGCATGGGGATAATGCATGGCAGACGAGGCACTGCGCTGGGGCTGAGCGAAAGAGCCCACATATGACGCACATGACGTATAGTGTTGCATATGAGTATGTTACGTATGGAAATAGGGAGGGTTTTATGGGGCGTAACCGAAGCGAAACAAGGGAAGGGGCAACGTAGCGCTACGCTCAGGTGATCTGCCCTTTCTTGGGATGTGCCGGACACTACGCCGTCATGGTATCGCGGCATCCGGCCGTCCTTCTATCACGCCATTATGCCATCTCGCCAGTAAATGTCCCATTCCGAGGTGGCGCCCTCATGCAATTCTATCAAGCTACCCTTCCCCGCACCCTGCCACGCCGTCGCTCCATCGCCCGAACACCCCGCGAAGAGTGCACCCTCACGTATCATCCTGCAGTGTCACCACGTGACCCTGTCCTGTCTGAACCCGCCGCGGGCGGTGACCCCGCCGTGACCCAGCGCGACCGGCGTGACCCGGCCACCGCCGGCCGGCCGGAGCGTGCCTGCCTGCCTTGGCTCCCGCTTGCACGTCCGCGCGCGGCCGAGCCGCGAAAAGGCATGCTCGTGGCCTGGCCGAGTCACAGCACTCTGCGAAGCGGCGGCGGCGGCGGCGGGCGGCGGGGCCGGGCGACGACGGGTGTGGCGCGGCTGGCAGCGTCGCGGAGGACTGTGATCCAGCGGGGCGGAGCACGTCGGTTGAACGGCGGCCGGTGCTAGGTTAGGTTAGTTTTTCGGGTCAGGCCGCTTTTAGGTATGTCTTCATCTGCGGCCTGTGATTTCATTCTGTTGGAAGGCGTAGAGCTCTCGAACATATCCGGAAGATGTTGGCCAGATGTGTGCCTCGCGCAATTAATTTTTTCGGTAGCATGGTAGAACACCCGAGCAGACACGCGTGCGTACTGCTGGCGCCGTATCAGTGCTGGTGGACTAAGAACCTTCCCTCCGCATGTTCACATTCGTACATGCAGTACGATCATCGAACACATATTCACATGTTCATGCAGTACGATCACCGAACACATATTCACACGTTCATGCAGTATGATCACAGGGCACGATGGGTTTATGCGAGTGTAATGTAAAGGACCACTGGGTGTTGGGCATGAGGCGTGTTGTACGTATCTTATCCTATTGGATGGCATCTGTCCTTACACTCAGCCAAAAAGTTACCGTCATGGACGTTTTTCTCTGCCCCGTTGGTGGCGAATTGGCACAAAGCGTCTACCAACTATGCACAGTTACCCCACATAGTCAGAGTCTCCCTTCAGCTCCATCCGTGATCAATGGCCACAACACGGAGCTGCCTCAAGAGTCATTTTCACCCTCGTAATTGGCCATCACCGAAGATCCGCAAATTGCTGCTTGCCATCCAAAGCCTCACGCGATACCAACCTACCGCAATTAATATTTCGAAGGCACGGTCGTCTCATGCACGTCGCCGCATCCCGACGGGTGTAATTCTACACCGCGCCGACACCCCCCCCGCGCCGGGGTCAAGTGAACCCACTCCGTCCAATAATTAGACCTGATTGCGCCGCGTTCCCGCCGAAGAAGGATGGGCGGGCGGTCCGCCATCCAGCCGGCGTGCCCACGCCAGCAGAGCCCTGGCCTGCGACTCCTGCCGCCCGGGTCAAATGCCTTCATTCCCGGGCGCGGGGGCCATCGCTCACAGCGGGCTCATAACCGTGACGCCGGCAACCCATTCCCGCGAACGGCTGATCACCGCCGAGTGCGCCGTGCCGCGCTGCACTCCTCTGCGCGTGATCGACGACGTGATGAGTTTGAGGCTGTCGGCGGCGGCACGCCGGGCAACCGACGCGTGTGTCAAACTCTTCACGCTAGGGGTCTCGTCATCAGCATGCCTAAGTGCCGGGTGAGTTATGTTCAGGCAATGCGTGGCCTGTCGGATCGAATTTATTACCTTTGCTGTTGTGTACAGCGAGTGCTTTTACGGCATCCTCATCACGGCATCCTTTGCGGGATTGCCCCCCCCCCCCCCTCTCCCTCCCGTGGTTCCTCTCCCTGCTACGTTCCCATCCGCATGTTCAGTGAATTGGTTTGCCTTTGGTCATATCCTATATCTGAGGAGGTCTGTGATGTTCTTCGCGCACCAAAGCAAGAGAACGTATCTGTTTAATCGTATCGCCCCACAAGGACACTTTCATTCCACTATGTCACCTTACTAGGTCATCTACGCCAGATCACTTCGCGAAGATATATCTTGGTCTTGCCTGTCACCTCATATGCATCGTTTCTTCAAGCATGCCAGGACATTGTCTCACCACGTCACCTGGTCAGGACAGCCCCGTCCCACCACGTCACCTGGTCAGGACAGCCCCGTCTCACCACGTACCTGGTCAGGACAGCCCCGTCCCACCACGTCACCTGGCCAGGACAGCCCGTCCCACCACGTCACCTGGCCAGGACAGCCACGTCCCACCACGTCACCTGGCCAGGACAGCCCGTCCCACCACGTCACCTGGCCAGGACAGCCCATCCCACGGTGGCGCCTGGCCTTGGGGCCAGACGGCGCCGCCCTGACCCCGGGCCGCCGCAGGCCCAGGTAGTGTCGGGTGCGAGGTGGGCCACCTCACCGCCTCGTCCGCCCGACCATTGCTAGGGCGGACGCGTCGCCCCGTCTCCGGGGTCGACCGACAGGCGACAGTGCCGCCTTTTTGTGACCGAATTAGGCATGCATTCGAATGTGAACAGCGCTCGATAAGGCGACCTTCAGGCGGCGACGCGTCACCCACGTGACGTGCAGTGTCTGCCCTCTTGCCGTCCGCCCAGGGTTTTTGGGCCGCGTGGTGCTTTGTTTTGCCTTGATCATCGACGTTGATTTCCCGGGCGTCGAGGGAAATTGGGCTGCACGGGGCCGTACTGATGGGGCTGACTTTCATGCAGTCTTCGTGGCGCGCGAGGCCTTGTTATTTGGTGCCGTTACCCCACCTTGTTCAGCGGGGTTCACTTCGAGACGTGACCTGAGCAACACGGGCCGTAATTTGCTAAACCACTCAGACGGCTCGGGCTATCATTATTGTTTTTATTGTTATTTTTATGGTGTTGGCTCTTCTGATCGTGGTCTGTGATCGTGCATCGGTTTCTGATGCGAAAGAGAACACTAGGGAATACTTTGCTTGCAAACGTTCCATATGTTGTAAATTACGCATGTCCTTCGAAACAAATCGCTGTCGCGCCACTGTAGCGGTGCTTGCGGTAGTTGTCAGTCGTCTGTTTTCAGTTTGTTTGGGCTTGTAGCCAAACATTGATATGATTTTCAGATAGCACAGTCATAGGTGAGGGAGTGAGCGGGATTGGGTGTGGCCATATCGTACACTTTTCGCTGGGCTTTTCATTAGCTTTTGCAGCGACGTCGTTAAAAGAATTCACTTGAAAGTACCTTTCCACTTTCCTTTGAAGTAAACTTCCCACTTCCTGAAGTTGTTTTCGCCTCCGGCGAAACTTACGACGTCCGTGTAGACAAGGAATTAATGTTAACACACACACACACACACAACCCACACACACACACAACACACACACACACACACACACACACACACACACACACACACACACACACACACACACCACACACACACACACACACAACACACACACACACACACACACACACACACACACACACACACACACACACACACACACACCACACACACACACACCACACGAAACCGGATGGCCCCGTATTGCCATCGGGTGTTCTGTTCGCGAAGGACTTGCCACTATGACTTTTTTGCTAATGTCATGCGGTATCCCGAAGTCCTAGTGCTATCAGAAACCAGCACTCAAACTGATAACCTAATTTACTTGCATGCGCTTTGAGGTCTTCGCGACGTGCAACGATACACACGTGCTTATTTAATACATGATAACGCGCTACATGATTATCAACTCCATGCTGCCATGAACGATCAGCCTAAATAAACCAACGATGTAAATGACGTTGGTGTGAAAAAAGTCATTAATAATTCCAGGACCATCCTAATGCCCCCAAATGATCAACCATAATGACCGATAATCGTGTTAAATCACCCATTTGTGCACCCAATGAGAGTCGGTGCAAATTCTGGGATCTATTAGCACTAGTCGGAAGTCCCAAACTGTTCACATGTCTGACAAACTACTTATTAAGAACAGTTAATCATAATTCAATTCGGGCAGGATCAAGGGAATAATATGTTGTTTTCAGATGATTGAACTCTCTTGGCACGCTGACTTCGCCTAGTATATCCAACCGTCAGCTCGCGGACTCATGTGCGGCCGATTCTTCCTCAGCCACGGCGCTTGGCATAGTGACCTGCGCACTAGGCCTTCAACCCGGTCGCGAACATTGAACCACACTGGACGCGATTAACTCACGCCGCTCTCCGCTGCACAGCAAACGCCAGGCTGCCGGGTCACTGCAGAAAACTTATCAGGCTCTGTTGGGTCCAGCTGAGAGATTATCGTGTGGCGCTGAGGGACGCGCTCGTGACCTGAATGCCCGATTTTTTTTTTGGGGGGGGGGGGTTGGACTAGTAATGTTTTTTGTAGTCCCTCCAAGACTTCATGTGGCCATCTTATGGCCTGAAAGATGCACGTTAGTCCTCGGATGTGTGATGCTTGCATTGCATCTCCCTCCCAATATATCCCTTTTCCTCTTTTCCCCTTGTTGTCGCTATTCCTCGATCGCATTTGTTTGCTTGTTATGCCTACCCCTTTGTGATAACACCCTTCTCGCTCCTGTAACGGACACGTTACTCGCTGTTCCACACCGTTCACTTTGCAATATAAGTCATTCCTGTCCTTTTAAGTTTGTCACGAATTGAGCTCTGCGAGGTCGCTCCAGTATTTCGACATTAAATGTTCGGGCCGTCCTGGGCGGGGTTTCGGGCCATGGCCTGCCCTCCAATGTTTCGATGTGTAGTGTTCGGGCCGTCCTCGGGCGGTTTCGGGCCATGAGCTGCCCTCCAGTGTTTTGAAATTCTACATTCGACATGGTATAAGTTCAACAGTGCCCTGGTTTTATAGAACCCTTTCTTTCCCAGACGAAGAACATGTGCATTTTTCTTCATCGCCGTGTCTCCACGGCGTCAATGTCCATCGCCTTCTCTCTATCGTCCGTCAATCGCACTCTTCTTCTCTCTCGGCGCCGCCGTGTCCATCACGGTCCGCCGTTCCTCCCGTCCCACACACTCGCCGTCCCCAGAGCGAGGCGCGCGCGGGCCCGGAGACTGGCGTCGTTTTTACACCACCGCTCGGCCGGCGGGCGCCCCCGCCTTCGCGGCGCCGGCCCCTCTTGAGGCGAGCAGCCGGGTTGACTCTAGTCACGTCACGCAGCGCAGATGTAACCAGGTGTGAGGGCCGGAGCCGGTCACTCGAACGGACACGCGGCGCTGGGGAAAGTCTCGTCTTCTGGCGATCTCAAGAGCGCCGCAAGGCGGCTTGCGGCAGGGCGTCGGATTCGGACCTGATGGCCATTGTAGATCTGACGGACGGCGT
>NW_023596461.1:33616582-33628833 GCF_011947565.3 Pollicipes pollicipes | reverse complement strand
GCTTGGGAAGCAGCGTCTCGTATTCGAGGTTAGTTTAAGGAATGTTGACATCTGCTTTCCAGTCAAGTACTGGTGCACTTATAACTCTGACTGTTTTGAGATCCCTTAGTGAGCTGTTTTTGAGATCCTTTAGTTAGCCATATTTTGGGACCCGTTAGTGAGCTGAAGCCGTTACATTCGCCAACGCCGTGCATTTCACATCTTAATCTGACCTGCTTGCTGATATCTGGCACTAATCTTTGAACACACCTCATCACGTTGGATCCGTGCTTAGCCACGAGAGCTGGTGACTTTGAGATGCACTGATCCATACGTTTGTCCGTGCAGTCGTTCGTTTTTACCCGCCAGAATCTGGTGGTCTTCGTCGCTGCGCCGCCGATTAATGGAGGTCTGGACTCGGCTCGACCCACGTTCCTAAGTTAATCTTTGCTTTTTAAAATATTTTTCCATGTAAACGAAATGGAAGGGGTTAAACCATATTAATACGGCAACATTGCAAGAAAATACCGTCTTATCAAGCAGGCCGAATGTAACAACTTATGCAGCATCATACTTAAAGAATCACACCTTCTATTGCTGAAGACTGCATGAGCCTACAGTCAGTGGCTGCAGTGATCTAGACTCCTCGAATCCGTGATGAACGTCCAGGGCGGCCGTCCCATGTTTACTTTTATAGAGTTTTAGTAAGACTGGGTTGCCCTGCGTCCCCGCCCTTAAGAATGCCAGTTGTGAGAGCAATAGTTCCAATAATCAGTTCATGTGAACTAATTATTATTACTCGTCTAGAGCATCCCGTGGCATTAGTAGTCGATTGAGATTCATAAGTTCGAGGATATGACAGTTTTATCGCGTTGATCACTTCAATTGGGTCTTTTCACTGTCACCACTTCTAATGCTTAAACTGCGCTGCAATTGTAGGCAAACAAGACTATACATGTGCAGGTTTGTGACACAGACCGCATTCCACTGTAAGCTTTCGCAGTCCAACTTGCATGTACTGGGCACTACCCAAAGAAACGAAATATAGGTCATCACGAAACACTACTCGCATCCCAAACGTGTCTCAAACACATACGTCGGCGAATTTTTTATCGCTGCAAAAACAGGCCGTAAGCATGATGCATAATCTGTTTATAATTTCGTTGCGGATTCTTTCATTCAAAGTGGTCTCGTAGCCAGCTCCGCGTCTACCGTAAAACATGTTTTGAGCGAACAATCCACTGAGACACCGTGAAAACACGGAACGGAACTATCTGGCTCATGAAGAGAAAACCTGCTGCGAAACGCCCCCTGGGCACTAGCCCATCCCGGATTGAAATGGCCCGATTCGAACGACTTATTTTCTAACCCTTGGTCAGTCCAAGGCCCTTCCGATCACCTCCGGTCCACCCAGGACAAAGGAGATGACCAATGGGAAAAAAACCGGCGACACTGGCCGCCTGCGTGACTCACTTCTCGGCAAGTCCGGAGCTGGTTGTAACCCGCCACAAGGGCCGGAACCGGATTTGCATGAGGTTACAGGTGGAAAGAATTCACAAGGTCCATGGAAGTATTAGTAATACGAGCACGCAGGGCATTGTTTCGGCACAGGTAGCTTTCCTGGCCCCTGACATTGTGGGATTAAGGTCTGTGAGGATGCTGGATGTGGCGTTGAAACCAGCGGAACTCCGTGCCATGGGGGCGCTGTTTAATTTCGCCCCGTTCAAAGTGGTGCATGCTCGCCTGCCTGACCATGGCAGAATAGATGCGAGGTGATGGGCGTCACCTTGGAGTGCTACGCGACCCCGGAAGATCCCACAGAAGGGGAGCGGCGACCAGCACCGCGCACGGACGTGTTTTTGCTGTCACCATGGGCTGGTAACATGGTCGCGCATTACGCTATAACCCGGAGCAAGGATACCGCGGGAAACATAACACGGGTGAGGATACCGCGGGCAACATAACACGGGTGAGGATACCGCAGGTAACATAACACGGGTGAGGATACCGCGGGCAACATAACACGGGTGAGGATACCGCGGGTAACATAACACGGGTGAGGATACGCGGGCAACATAACACGGGTGAGGATACCGCGGGTAACATAACACGGGTGAGGATACCGCGGGCAACATAACACGGGTGAGGATACCGCGGGTAACATAACACGGGTGAGGATACCGCGGGCAACATAACACGGGTGAGGATACCGCGGGTAACATAACACGGGTGAGGATACCGCGGGCAACATAACACGGGTGAGGATACCGCGGGTAACATAACACGGGTGAGGATACCGCGGGCAACATAACACGGGTGAGGATACCGCTGGCGCGGATGCCACGCGCGGGGAAGGCTGCTGCATATTACGGCGTGAGGCTTAACTGTATCAAGGATGCGGTGCTCCCCGAGCATCAAGTATAACTGCATCAAGGATGTGGCGGATGAGGATATCACGGGCAGGAGTACGGGGGACGATGATGTCATTGCGACATGCTATCTCAAGCGTGGGCACTCCACTTTTGCGCGGATTCACCCCTCGTGATCCCCGAGCGCGTCCGTCTTCACGCATGCCAGCCGGCGGCATCAACTGAAACGCTGACCACCTGCTGGGTGGGCTGCAGACTCCAGACCGATGCTACTGTGTGGGCAGCTGGCAGCGGAAACGCCCCATCAGCAGCCGTCAGTCAGCCCCCCCCCCCGCCTCCTCGGGGAAGGGGGGGGGGCTGGTTTCGGTAGCTATCTGCATAGCTACGCGGTGTGGTCACCCGGAGCTGGCAAGGGGCCGCTGCGAATGTGATTTCGTCTCGCGCGTCATCAGTCGCAGTCACCAGGCTGCATTGTTGGTAGCTCTTCACCGAAATGTTGAGCAATTTGCAGAGAACTAATGTACTCACGATCACTCGAGCCAAGTGCAACTCTGAATCATGCTATCGTGTTTGTTTTCGGTGAAACGTTAACCCGCTCACTGCGATCAAGTATGTTTTATAGCTCATGTACACACAGAGCATATTCAAAAGTTAACGTACTTATAGATCGATTTGGAGCCCAGCTTAACGGGCTCATTCAAGTGCTGACTTATTTGCTGTCTTTTTGAAGCCTTAGACAGTGCGAGGCCAGACGGCTTGACAAATCTGTTATCAAATCACGCTTTCTGACAATTCCAGAGCAAGTGCATCATTTCATACTTTTACAGATATCGTATAGTTATGCTTTAAGACGACCTATCTAATGATTCATCAAAGAAGGGATACAGATTTAAAGGACCATATGCCTCGGAAGTTAGTGATAATCCCATTTGAAAAATATCGTAGCGTGCGTATCTGGATGTTAAGACTCAATTATCATTTCCCCAGTGAGCTTACGGTGAAAATTGTCAGTACATTTTGTACATTTTGCTGTACATATTCTGACCTTTCCGCTCACGTGGTCCACACTGTAGAGTCATTTAGGCCCAGCCCGTCAGCCGAATAGTCCTGGCGATTTTCACGAGCACTGGTGTACTCTTGACACGGCCTCGCCCCGTAGCATCAGCCTTGCCTCTGAAATATTAGTATAGAACCCCGTGGTGATGTGTCTCGCGCCCCCTGTGCCCACCGACTGTGCATGCTAACCGACTCTGCCACTCCCATGAGACGGGACTAGATCGTTAGTCACCATACCACAGAGCAGGCCCGGTTATCAAGGAGCCCACGGTTCATTGGCTCAAATGGAGGACGCTGTGGCATTCTTATCTCACGACCTGGTCACCGACGCGTTGTTCAAACCCTTGTTCATTCATTCAACACTGGCTGAGTCACCGCTTGAATATGACTGCAACAGAGCCAAGGCTGGGGCGGGTAAGACTCTTAGCGGGTGTGGGAGTGCCGCGAATATCTCCTGGGACGGGCGTGCCAGAAATAACATCTGCACAGTGGCTTTAGACTGGGCCAGCGACGGCTCGAGCCCACCTCCGTCTACGGCCCGCAGCGGCCTCCAGCTACGGCACCGCCGCCGCCAGGGCCGCCCGGGGCTTCCAGCTACGACACCGCCGCCGCCGGGGCCTCCAGCAACGACACCGCCGCCGCCGGGGCCTCCAGCAACGACCCGCCGCCGGGGCCTCCAGCAACCGACAACCCGGCCGGCTGTCAGGGCCCGCCCGGGGCTTCCAGCTACGACAAACAAATAAAAACACCATGAACCGCCGGCCCGGGGCCAAATCCAGCAACGACAAAAACGCCGCCGGGGCCCGGCCGTGGCCTCCAGCCACGTAGTTAGCCGTCATCTCCGGCGGCGTTTTCGAGACACCGCGACCGGCCGTTTCGCCAGCCCCGACGGCGGATCGGCCGGTCTTGTCGCGCCGTTATCGCATCAGGGTGACCGCACATCACCTGCTGGTGCCGGAGCGGACGTCTGCAGGGACGGCGCCAGGACGCACGTGGAGCCGCGGCGTCGTTTGGGGGGCGGACAGGTGGTGGCCCGCGCTGGCAATGTTCAGCGCGCTGTCATGAGCTTAGTGTCATATATATGCATTCAATGGACTTAAATCCGACAGATACCATCAAACCCCATGGGATTAGAATTTAGGATGAAGGAAAGACAATGTATGCTTCAACCCAATCGCTGTCTTTAGTTATAGGATTGAAGTTTCGACTCAAATATTTTGATCCATGACCCATGTCTTCGCATTTGCACTGTTCTACACACGTAATATGTATGGAAGAGTTTACCTGCAATCGAAATCCGCGCCAACAACGCCCCAGGGGGGCGGGGGGGGGGGGGGGAGAGAGGCTAGCGAGAGGGCGGGCCAGTCCTCCCGTTAGGCGGGGCCAGGCCAGGAATGGCGCTAAGGCTAGGAAGCGTCTAGGTTGTCTCAAAACGCAAGAAAAACACGTCTTAACAGAACGAGCTGTGCATACTAAATACAACACCTGCCAGATGCCGGAACTCAGTCTGACAGCGTCGCCAGAGCAAGCTAAACAGGTCACGTGTAGCGGCGCTGGTGCAGGGCTGAACAGGGCATCATGAGTCACGGATACCAAGACTGGACCGCGGCCCGCTCCGTCCAGCGCCGCCGGCGGAGGCAGCAAAACGCGTCCACAGCGGGCGCCAGTGGCCGCACCACGCAGGGGACGGCGAGCTGCGCGGCCATGTCAGGAGAGATGACATTCGGCGCAGACAGCATCAGCGCATTGGCCGGCTTTGCTGGGTCGGCGGCGCGTGGTTCACTCAGGGGATACTTGCTGAATATATTTATTTTTGTTCGTGACACTGCCGGTCAGGAAGTTGTGTGCTACATGTGATCGGTCAGATACGATGCACACTCGACGTGCAGGCATCGGTGCTTCGCGCGGCTTCATGGCGGTCACGCCGCACTACTCACGGCCGATTTTCAATGTCGAGCTCATAAACATACCGCGGTGTGAACACTTGCTCCGCCACACTGGCCCGCACTTGAAGTGCCGGCCTTCGCGCACCAGGGTGTTTAAATTGCCTTCCTGGTGAGATATGTGCCGGATGATTGGTGGCACTAGACGTGCTGAAGACATTTGCAGCCGGATGTTCATAAGAGTGCGATGCTGGTACTTAAGGTCAAGCCTCTCTTAGAGCCTCGCGATTACGCGCCATGGGCAACAGCTGACGAACAAGCGAACAAAGTAATGCGAGTGCACATTACTGTGACGCACACTGCAAGCTCGGAAACATTGGCTTAGCAGGTGTTGACGCGAGCGGCAAATTCGCTCTGGACGGTTGAAGATCGCAGAATGCATTCATCACTTCCAGTAGACGGCAGAGCTTGGGCTCCGCCGCGCCAAGCACCCTTGTAAAGCGAGGCAGCGGCACCAGAGCAAGTCGGCACCATACGTCTCGAACGTCAACAAAACCGACCGTCAACACATCCGTCCCACCACCGGACACAATGAGACAACTGACTGGAAAGCACTGGCGGGGTCTGACAAACACTGCTGCGGCCCGGTCAAAAGAAGCGTCGATTGCTGAACGCTCCCACAGCCTCGCTGACGCTGACAGAGCGACGCGACAGCCTTGAGCTGCGCAGGCGTCACGCGCAGGCAGCCTCCAGCGTCCATCAGTCAATGACGAAGCCACGTCAGCCGGCGAAGGCGCCTATGATTTGTTGTCTGAGGGAACGACGCGCCGTTTGCCCGCGTCTTGCACCGTAATGGCGCGACGCGTGGACCGGGCCTTACAGCCACACGCCGCGCTCAGGGCCGGTGCATGGCTCGACGGCGGCCGACGGCGATTCTTCATGTGCTCTAACGACAGATGTGAAACTCATGCGACGCCCTCGGGTGACGAAATGGACATGGGGAGGGGGGGGGGGGGGTGCACACGTTTATGACCAGCAGAAGCACACACGTAGGTCTCATGGACGTTATTCATGGACATGTATGGGGCTGATGTACCGGGCTGAGACACACATCGAGCCAGAATGCATCCAGCCGACGACATCGGGAGCGCTGGATGCCGGGCGCGCGGGCCGGGCGTGGCCGCCGCCCGCATAACAAGCCTTCTCACATGACCGGGATTGGTTGCCATCAAGATGAGGCGGTGGCCAGATTATGGCTCATTTGGCCCACATAGATTGGCTTGAGGCGTTCTGCGGAGGGCGGCGGGGAGAGGGGCGTGGACGAAGCGCGTGCGGCGAGTTGGGCCGGCCGCCGGGAGGTCACGGGCAGCCACCGGGGAGATCACGGGCAGCCGCCGGGGCAGGTCACGGGCAGCCGCCGGGAGGTCATGGACAGCTGCCAAGGGCAGGTTACAGGCGGCCGCCGGGGCAGGTCAGGGGCAGCCGCAGGGGCAGGTCACGGGCAGCTGCCAAGGCAGGTCACGGGCAGCCGACAGGAGGTCACGGACAGCCACCGGGGAGGTCACGGGCAGCTGCCAAGGGCAAGTCACGGGCGGCCGCTGGGGCAGGTCACGGGCAGCCGCAGGGGCAGGTCACAGACAGCTTCCAAGGCAGGTCACGGGCAGCCGCTGGGGCAGGTCACGGGCAGCCGCAGGGGCAGGTCACGGGCAGCTGCCAAGGCAGGTCACGGGCAGCCGCTGGGGCAGGTCACGGGCGGCCGCCGGTCGCTGAAGATAGGCTTGCCAACAGCATTGGCATGATCCTTGGATCCTTGTTGGCAAGTCATGACAAAGGCAAGTGCAGACAAGGCAGTGCGGAAAACCGCTACGTGAACGAGAGGATTAGGCTGAAGTAGCATCCAGCGAATGTGAACGCAACGCAGCGAGAATGTAGATATATTTCTCGTACTTTGGTCGGTTTACCAATCATCTTGCAGAAGTGGTTGCTCATCTGTTAGACATAGTCATTTCCTGCTGCATCGTATCGTGGTCTGGTCCTAGTAAAGAGGTCCATAGCACCCTCATAGTTCGTCGGCCTTCTGTTGAGTAAGCGGCCGCTAATTATACTACCCCCTCCACCCAATACTTTACTATGTTCGCAGGGACATTTGTTCACGCCACTGTGCGATCTAGGTGCGGTATGTTACCCTAGCTATCTAGTCATTAGCAGCCATATCATTGACGTTCGGAAGAATGTTAATCAATATGTCATGAACAGGCCTGTGAGTTTCCTCACGGGGACGTCGACGCTTACAAATTGCGGACAATCCAATATTATTTCGCACCCGCGCTCCGTTTCAACAATTTTAAGCGGTTGTGTCTTAACCAAACTCGCCCGAAGAAAAAATGCCAACTCACGGGAACTTTAATTTCAGGGTTTCGGGGTTATCTAGCGCCAACATGCCCTAAATGTATAACTGTGAAGTATCGTGATTCAGAAAGCAGACCTTATATGAAGAACTGCCGGATTTACATTTAGTTTGTCCCATCTGTCGTGTTGATGCCTGCATAGCTCCATGGAAATGTAGCAAGGGGAGGTCCTTAAATTTCATGTCTTTCAGTTCCTACAGGTGAGGGATAAGTAGGGAGAAAAGCAAGTCATGTAAGGGACGCCCAGCCTCTCCAACAGCTCCAGAGCAGATGCCGGCGGCGGAAGGCGGCCGACAGCTATTCTAGTAATCTCTGGCGTCAGTGGCAAGCTGCGGACGCAGAGCAAGCCAAGGTCAAGCTCACTCAGTGCCAGGCGCGAAAATCCTCCCCTCTGCATGACGGGGCAGCATCCGGGGGCACCACACCGACGACCGGATCACCTGAGTCACACCACACCGACGGCGCCGCCGGTTCCGCGAACCGCCGCTGGGGGGCGCCGCGGCCGGCACCGCCAGGAGGGAGGCCCCACTGCCGTCCGCAGGGCTTGCCGGCGCCGCTTTCACTTTCTGGCTGCCGACACTGATCTCATGCGTCCCCCCTCGCCCGCCCTCCCCCCCCCCCCCCCGATTGGGGCCGGGAGCCCAGAGCCGAGTTTGGGCTACTTTGCTCAAGATTCACCCGGTCCGGTGCTGTTCAGACCTTTTTAGTTTCCCAGTACGACCAGCTCATGTTCGCAAGCGGACGAACTATTGCAGGGGGCCAGATCAAGGAATCGCAGCGTTGCATAGTCGTGCATTTTGTGTCTCCTGGGAACTCTGATTACCTCCGTGTGCAGGTCGGTGCTCTAGCAAGCAACGGTCTGTGAGGTTGCAAATTACTCTGCCGCGGTTCAGAACTATCCGGGTTCAAAACGTCGGGGTCCAACACTCAGCTGACCGTCTTAGCACCTGCAAAGAGTAACTGCGACAGGTTAAGCACTTTCATAGAGCTGAGTGCCCTGCTCTCCACACTCAAATATCTAGAAATCACGGGTTGACAGAGACCAGCCATAACCGTGGTGCCTGAGACATGAGCACTGGTAGAAAATTCCGGGGGGGACATAGAATGTGCTTATTTCTTCTTTGATTTGCACATAACGCATAAACTCTGCTCGGTGCAATATTCAACGACTTAATTGGGTTCAACGTAGTTCCACAGCCCAATATTTCCAATGTCGGTTATTGAGACTGCTGACAAAGGTTATGCAGTACCCTACTACATTTTTTGTAGTAGAGATCGTTGTGAAATTCAAGCTTGATGCGCAAATCAAAGCCAATTCTAACCAGTTCGGTATGGATTATGAACAAGCACCATGACCGCATGGTCGGACGGCCGATACTCTTTTCATACTATTAATTACCATATCCTATTGATTAGTCTATTCTGTTCTATTAATAGGACAGTTCCAGGACCCATCTGGCCATGAGACTGAACATTCACTACAACAGGATGTAGGGGAATTAGGAGAGGAGGTAGTGCTATTCAAAGCATCAGGCGAGGTGATAACGAACCGGTCCTTCCGTCACCATGATGTATGTGGTGGACTCTAATAGATGTTGCCAACCGCGTGCCTCTAAGACCGAGGGCAGGTGGTAAGCCACTGAAGCAACACCTGCAAGCGATGCAATGCAGCAGAGTTTTGCATTCCATGGCAACGTCCGTTTTCCGCAGCAACCGAAATCCGACGTGTTGTCGGTCAGTTATGTGGCAACAGCCCTCTGATGCACTATGGCCAGTCACTCTTACTTTACAACAAGCGTGACTAAAACGTGTGAAACAATCCCCAATGGACAGGTGCAATGAATAAAATCAATAAACCAATACAAACCCTAGCTCAGTGCCTACGCTCGGGTGGGGGCAGGTCCCCGTCTGTGCCTGTGCCATTTGCCGACATAGCTGCAGAGGCAGATGGTCTGTTTTTACACAGTGCTACTGCCTGAATCATACCAGTTTCATGGCGTTGTCGTGACACGCCAGTTTACGGCCCAGACGGCTTAGCTTCGCGTGGTCGGAAACGTGACTCATTGTACCCGGCGGCACAGTTAAGGGTAAATGTACTTCAGTACAGAATTTGTGTGACACAAACCGTCCTAATACTTGCGGATTCATTGCTAGGATAGGATTGGTGGAAGAGCATAACTGGCCGCCGGCAATGTTACTCGGAACGAAATTTGTGTGACACAAATCGTCCCAATATTTGCGGATTCATCGCTAAGATGGGATTGGTCGAAGAATAACTCTAACTAGATTCAGAAAAATAGCGCATGATCTGACAGGAACTTGACACTGACCTAAAGCGTAAAAATGCACCTGGTAAATGCTAATAAGAACCGCGATAGTTATCCAGCGTTCCGTTTGTCGTTCACCCTTTTGAATTGTGTGGCGGTGAATGACAAGTGAATTCGTGCTCCCCCGACCCTTTTGGGACGTGTGGCGGTGAATGGCGAGTGGATTCTTGCTCTCCTCCCCGACCCTTTTGAGTCGTATGGCGGTGAATGGCGAGCGGATTCTTGCTCTCCTCCCCGACCCTTTTGAGTCGTGTGGCGGTGAATGACGAGTGGACTCGTGCTCCCCTTTCCCGACCCTTTTGAGTCGTGGGGCAGTGAGTGCCGAGTGGATTCGTGCTCCCCTCCCCGAACCCTTTTGAGTCGTGTGGCGGTGAATGACAAGTGGATTCTTGCTCCCCTCTCCGACCCTTTTAGATATCTTAGCTAGCTCCAAGGCTTCATGCGGGCTCAGATGACGAATAAATGACACCTCGATGGTGGATTATCATATGATCAGATATGCTGATAATCATAAATACCAACAAGTATTCGCTGTTGTGAGGAGCCAAGTTACGCGAAGTGTCTCAAAAAGCTGGGACCAAGTTCTGGTTGATGCAGAGTTGTTGGCTTCCATGCAAAACTGTGCATGGCACAGTAACTCTACTCAACACTGTGGGAAGTACAATGAGCTGCATCAAGGGTATCACTGCATGGCTTCATGTGACAGGATTCACCGTTAACTGAAATCACACGCAGACACATGCACACACATATGAACCCTGAGATGTACTGCTGAGATGGAAATTCTATGCTTTTGGACTGCAAGACATTTTCAGACAACTGTTTTTAAATGGATATTTTATTGAACATATTTAGTCATATAAATGAGCTGAGAAAGATGGCATTTTGCCGCCACATAAGCAATTAACTGAATTGTTCAAATTTGGTACCAAGGCACCGAAATTTCGGAGGCAGAGTGTGGGACGCTCGGGCTACGGTCACGAATTTCTTTCTTGTGTATTATAGACAGAGACGCTATTTGATATCATGTAACTGAGATTGCTGGTTGATATTATGACTTAGTGGAAATATGTTTTTAGTAAATGCTGCAATCATTACATCCTTATCTGTACTGCGGCTGCTCCTAATTTATTCATGCATAATACCTCCGTAGCTGGCCGCTAGCTAACAGAATTAGTTACCACGCGCTCGAGTGTAGGTCAATTTGCCCTCTCACGAAGGTTTTTTCGGAATGGTTTCCGAAAACGCGGCGTAGCCTCACGAAACCTTGCATAGCTGTAAACAGTTGAGTAGCGGATTGCTTGGTACCAAACATTTAGGTGTACCTTTTGAGGTCACTGACCAACGGCAGGTTCAAAGTCAGGCCATGGATTCAGCGAAGAGGATTTCTTGGAAATGTCAATTTGATGCAACAACGGAGTGGTGGACAAAGCCATACATCTCTGAGATAGTTTTTTTAGGGAAAACTAATTGAACGCACAAATTTCATTGACCTAGGGCCAAGTATAAGGCGCAGACCTGGGTCAAAAACCAGCCTGTTGTATTTTTCTAGAGCCTTGCTTGGTGGGGTAGCTTCTGGTGCTCATTTCGAATTTATTGATGATATGAAACGCATTAGCTAATCTCTATAGACTTCATAAGGATCAGGATAGGTTATTGATCTAAAATTACCCAGATCACATTTTGATTTTAGGGACATGCTGCCTAGCAATAATCTTTGCTGCTTATTCAAATGCAAAACTCAAAAACAGTCTTGTATGATTTTGGCCACCGGACCTTCGAAAGGTAAAACAAAGTCACTGGCCTAAAATGAGCATGTGACCTTTTGCTTAAAACAGGTATCTAGGTTCTGTGGACACTTTGGAGACCATCCTGGAGTTTGACCTTGCTTGACCTTATTTGACTTGAAGATCATGACCTACGAACCTCAAACTTTGACCCAAGTGAGTTCGCGTACAGGCCAATACACCCCGTGAATTTAATGTCTCTACAAGCTCTTTTAGTTTCTGAGATCTCAAAGGGATCGAATTGACCCCCACCTGAGCGAAGAGCATTCAATCGGCCACCCGGGCACGTGTTAAGCTTCGCTACAGATAGCATTGATATAAGCTTGAAACAAGCCTTTCATTTCAAGCTGAGAACACCGGCGTCAGAACTCCAGCAGGCATTTAAAAATACGTCCAGTTTTGGGGAAAGGCTGCCTATTTTTACGCTTTTTCTACTCTCCTA
>NW_023596461.1:33573375-33615632 GCF_011947565.3 Pollicipes pollicipes | reverse complement strand
TAAGTGCTTGTCAGACACACATCACCAAACACCTGCCTTAACAGGTCAGTAAATTTAGAAAAGTTAACGCCATGATCCACCTATTCACGTGCAAAACCATCCGACAGACAGCCGTCGACCAACCAACCAGCCAACTCCCGACATGTGGCCATTCTGTGCCGGCGGACCACATCTGTGATTGCTGACTCCTGACATGTCTCCATTCTGTGCCGGCGGACCACATCTGTCGATTGCTGACTCCTGACATGTGGCCATTCTGTGCCGGCGGACCACATCTGTCGATTGCCGGCCGTCACCCTCGCTGAACGCAGGACGTGCTGGGGAGATGCTATTGGGGTCGACTGACGTGCCATCGCGAGCCGCCATAGCGGGCTATTGCGGCCGGGGTAAGGCAAGCTCTGGCCCCTGCATGCCGATGAAAATGGGAATATGTAAGCTGCCAAAAAACAGGAGATAGACCTGTCGACAAACATGATTATCCGTTTTGTGGCGTTGTAACTTGGGGACTAAAGGTGATATACGGCGAATGATGTTATCAGTCAAAGCCTGTCGTCAATGACAACATAAGTAACAACAGCATAAAGTCGTGTGGTCAAAGTCTAAGTGGTGCTGTCGTGACCGGGACACATTTCAGTAACTGTCACACGAAGACCCATATAAGGATCAGAACCGAACCGGACTCTAGGATTTGGCATACTCCAGTGACTGGACGAATTGAAAATCGATCAAGTTTCAAAAGACGCGAACCGGATTTACAGCCTCACTGCAGCAATCCTAAAAATGGAGCAAAAATCCCGTGCTCATGTTTGCGGCAATTATGTGTAATAGAGAGGCACGGTAGAATAATGGAGCAAATATTCCACAAAAAAATGGAGCAAATATTCCACAGGCTAGAACATTTTGTACAAAAAGCGGCTTTTACAAGCAGCAACTGCAACAGCAACTGCGAGAGTTTGATATGTTGTTACCAAGAAGAAATAGAATGTGCAAGTGCTGTAGAAAACCAAGACTGATTGCTAGCAACGTAAGACCGATGTGTAGTGAATATACGATATAAACCTTCACCATTATCAGCCCGGTTTATGATCGCACAGTAACGTTCCATAATGCATATTGATGAGCATTCAGCTAGCACCGCAAAAACCCAAGCATTAGAGGCCAACACCCACTTTGATATTTACTTGTGATGCTCCCTTGTCAACGCCAGGATATTTTGTAAAATACCTGTCTTAAGATCGAAATCGCTTAACATTTGATTGATATCAAAATTGACATAAATGAAATGTAATTTCCATGCTTGTTGGTAGCTTAACACGCGCCCGGGTGGCCGGCTAGACACCCTTTGCTCAGGTGGAGGGGGAGGGGAGGGGGGCGAATTTGACCCCCTGAGATCTTAGGAACTAGGAAAGCTAGAAACACCAAGTTCACAGGATGTCTTAACCTGTACGTGAACTCACTTAGTTCAAAGTTTGAGCTTCCTAGGTCATGACCTTCAGGTCAAATAAGGTCAAACAAGGTCAAATTCCAGGTTGGTCTCCAAAGTGCCCCAGAACCTAGGCACCTGTTTCTAAGCGAAAGGTCACAAGCCCATTTGAGGTCAGTGACCTTGTTTGACCTTTTTAAGGTAATGGTGACCAAAATAATACAAGACTGCTCCGAGTTTTGTATTTGAATAGGCGACAAAGATTGCGCTGGGCAGTATGTTCCTAAGACAAAATGTCGACCCGGGTCTTAGGTCAATCGACCGGGTCTTAGGTCAATGACCGGTTCTGACCTCTAAGAAGTCAAGGGAAGATGTATAATGCGGTTCCTTCTGTCAATAAATTCGAAATGAGCAACACAAGCTATCCCATACAGCAAGCCTGAAAGTAATAAATCATGTTAGTTTTGACCTTGGTCTGACCTTTCATACCTGACCTCAGGTCATATCATACCATTGGGGCTTTACGACGCACTCAACTGCTGAGGCTATATGGCGTCGCCTGCCTGGCAGGAAGGGCGGACACCGCGGGGAATCAAACCCCGTACCTCTGGTTTCCCAGACGCGCAGTGGTTAACGCAGACGCGTTAACCACTACACTACCGGCACCCCTGACCTCAGGTCAACGTAATCTGCTCATTGAATATTTTTGGTGCATAAGAAAGCATTTCAGAGATGCATTGCTTAGTCAAACACTTCGTTATTTTATCAGATGGGACGATTCCCTAGAAATTGCCTTCGCAAAAGCCGTGGCCTGACTTTGACCTACCATAGGTCAGCGACCTTTCAAGGTAAATCCAAATTGTTGATGTCAAACGATCCGCTATTCAATTGTCTACAGCTAGGCAAAATTTGGCGCGGATGCACTGCGCCGTTCGGAAACCATTCTGGAAAAACCTTTGAGGGGTCAATTTGACCCCCACCCGAGCGCGTTTAAAGCTGGGCGCCACGAAGGGCGCAACAAAATGAAATGCGAGTAAGCAGTTTCTACCTCAGATTGAGGAGAAGTAGAGCATCGAAATCTCAAGCCTCCAAGCAGGTTGCGGCTGCTCAGAATCTTGACGAATAAATACACTGCATCGGGGAGCTGTAGGTGGGGAACATACCTATGCAGCTTTCAAGGGCGGGTGCGTCGTCTTAAAGGCAAGGCGGTCTCCTGCCCGCCGGCTGCCTGCCTAAGAACCCACGATCCGACTTGAATCACGCCGTTTTTTATTTTGCCTTGTGGAGCATCACTGAATGGTGTGCTGAAGTGTACTGGCAGTGTGATGAAGAATCCGTTTTACTCAACAATTGGTTTAACAGTAAAACGCTTCGTCACAACTAAAACAACGGGTAAAGATTTAGTGAACACAATTCTAACATATTTCAAGATTTTAACATACTTGAGGAACATAAATTATCCTGGCAGCACAGCTGCGTTCAGAATTGGCGCGGGTGGTTTAGTAACACTTAAATGGTATGATTATAAGAGCCCTGGGAATGCCTCATGCGTCCATTGCGGTTGTAAATTCAGGGATTAAGAGGCAATTATTTGAACAGCAAATATGTGAACAAGAAACAATTATTTGAAGGCCGGCGATTTATTGTGTTTTTTTTTAGTCGAGATAGAAAAACCAGCGCGGATCATAACTAAGGCGAGCTCTGCCTTTTGTTTGAAAGGGCACTGTGCGAGTCAGTATGGGGGTTCCAAGATCTCTTCAGATACCTTAACTTCCTGAGACAGTGAGGGAGGAGAGTACCAATAGTTTCAGTGTTTGGGCACACTAGCGCGGTTTGTTGCAGGGTTTCATAGGCAAATTTTTGTATCCATGACCCGACTGGATTGGACTGATAAACTTTTAAATACTGCGACAAAGAGACAGATTGGATTCTGGAGAGCCAGACCTGACTGAGCGCCAGACTCCCAAAATTCAGTCTGTGAAATGTTCTACGAATCATGTCGCACTTGTTTCTGGCTGTAATTGAGATGCAGGGATAAAATATGCGGTTCCGCACAGTTTTACGGAGAAATAAGACGGTTTATCAGTATAATGGATCGAATAATTGCTCGGGCTGTCCTTCTCAACTCATGTTTTAGTATGTACAGAGGGTCTCAGCATGGTATCAAGCAGGAACAACACACGATTCACCGTACTATTTTTCCGTTGAGAGCTTCGTCAGATTCATCGAGCTCAACCGCAGAAGCAAAGCGGATGGTGTGCAGTCATTGCTGTTGTCACACTACCACCACAAATATAAACGTCCCTCAAGGGGAGTGTCCAACCTTTGAGGTATATTTCGAAAATATTCTCTAGTGAAACCTCAGTACCAGTTACGTCTGAAAATAGCAGTGGGTAGACCCAATGCGGCATCGTCAAGACGCAATGAGAATATCAATTTCAGTATTTTCGAGTCCAAATTACGCTACCAGCGCTTTGCGCCAGCACTACTCTTCTTTCCTGCAGTCGCGACCAGCACCGTCATGGCAACACCACCACCATCGTGGCAACCACCACCGTACGTACCTCAGCTGGTGCAAACAAAAGAACATTTGTGGTTGGTCCAGGGGGCAAGGGTCTGTTACCAAGAAGTTAACTCGGTTGAAGTCTGAACCAGTGCGTCACGTGGATCATGTGATGCTCCTATTCCGAAAGCCGAAGTACACCTCGCAAAGAGCTTTTGTGGTAAATGCTGTGAGGGAGAACGCAATGGAAATGAACGACGTTGGGAAAACAAGGCGAATGAAATGTATTACTTTCGTGGTGGTGAGCATTTAGTCAATTGAGATTTCCCTGCAGGATTGGCTACTTCAAATCGCGATTCTGGATCTGAGCTTGAGTGGTTTGAAATCGGGTTAACTGTTAAGTGCATTTGCGAGGAACATCATGCATATAGGTAAAACAGCAATAATAGCCTTATCCCTCGTAGAAAAACCGGGAGAATGACGAGCTAAGTGCGTTTATATGTCGACACTCTGCCTTAATCGAAACAAATATCAGCAGTAAATTCAAAATATTGCCTGCCGATCCTGCCTTTTTTGGAAACCACGTGTGAGTTTCTACAGATCACCAACATTGAGGGCATTAAACAAGTAAACAAGGAGCAACTGCCAGCCATTACCACGATATAGTGCATATCTAAGATTTAGAATGCGAAAAAATGCTTATACATGCAAACGAATTCAAGCAAACAGGCATCACGCACCACGCGTCACACAAACATGCAAGCGATTTCAAGAAACAAGCGTTGCAGATCACGCATCAATTATAAATGCAAACGATTCCAATTAAAAGGGCATCACGCATCGCGCGTTAGGTATCACCCATACATGTAAGCGATTTTAAGCTAGCATTTATCACATATTAAGGTATTTATCAGATTCACGCGATCGGCCATGATAAGCCCCGTACGTTAAGGTCTGGTCTAACGTACGTTAAGGTCTGGTCGCCGACAGTTGATAACAATTCATTTATAAAATGAGAATTCACAGACAAAAACACAAAGAGTAATGCTCGTGTTATAAGATTCACTTTTATCCCATCTGGGTGGTCCTGTGCTCTGTGAATGACTTTGAGCTCTAAAATGGGCAAAGGATCCATACCTCCCTGGATTTCAGCTTGAACGTGTTTTGCCAAAAAAAAACTCACCGAAAGAGATACAATAAACGCCTGCGAAACGCCAAAAGCAAGGCGGGAATATCCATTCCGGTGACCACGGCGACGGTAGGTCAGTTTTATGGACTGAACGCGGATTGTTGTTATGAAATGGAGCACGAATGGCTTTGAAGATTGGGCAGGAATCTTGTTTTCATCTCGGGACAGTTATGAGCTAGAATGACTGCAACAATTGAAATTACTGAACCAGTGACAGTCATTCAATGTTTCTCTTCAAAAGTATACATACGTCATATTACCGAAGTATCAATCTGGATTATTTGAAACGGTCAGTGTCATAAGGTCCAACACGCGCAAAAATGTGAAGCCCAGCATGCGACTGTACAGTACAGGGCAACTCAGAACAATGTTGGCATTCGGCATGAGAGCCAGTCAAGTCTGTCAGCTGAAGAGAAGGAGCGGGCGGAAGTTTGGGAAGGCCTGTCCAAAAAGGGCCAGGGGCTGATCAGAACCGTGAAGGCAATAGGTTTTCAACGGATTCTTTAATGGCTTCTGCCAGGGTTGTAGCAACGAAGAAGGGGGATCATTTTGATGCAGTTATTTCTTATGATTTGACCATTACTTACAATGACAATAAAACCTTGCAGTTTGTGTGACGGACACCCAGCGCTTTGTGTTTCATCCCAACTGTTCCTTCCGCTACCTAGCAAAGTACCTGGATGTTATCGTGTTTAGACGTTGATTGGCTTTCAAGTCACGAAGCAACGTTTACATCAGTGTTCGGTGAATGCCAGCTGCTGGACAGCTCCGAAAAAGATATGCGTCCCATTCGATAAGGCGTATGTCGCTACTTATGTAACGCACAAATGTGCACCTTATTCATGTCTTCAAGCAGTAGTATCCTGGTGTCCAAATGGCGGCCACCAAACCAGTGGTGTCCTTAATCGTGCCAGATGGCGGATTTATAGCTGGAATGCAATCCAAGATAAGTGCGGTTACCCTTCTAAACCCGGCCGTTTCTTCAGCCATGTAATCTGAAGAGTGGAAGGTGAGCTTCTTAGGGTATCCGCCTGCCAGGAGATCCTCGGTTTTTTGCCTTGCGCTGCCGAGTACCGAGAGCTCCAGATACGATCGGCATGCTTCGGGCCACCCGGCCCTCCTGATTCAGGGCAGGGATCGAGCTGCTGCGCTGCACGCCAGGCGCGGCCGGCCCCTACCAGGGGACGTAAGGCCCCGTTTGAGCCGGCGCCTGACGCCACAGTGCTACGTCAGGCTCGTGGCTCATGAATGAGGCGTGAGGTGCCGGGCGGAGTGCGTGTCTTTGGCTAGAACATGGCTTCTTCGCATGTGATGTGCGTATAGGTGTCTCATTTTTCCGCCGCTGAGATCCTGAGAGTAAGTAGATCTTTTTCAGTGATCTAAATCAATGTTAGCTTCAAACTGATCTTATAAAAACATGATAAATGCACCAGACCTCTGAATAAAGAAGACATAAACTGTGGCGGCAATAATGGGCCTTTCAAAACTATTCAACTGTGATTCAAAGTCGAAACAAAGAGGAAACAAAGTGCAGATTTCAATATTATAGTGCATGCCAATGAAACAGTTCCTCAGAATTCTGTCCGGGAAGGTCTGAAAGCTTCGTGCATTCGCTTTAAAAGAATTAGCTTTTTACGATTGAGAGATCAGGATAGATAGAATCTACACCGCACAGATGAATAACGTTGTTTGCAGCTGTGATCACCACTCGTACTGTTGCCTCTGTTGGTAGACTGGTGCTATTATTGACAGAGTCTGTCTGCAAGTCACTTCTCCGTCTACCCTTCTCCGTATGAACTGGATGAAACATTACGTAAATGCCAGCACGATGTTACGCGTGGCGCGCGGCGGTGAGCTAGGCCGTGACAGGTGTGTTTGTATAAGAAGGCGCGGCGGCTACTTAGGTCAACTTACGGTATAGTATAGCAGATGTGTGGGTTGTCCGCTGTTGAAATGCAGGTGATGTCGAAGGCTAGGTTAATTGGGTCGAATGATTCCGCTAGCGGTATCAATAAGCGGTACCAATAGGTTCGAATCATGCTTTGGAAGCTTGCCTTTTGTGCGAATTCAGCATGCGGAGGCCCATTGATGTAAAATACGAGCGCGAGTTCACGAAAAGCGTTTTTAAAAAAATGACCGAGCATCGGCCAAGTCGCGTTGTACAATTTCAGCCGACGTAGTTGATGAAATCGGAATTGTTAATGGCTTTTGGAAACTGTGACCAAGGTTAAGTGAAAAGCTATTTTTTTGGACGCTGGTTACAAAAAAGGATTAAACGTCTGTGTAATTTTCGTGGCTCAATACCTCGCGGCTTGGGAAGCAGCGTCTCGTATTCGAGGTTAGTTTAAGGAATGTTGACATCTGCTTTCCAGTCAAGTACTGGTGCACTTATAACTCTGACTGTTTTGAGATCCCTTAGTGAGCTGTTTTTGAGATCCTTTAGTTAGCCATATTTTGGGACCCGTTAGTGAGCTGAAGCCGTTACATTCGCCAACGCCGTGCATTTCACATCTTAATCTGACCTGCTTGCTGATATCTGGCACTAATCTTTGAACACACCTCATCACGTTGGATCCGTGCTTAGCCACGAGAGCTGGTGACTTTGAGATGCACTGATCCATACGTTTGTCCGTGCAGTCGTTCGTTTTTACCCGCCAGAATCTGGTGGTCTTCGTCGCTGCGCCGCCGATTAATGGAGGTCTGGACTCGGCTCGACCCACGTTCCTAAGTTAATCTTTGCTTTTTAAAATATTTTTCCATGTAAACGAAATGGAAGGGGTTAAACCATATTAATACGGCAACATTGCAAGAAAATACCGTCTTATCAAGCAGGCCGAATGTAACAACTTATGCAGCATCATACTTAAAGAATCACACCTTCTATTGCTGAAGACTGCATGAGCCTACAGTCAGTGGCTGCAGTGATCTAGACTCCTCGAATCCGTGATGAACGTCCAGGGCGGCCGTCCCATGTTTACTTTTATAGAGTTTTAGTAAGACTGGGTTGCCCTGCGTCCCCGCCCTTAAGAATGCCAGTTGTGAGAGCAATAGTTCCAATAATCAGTTCATGTGAACTAATTATTATTACTCGTCTAGAGCATCCCGTGGCATTAGTAGTCGATTGAGATTCATAAGTTCGAGGATATGACAGTTTTATCGCGTTGATCACTTCAATTGGGTCTTTTCACTGTCACCACTTCTAATGCTTAAACTGCGCTGCAATTGTAGGCAAACAAGACTATACATGTGCAGGTTTGTGACACAGACCGCATTCCACTGTAAGCTTTCGCAGTCCAACTTGCATGTACTGGGCACTACCCAAAGAAACGAAATATAGGTCATCACGAAACACTACTCGCATCCCAAACGTGTCTCAAACACATACGTCGGCGAATTTTTTATCGCTGCAAAAACAGGCCGTAAGCATGATGCATAATCTGTTTATAATTTCGTTGCGGATTCTTTCATTCAAAGTGGTCTCGTAGCCAGCTCCGCGTCTACCGTAAAACATGTTTTGAGCGAACAATCCACTGAGACACCGTGAAAACACGGAACGGAACTATCTGGCTCATGAAGAGAAAACCTGCTGCGAAACGCCCCCTGGGCACTAGCCCATCCCGGATTGAAATGGCCCGATTCGAACGACTTATTTTCTAACCCTTGGTCAGTCCAAGGCCCTTCCGATCACCTCCGGTCCACCCAGGACAAAGGAGATGACCAATGGGAAAAAAACCGGCGACACTGGCCGCCTGCGTGACTCACTTCTCGGCAAGTCCGGAGCTGGTTGTAACCCGCCACAAGGGCCGGAACCGGATTTGCATGAGGTTACAGGTGGAAAGAATTCACAAGGTCCATGGAAGTATTAGTAATACGAGCACGCAGGGCATTGTTTCGGCACAGGTAGCTTTCCTGGCCCCTGACATTGTGGGATTAAGGTCCTGTGAGGATGCTGGATGTGGCGTTGAAACCAGCGGAACTCCGTGCCATGGGGCGCTGTTTAATTTCGCCCCGTTCAAAGTGGTGCATGCTCGCCTGCCTGACCATGGCAGAATAGATGGCGAGGTGATGGGCGTCACCTTGGAGTGCTACGCGACCCCGGAAGATCCCACAGAAGGGGAGCGGCGACCAGCACCGCGCACGGACGTGTTTTTGCTGTCACCTATGGGCTGGTAACATGGTCGCGCATTACGCTATGACCCGGAGCAAAGGATACCGCGGGAAACATAACACGGGCTGAGGATACCGCGGGCAACATAACACGGGTGAGGATACCGCAGGTAACATAACACGGGTGAGGATACCGCGGGCAACATAACACGGGTGAGGATAACCGCGGGCTAACATAACACGGGTGAGGATACACGCGGGCACCATAACACGGGTGAGGATACCGCAGGGTAACATAACACGGGTGAGGATACCGCAGGTACATAACACGGGTGAGGATACCGCAGGGTAACATAACACGGGTGAGGATACCGCGGGAAACATAACACGGGCGAGGATACCGCGGGCAACATAACACGGGTGAGGATACCGCAGGTAACATAACACGGGTGAGGATACCGCGGGCAACATAACACGGGTGAGGATACCGCTGGCGCGGATGCCACGGGCGGGGAAGGCTGCTGCATATTACGGCATGAGGCTTAACTGTATCAAGGATGCGGTGCTCCCCGAGCATCAAGTATAACTGCATCAAGGATGTGGCGGATGAGGATATCACGGGCAGGAGTACGGCGGACGATGATGTCATTGCGACATGCTATCTCAAGCGTGGGCACTCCACTTTTGCGCGGATTCACCCCTCGTGATCCCCGAGCGCGTCCGTCTTCACGCATGCCAGCCGGCGGCATCAACTGAAACGCTGACCACCTGCTGGGTGGGCTGCAGACTCCAGACCGATGCTACTGTGTGGGCAGCTGGCAGCGGAAACGCCCCATCAGCAGCCGTCAGTCAGCCCCCCCCCCCCCGCCGCCTCCTCGGGGAAGGGGGGGGGGCTGGTTTCGGTAGCTATCTGCATAGCTACGCGGTGTGGTCACCCGGAGCTGGCAAGGGGCCGCTGCGAATGCGATTTCCGTCTCGCGCGTCATCAGTCGCAGTCACCAGGCTGCATTGTTGGTAGCTCTTCACCGAAATGTTGAGCAATTTGCAGAGAACTTATGTACTCACGGTCACTCGAGCCAAGTGCAACTCTGAATCGTGCTATCGTGTTTGTTTTCGGTGAAACGTTAACCCGCTCACTGCGATCAAGTATGTTTTATAGCTCATGTACACACAGAGCATATTCAAAGTTAATGTACTTATAGATCAATTTGGAGCCCAGCTTAACGGGCTCATTCAAGTGCTGACTTATTTGCTGTCTTTTTGAAGCCTTAGACAGTGCGAGGCCAGACGGCTTGACAAATCTGTTATCAAATCACGCTTTCTGACAATTCCAGAGCAAGTGCATCATTTCATACTTTTACAGATATCGTATAGTTATGCTTTAAGACGACCTATCTAATGATTCATCAAAGAAGGGATACAGATTTAAAGGACCATATGCCTCGGAAGTTAGTGATAATCCCATTTGAAAAATATCGTAGCGTGCGTATCTGGATGTTAAGACTCAATTATCATTTCCCCAGTGAGCTTACGGTGAAAATTGTCAGTACATTTTGTACATTTTGCTGTACATATTCTGACCTTTCCGCTCACGTGGTCCACACTGTAGAGTCATTTAGGCCCAGCCCGTCAGCCGAATAGTCCTGGCGATTTTCACGAGCACTGGTGTACTCTTGACACGGCCTCGCCCCGTAGCATCAGCCTTGCCTCTGAAATATTAGTATAGAGCCCCGTGGTGATGTGTCTCGCGCCCCCTGTGCCCACCGACTGTGCATGCTAACCGACTCTGCCACTCCCATGAGACGGGACTAGATCGTTAGTCACCATACCACAGAGCAGGCCCGGTTATCAAGGAGCCCACGGTTCATTGGCTCAAATGGAGGACGCTGTGGCATTCTTATCTCACGACCTGGTCACCGACGCGTTGTTAAAACCCTTGTTCATTCATTCAACACTGGCTGAGTCACCGCTTGAATATGACTGCAACAGAGCCAAGGCTGGGGCGGGTAAGACTCTTAGCGGGTGTGGGAGTGCCGCGAATATCTCCTGGGACGGGCGTGCCAGAAATAACATCTGCACAGTGGCTTTAGACTGGCCAGCGACGGCTCGAGCCCACCTCCGTCTACGGCCCGCAGCGGCCCTCCAGCTACGACACCGCCGCCGCCAGGGCCCGCCCGGGGCTTCCAGCTACGACACCGCCGCCGCCGGGGCCTCCAGCAACGACACCGCCGGCGTCAGGGCCCGCCCGGGGCTTCCAGCTACGACACCGCCGCCCCGGGGCCTCCAGCAACGACACCGCCGCCGGGGCCCGCCGGGGCCTCCAGCCACGGTTAGCCGTCATCTCCGGCGGCGTGTTCGGCACCGCGACCGGCCGTTCGCCAGCCCCGACGGCGGATCGGCCGGTCTTGTCGCGCCGTTAGCACATCAGGTGACCGTTCATCACCTGCTGGGCAGGAGCGGACGTCTGCAGGGACGGCGCCAGGACGCACGTGGAGCCGCGGCGTCGTTTGGGGGCGGACAGGTGGTGGCCCGCGCTGGCAATGTTCGGCGCGCTGTCATGAGCTTAGTGTCATATTATATGCATTCAATGGACTTGAATCCGACAGATACCATCAAACCCCATGGGATTAACATTTAGGATGAAGGAAAGACAATGTATGCTTCAACCCAATCGCTGTCTTTAGTTATAGGATTGAAGTTTCGACTCAAATATTTTGATCCATGACCCATGTCTTCGCATTTGCACTGTTCTACACGTAATATTGTATGGAAGAGTTTACCTACAATCGAAATCCGCGCCAACAACGCCCCAGGGGGCGGGGGGGGGGGGAGAGAGGCTAGAGGGCGGCCAGTCCTCCCGTTAGGCGGGCCAGGCCAGGAATGGCGCTAAGGCTAGGAAGCGTCTAGGTTGTCTCAAACGCAAGAAAAACACGTCTTAACAGAACGAGCTGTACATACTAAATACACACCTGCCAGATGCCGGAACTCACTCTGACAGCGTCGCCAGAGCAAGCTAAACAGGTCACGTGTAGCGGCGCTGGTGCAGGGCTGAACAGGGCATCATGAGTCACGGATACCAAGACTGGACCGCGGCCCGCTCCGTCCAGCGCCGCCGGCGGAGGCAGCAAACGCGTCCACAGCGGGCGCCAGTGGCCGCACCACGCAGGGGACGGCGAGCTGCGCGGCCATGTCAGGAGAGATGACATTCGGCACAGACAGCATCAGCGCATTGGCCGGCTTTGCTGGGTCGGCGGCGCGTGATTCACTCGGAGGATACTTGCTGAATATATTTATTTTTGTTCGTGACACTGCCGGTCAGGAAGTTGTGTGCTACATGTAATCGGTCAGATACGATGCACACTCGACGTGCAGGCATCGGTGCTTCGCGCGGCTTCATGGCGGTCACGCCGCACTACTCACGGCCGATTTTCAATGTCGAGCTCATAAACATACCGCGGTGTGAACACTTGCTCCGCCACACTGGCCCGCACTTGAAGTGCCGGCCTTCGCGCACCAGGGTGTTTAAATTGCCTTCCTGGTGAGATATGTGCCGGATGATTGGTGGCACTAGACGTGCTGAAGACATTTGCAGCCGGATGTTCATAAGAGTGCGATGCTGGTACTTAAGGTCAAGCCTCTCTTAGAGCCTCGCGATTACGCGCCATGGGCAACAGCTGACGAACAAGCGAACAAAGTAATGCGAGTGCACATTACTGTGACGCACACTGCAAGCTCGGAAACATTGGCTTAGCAGGTGTTGACGCGAGCGGCAAATTCGCTCTGGACGGTTGAAGATCGCAGAATGCATTCATCACTTCCAGTAGACGGCAGAGCTTGGGCTCCGCCGCGCCAAGCACCCTTGTAAAGCGAGGCAGCGGCACCAGAGCAAGTCGGCACCATACGTCTCGAACGTCAACAAAACCGACCGTCAACACATCCGTCCCACCACCGGACACAATGAGACAACTGACTGGAAAGCACTGGCGGGGTCTGACAAACACTGCTGCGGCCCGGTCAAAAGAAGCGTCGATTGCTGAACGCTCCCACAGCCTCGCTGACGCTGACAGAGCGACGCGACAGCCTTGAGCTGCGCAGGCGTCACGCGCAGGCAGCCTCCAGCGTCCATCAGTCAATGACGAAGCCACGTCAGCCGGCGAAGGCGCCTATGATTTGTTGTCTGAGGGGAACGACAGCGCCGTTTGCCCGCGTCTTGCACCGTAATGGCGCGACGCGTGGACCGGGCCTTACAGCCACACGCCGCGCTCAGGGCCGGTGCATGGCTCGACGGCGGCCGACGGCGATTCTTCATGTGCTCTAACGACAGATGTGAAACTCATGCGACGCCCTCGGGTGACGAAATGGATATGGGGAGGGGGGGGGGGGGGGGTAGCACACGTTTATGACCAGCAGAAGCACACACGTAGGTCTCATGGACGTTATTCATGGACATGTATGGGGCTGATGTACGGGCTGAGACACACATCGAGCCAGAATGCATCCAGCCGACGACATCGGGAGCGCTGGATGCCGGGCGCGCGGGCCGGGCGTGGCCGCCGCCCGCATAACAAGCCTTCTCACATGACCGGGATTGGTGCCATCAAGATGAGGCGGTGGCCAGATTATGGCTCATTTGGCCCACATAGATTGGCTTGAGGCGTTCTGCGGAGGGCGGCGGGGAGAGGGGCGTGGACGAAGCGCGTGCGGCGAGTTGGGCCGGCCGCCGGGGAGGTCACGGGCAGCCACCGGGGAGATCACGGGCAGCCGCCGGGCAGGTCACGGGCAGCCGCCGGGAGGTCATGGACAGCTGCCAAGGCAGGTTACAGGCGGCCGCCGGGGCAGGTCAGGGCAGCCGCAGGGGCAGGTCACGGGCAGCTGCCAGGCAGGTCACGGGCAGCCGCCGGGGCAGGTCACGGGCAGCCGCCAAGGCAGGTCACGGGCGGCCGCTGGGGCAGGTCACGGGCAGCCGCAGGGGCAGGTCACGGGCAGCTGCCAAGGCAGGTCACGGGCAGCCGCTGGGGCAGGTCACGGGCGGCCGCCGGTCGCTGAAGATAGGCTTGCCAACAGCATTGCATGATCCTTGGATCCTTGTTGGCAAGTCATGACAAAGGCAAGTGCAGACAAAGGCAAGTGCGGAAAACCGCTACGTGAACGAGAGGATTAGGCTGAAGTAGCATCCAGCGAATGTGAACGCAACGCAGCGAGAATGTAGATATTATTTCTCGTACTTTGGTCGTTTACAATCATCTTGCAGAAGTGGTTGCTCATCTGTTAGACATAGTCATTTCCTGCTGCATCGTATCGTGGTCTGGTCCTAGTAAAGAGGTCCATAGCACCCTCATAGTTCGTCGGCCTTCTGTTGAGTAAGCGCCGCTAAATTATACTACCCCCTCCACCCAATACTTTACTATGTTCGCAGGACATTTGTTCACGCCACTGTGCGATCTAGGTGCGGTATGTTACCCTAGCTATCTAGTCATTAGCAGCCATATCATTGACGTTCGGAAGAATGTTAATCAATATGTCATGAACAGGCCTGTGAGTTCCTCACGGGGACGTCGACGCTTACAAATTGCGGACATCCAATATTATTTCGCACCCGCGCTCCGTTTCAACAATTTTAAGCGGTTGTGTCTTAACCAAACTCGCCCGAAGAAAAATGCAACTCACGGGAACTTTAATTTCAGGGTTTCGGGGTTATCTAGCGCCAACATGCCCTAAATGTATAACTGTGAAGTATCGTGATTCAGAAGCAGACCTTATATGAAGAACTGCCGGATTTACATTTAGTTTGTCCCATCTGTCGTGTTGATGCCTGCATAGCTCCATGGAAATGTAGCAAGGGAGGTCCTTAAATTTCATGTCTTTCAGTTCCTACAGGTGAGGGATAAGTAGGGAGAAAGCAAGTCATGTAAGGGACGCCCAGCCTCTCCAACAGCTCCAGAGCAGATGCCGGCGGCGGAAGGCGGCCGACAGCTATTCTAGTAATCTCTGGCGTCAGTGGCAAGCTGCGGACGCAGAGCAAGCCAAGGTCAAGCTCACTCAGTGCCAGGCGCGAAAATCCCTCCCCTCTGCATGACGGGGCAGCATCCGGGGGCACCACACCGACGACCGGATCACCTGAGTCACACCACACCGACGGCGCCGCCGGTTCCGCGAACCGCCGCTGGGGGGCGCCGCGGCCGGCACCGCCAGGAGGGAGGCCCCACTGCCGTCCGCAGGGCTTGCCGGCGCCGCTTTTCACTTTCTGGCTGCCGACACTGATCTCATGCGTCCCCCCTCGCCCGCCCTCCCCCCCCCCCCCCCCCGATTGGGCCGGGAGCCCAGAGCCGAGTTTGGGCTACTTTGCTCAAGATTCACCCGGTCCGGTGCTGTTCAGACCTTTTTAGTTTCCCAGTACGACCAGCTCATGTTCGCAAGCGGACGAACTATTGCAGGGGCCAGATCAAGGATCGCAGCGTTGCATAGTCGTGCATTTTGTGTCTCCTGGAACTCTGATTACCTCCGTGTGCAGGTCGGTGCTCTAGCAAGCACGGTCTGTGAGGTTGCAAATTACTCTGCCGCGGTTCAGAACTATCCGGGTTCAAAACGTCGGGGTCCAACACTCAGCTGACCGTCTTAGCACCTGCAAAGAGTAACTGCGACAGGTTAAGCACTTTCATAGAGCTGAGTGCCCTGCTCTCCACACTCAAATATCTAGAAATCACGGGTTGACAGAGACCAGCCATAACCGTGGTGCCTGAGACATGAGCACTGGTAGAAAATTCCGGGGGGACATAGAATGTGCTTATTTCTTCTTTGATTTTGCACATAACGCATAAACTCTGCTCGGTGCAATATTCAACGACTTAATTGGGTTCAACGTAGTTCCACAGCCCAATATTTCCAATGTCGGTTATTGAGACTGCTGACAAAGGTTATGCAGTACCCTACTACATTTTTTTGTTAGAGATCGTTGTGAAATTCAAGCTTGATGCGCAAATCAAAGCCAATTCTAACCAGTTCGGTATGGATTATGAACAAAGCACCATGACCGCATGTTCGGACGCCGATACTCTTTTCATACTATTAATACCCTATCCTATTGATTAGTCTATTCTGTTCTATTAATAGGACAGTTCCAGGACCATCTGGCCATGAGACTGAACATTCACTACAACAGGATGTAGGGGAATTAGGAGAGGAGGTAGTGCTATTCAAAGCATCAGGCGAGGTGATAACGAACCGGTCCTTCCGTCACCATGATGTATGTGGTGGACTCTAATAGATGTTGCCAACCGCGTGCCTCTAAGACCGAGGGCAGGTGGTAAGCCACTGAAGCAACACCTGCAAGCGATGCAATGCAGCAGAGTTTTGCATTCCATGGCAACGTCCGTTTTCGCAGCAACCGAAATCCGACGTGTTGTCGGTCAGTTATGTGGCAACAGCCCTCTGATGCACTATGGCCAGTCACTCTTACTTTACAACAAGCGTGACTAAAACGTGTGAAACAATCCCCAATGGACAGGTGCAATGAATAAAATCAATAAACCAATACAAACCCTAGCTCAGTGCCTACGCTCGGGTGGGGGCAGGTCCCCGTCTGTGCCTGTGCCATTTGCCGACATAGCTGCAGAGGCAGATGGTCTGTTTTTACACAGTGCTACTGCCTTGAATCATACCAGTTTTCATGGCGTTGTCGTGACACGCCAGTTTACGGCCCAGACGGCTTAGCTTCGCGTGGTCGGAAACGTGACTCATTGTACCCGGCGGCACAGTTTAAGGTAATGTACTTCAGTACAGAATTTGTGTGACACAAATCGTCCCAATACTTGCGGATTCATTGCTAGGATAGGATTGGTGGAAGAGCATAACTGGCCGCCGGCAATGTTATTCAGAACGAAATTTGTGTGACACAAATCGTCCCAAGATTTGCGGATTCATCGCTAGGATAGGATTGGTCGAAGAATAACTCTAATTAGATTCAGAAAAATAGCGCATGACCTGACAGGAACTTGACACTGACCTAAAGCGTAAAAATGCACCTGGTAAATGCCAATAAGAACCGCAATAGTTATCCAGCGTTCCGTTTGTCATTCACCCTTTTGAGTTGTGTGGCGGTGAATGACAAGTGGATTCGTGCTCCCTCGACCCTTTTGAGTCATCAGGCGATGAATGGCGAGTGGATTCTTGCTCCCCTCCCTGACCCTTTTGAGTCGTATGGCGGTGAATGCCGAGTGGATTCGTACTCCCCCTCCCCGACCCTTTTGAGTCGTGTGGCGGTGAATGACAAGTGGATTCTTGCTCCCCTCTCCGACCCTTTAAGATATCTTTAGCTAGCTCCAAGGCTCATGCGGGCTCAGATGACGAATAAATGACACCTCGATGGTGGATTATCAGATTATCAGATATGCTGATAATCATAAATACCAACAAGTATTCGCTGCTGTGAGCTGCCAAGTCACGCAAAGTGTCTCAAAAAGCTGGGACCAAGTTCTGGTTGATGCAGAGTTGTTGGCTTCCATGCAAAACTGTGCATGGCCCAGTAACTCTACTCAACACTGTGGGAAGTACAATGAGCTGCATTAAGGGTATCACTGCATGGCTTCATGTGACAGGATTCACCGTTAACTGAAATCGCACGCAGACACATGCACACACATATGAACTCTGAGATGTACTGCTGAGAAGGAAATTCTAAGCTTTTGGACTGCAAGACATTTTCAGACAACCGTTTTTTAAATGGACATTTTATTGAACATATTTAGTCATATAAATGAGCTGAGAAAGATGGCATTTTGCCGCCACATAAGCAATTAATTGAATTGTTCAAATTTGGTACCAAGGCACCGAAATTTCGGAAGCAGAATGTGGGACGCTCGGGCTATGGTTACGAATTTCTTTTTTGTGTATTATAGACAGAGACGCTATTTGATATCATGTAACTGAGATTGCTGGTTGATATTATGGCTTAGTGGAAATATATTTTTAGTAAATGCTGCAATCATTGCATCCTTATCTGTACTGCGGCTGCTCCTAATTTATTCATGCATAATACCTCCGTAGCTGGCCGCTAGCTAACAGAATTAGTTACCACGTGCTCGAGTGGAGGTCAATTTGCCTCTCACGAAGGTTTTTTTCGGAAATGGTTTCCGAACAACGCGGCGTAGCCTCACGAAACCTTGCATAGCTGTAAACAGTTGAGTAGCGGATTGCTTGGTACCAAACATTTAGGTGTACCTTTTGAGGTCACTGACCAACGGCAGGTCAAAGTCAGGCCATGGATTCAGCGAAGAGGATTTCTTGGAAAATGTTCAATTTGATGCAACAACGGAGTGGTGGACAAAGCCATACATCTCTGAGATAGTTTTTTTAGGGAAAACTAATTGAACGCACAAATTTCATTGACCTAGGGCCAAGTATAAGGCGCAGACCTGGGTCAAAACCAGCCTGTTGTATTTTTCTAGAGCTTGCTTGGTGGGGTAGCTTCTGGTGCTCATTTCGAATTTATTGATGATATGAACCGCATTATATATCTTCTATAGACTTCATAAGGATCAGGATAGGTTATTGATCTAAAATTACCCAGATCAACATTTTGATTTTAGGGACATGCTGCCTAGCATAATCTTTGCTGCTTATTCAAATGCAAAACTCAAAACAGTCTTGTATGATTTTGGCCACCGGGACCTTCGAAAGGTAAAACAAAGTCACTGGCCTAAAATGAGCATGTGACCTTTTGCTTAAAACAGGTATCTAGGTTCTGTGGACACTTTGGAGACCATCCTGGAGTTTGACCTTGCTTGACCTTATTTGACTTGAAGATCATGACCTACGAACCTCAAACTTTGACCCAAGTGAGTTCGCGTACAGGCCAATACACCCCGTGAATTTAATGTCTCTACAAGCTCTTTTAGTTTCTGAGATCTCAAAGGGATCGAATTGACCCCCACCTGAGCGAAGAGCATTCAATCGGCCACCCGGGCACGTGTTAAGCTTCGCTACAGATAGCATTGATATAAGCTTGAAACAAGCCTTTCATTTCAAGCTGAGAACACCGGCGTCAGAACTCCAGCAGGCATTTAAAAATACGTCCAGTTTTGGGGAAAGGCTGCCTATTTTTACGCTTTTTCTACTCTCCTATCATGAAACCACCAACTTCTTTGGAGCTTATACCTACTTGGTGACCAACCTAATCAGAGCGACAAGCTCTGACAAATGCATGACATCTTTCTTACGGTTCCCATAGTGAGCAAAAATTTATTGATCAGCGAGGAGACAAAACACAAAGTTATTAGAGCTCGCTTGGAACAAGACGTCGTCAGTCGCACCTGCGCTGGTGGGTGAAACCAAGCGCCACTTTAAAGCAGCGTAGGAGTGATGGCGAAGAGTCAAAAACGTCAATCGTCAGGAACTTCACGGGAGATCTGTTTGGTGTTTGAGAAGGATTCGTCTAATCCCCGCACAATTTTTTCCACGTTTGCGAAACTGCGCCCCAGAAACTTCGTGGTAGCGGGAAGCGGTGGAGTCCACTGTGTGCGCGTTTGCACTTGCACCTTAACCCTAAGCTGCAGCTGTTTACACATAGGAAAGAGTGTAACGTGGAAAGCCCTCGTGCGACGCGCTGTTTAAGACATGACCGCTAGGGCTTGTATGATGGGCGAGCGTGGGTGATGTGCAGTTGGGTACCGGGTCCGTGAGTACCTAGAGACTCTGAACAGCGTTCTGGCCGCTCCCGATGACTTTGGCTTTAAACATTATCGCAAACATTATCTAAAATCTTTACCAAATCGATGTCGCGATATCGAAGCGATGAATACCGAGCACAGATGGGCACTACCGAGCTCCTAAAACTGCCGACATCACCACGATATTCAAAGTACATTTCCGCGTTAGTGTGCCTCGCCCGCCTTAACTATCTGGACAAGAGGCATGTAACAGAAGTCGTCGAATTTGCTTGAAAGTGAAATTCGATCGCCTTGGCTGTTTAATATTAGTTTTATTAGCTTGCTGATTTTTATCTTGTATTTTTACGCGACATCTACTTTAAGTGCATCTTTACTTTTTGGGGACGTTCCACTTTTGCTCTTAGCACCGAGCCGAGGTCTGAAGGTTTTCACACAAATGTCTTCTGAAGCATGTGACTAGACGCAAAAACATCACCTTATCAATCAGTTGTCATGGAAACAAGACGAGTAAGCCAATAACGGTGCCGCCCCTCTCCTTGAATACCGACCGCAGCCACGTGCACTGACTGGAGCCATACCCGGCCGGGCCCGCCGCCAAGCATGTCGTCTTCCCGTTACCCGTCCCTTGGGCGACAGATTAAGGCCACTTTTTTATACAGTTAGCAGCGTCGGACTAAGCTGCTCATATGCTGCGGCAACTGCGGCGCTGTTGGATTTCGGCGCGCGGCCGTTATCCTGCGCTGTTTTTGTAGCCCTCGTGATCTGAGACGAGTAGGTCACTATAGAAAACGACACAATGGGATGACACGCCGCGCGCAGCGGACTTGGTTGGAAAACAAGCGTTCTGTATGGTGTTAGCTTTTAGTATGGTATTGAAATATTTGAATACATAACATTGAGTGTCCTATGTAATGTTTTGGAATGTTTGCAAAATTGACCAACACTCATTTCCGTCAAAACATGTCGACCGGGACATGCCCACAGAAATTGGCTGATTGATGGCATATCGGGAGGAAGGAAGAACAGAAGAGGCCGTCGCCGAAGTTCAGCATAGGATATCCGCAAGTTGTTACCTGATTAGATAAGGCGACTTAAATAACTGGACCGGTAAGAGCTATTGCTTATAGAACATTGATGAACAGTCATGGAGCTTGCTCTGGTCCCATGAGGTACCATGCACTGCAAGCCCTTCTACCTTAACACTGCAATATGTCTGCAAGTCGTTGTTTTCAACATATGCCCTATGGCTACCTACTTCACCAGTTTTTGACAAGCATCGCAGTGAAAATCGATAACTCTGGGGCCCGTACCAGGTACGCAAGTACTTTTCCCCCGTTATATTGGTCAGGAAAGCATCTAACTTGGCTATAATAGTCCATTCACGCATTTAAAAAAAAAACATGTTGGACGCGCGCTAATGCCAGGTAACGCTGTTACAACATTTATGACGTTTAATGCACGCCAGAGGGTGCTCAAGTAGCGGTCCAGGACGGCTCACTCGTGGCGATGTAGTCACAGCTCAGGTCAAAATGTTTGTTCACATTATTTGAACATCGACCCTTCTTTCCTCATTCATGTTCCATCATTCATCTCTCCGTAACCAATTTAACCTAGCAAGAAGCATGCACCAGGCAAGAGGGGCCTAATGTCCTCCCCCCCCCCCCCCCTAGCGGGAGCCTTGCCCGGGCGCCAAGCACATGCCTCGAGAGTGGCTCTCGGTGCAGGCTGAGCTTTGGCGGAGGACTCCCAGATATCTGTAGTTTCGCCCCACTATTATCTACTCTGAAGCAGCCCATAGCCATGACTTGGTCACAAATGAATAATATGGCTGTTATTCAAACCAGACAAAGCCATCTGAAAAGCTCAGATATTGTTAAAGTTGCAATCGATAAGGCGACGCTACTCTATGCGTACCCTTTTCCGTAGAGATTTCCATTGCTCAAACATTCAAGTATGAAAATAATAACGGAACAATCGGTCGAATATTTGGGTCTTGCGGACTCCAATTTTCAGTTACAATAGTTACAAATCAATTACAAATTTGACACCGCTGTTCTGACATACACTGACACAATTGTTCAAATCAGTTGTAAACATTTTCCTATTTCTCGGATCCGCGCTGAACGCGTATAAAATGCGGTTACATTAGTTCGTTCTCTGAAACATTATCTTAAATAAAATTTAACCAGTTAGACTGTGCTTTTCTCTTACAGAAATGTTTAAACTAGCTGAATTCACGGGACGCCGGTCGTGCAGAGGCTGAGCTGCACGTCATGGATACCAGCGGTACTCGGGTAGATTTCCGACGATGCCAGCCCTTCCTGCCAGGCTGAGAGGGAGGTGGCGACAAACAGCTGCTAGACACCACAGCTGCTAGGTTGAGAGGGAGGTGACGACAAACAGCTGCTAGGTTGAGAGGGAGGTGACGACAAATAGCTACTAGGTTGAGAGGGAGGTGACGATTAACAGCTGCTATGCTGAGAGGGAGGTGACGACAATAGCTGCTAGGTTGAGAGAGGGGGGACGACAAACAGCTGCTAGGTTGAGAGGGAGGTAACGACAAATAGCTGCTAGGTTAAGAGGGAAGTGACGACAAGCAACTTCAGCGCGGCCGAGTACGTGGTAAACCCCTCATGATAAGCGAAGGATTCACTGGAACTATTCGAAATTATGGATGAAAATAAGGTAGTGTCAGTGCATGATGATCAACACTCGCGCGGCAATGTCGTATGCACGAATGGGGCATAGCTCATCAAAAAACTTTCCTACTTGTAGTTTTCAGTAGCGGTAGAGAGTTCTGGCTGATTAAAGGCTTTTCCAACAACCGGCAACCCCAATGCAGCTAAAATATTGATACTTTTGCCCTTCGTCTTCGTCCATAACGCTACGGACTACAGCACTGATATACTGAAAGCACACGTGCGTGGTATTCATCGCCCATCGGGGCTTGTTGGTCAAAAGTTCACAGAGTCAGTTTGAGGTGAAAAGAAGCCTCAAAACAAGGCTAAAATTAATGCATTAGTAAACCAAGTACGCTAAATACAACAAAATTTCTCGACAGTCCTAATCCCTTCAATACGGTGTTCCAAGCGCACATTCCCTTGCCAGCGGCTTAATCGCATCGTATGACGGAACCGTCATGGCTACACATACGTAACTGGGGAACATGATGGAAGCGTCATCGCATAATACGGACGGATCATCTTGTAAGTATCAATATATCATTGCTTCTTTCGGAGAAAAAATATTCAGACCCCAATCACCGCATCAAAAGATGGCACCAGTGCAGTCGTCGTGCACTTCCAGCATTGGCCTCCCCACGATCATGAGTCTCGATCATAAGCGTCGTTACATCAAGCACCGACACATACGCGGCACGTGCGCTCGCCACTCGCCAAACGTTTCGCGCTTCGGTGGGGTGAGCCTGAAGGAATGTCAAGCCCAGTGCATGTGAGCCGGACATCAAGCGGACGTGGGATACATGAGCTGTAAGACGAAGGTCTGAAGTCAGCGCGAGTCCTCCTTCGTTGTCACGACGGACAAGGCGCTGACGTGCGTCATGCGATAGCCACGGCCAACGGTTTTTGTCTCCTTGCAGAATCGCTGGGCCGGAAGGTAGTCACGGTCGAAAAAGCAACAAATGAGGCAGGGACAAGGCAGATAAATTGAGTAAGGTAACATGACCACAAAAGAACCATGTGCCGTTTGCTTCCCACGAGCGGCTTCCCATACCTTCGTCAAAACCGGTCAAGACAGTTCGAACGACTACCCGGTGCATTTAACTACTTAACAGGCATTTCAACCATTTTTCAGTGTCGGAAATAAACAAGTTTAGTGATTGCCACACCGCGGGCCTAACGAAGCAGGGCGCCTCGGCGGCGGAGGCTCGAGTCAGCTCCCACTCTGCATGATGCAAGTGCTATGGCAGGGAGCCAGGCGGGGCTGGCCGTCGACGGGATCGAGCCTAATGAGGAGCCACCAGCAGCAGTGGGTCATTAACGGTTGGTTAAGTCGGTAGTCAGCGGCGGAGTAAGGCGGCGGTGGCTTATCGATCGTCTTATCAACTCACCTGCTGCTTGCGAGCAATCCCCGATGGTTGCTCGAGAACGCTTGTTAGAAGTGGGTGGTTCAGGTGGTGATATATGTATATCGTGTAACTCGTTTACCCGCGTCTATCAGTCCGGTGTCGTTATGCCGAACAATGGGCCTTGGTGTTGCGATAACAGTAAGCGCCAAAAGAATTATCAGAGACTCGGCGAGCAAAAACAAAATTTGGATTTTTTCAAAGAACTGTACATCGGCGACCTGAACTGCATGGCTTTCCATCCCCTGAATTAACTTCGGTGTCAAAGCAGGCCGTGGCAAGAAAAGAGTGCCTACCCACTAACAGACACTCTTGTACACTACGACGCACTACACATCTTTCGTTATCCGTCAGCAATCTTGGAATCTCGTGCCGTCGTAGTTTAACGCCTACTACGTATCGCCGTGACTTACAGATGTGTCGACCCCCCCCCCCTCACCCCCCCCCCCCGCCGGGACAACCGTACCAGTCTCCGGGCGCCGTCCACTTTTGACCAGATTCTCGGAATTGATGCGTCATAAACGCCGCGCGGAAATGGCGGCGGGTGGCAAAGGCGCCGCAGGCCGCGGTGGCCACCGAAGAGCGGTAGCCGGTGACTGTACTGTGCACCGGGGCACAGGTGGGTGTCATGAAGGCCGGCCGGAACTCCGAGCGGCCGGCCGCCGCCGGCACCGAGACATGCCTGCCTTGAGTCAGCCATGCCGAGCTAGCTCGAACGGGTGGCCCGAGCGTTTGGGTGCGTTACGAGCGGCCTGCGCGGCCATTTCGTGTGCGCGATGGGGTCTCGTTCAAACAACTTCCGGTTGGTTTATAACGAGAAAAACCTACGCAGAGACGGAAATGTACGCAGCCAGGAAGAGATGGACATCAAGCGGAGGGGACAAAAAGACAGACGAATATGAGCGTGGATACACGCATCGGGAATATGCTAACGTCGCAAGCAATGAGGACTTCCGATTGGTGCTTTTTATCGGCGCATTCATCAGTTGTATGAGATGGGAAGGCTGTCATCTTTGATGTTGACAATCCACACACTCTGCTGATTTGCCCCTTGCGTAGCTTATTGTGAAGCACGAAACAAAACAGTCTATCGCGTTCCTCCTTCAAGCTTTTTAAGCTTGCCTTTGTCCAAAAATGAGACGTTCTACATGCACATTGTATGGACTGAATGATCAGGGAGCTAGATTATTTCCCTAGCGATGGATACGGTCGAGTCTTGAAACGTAATCCTCGTACCCATACAAGGAGGCTTCAACGCCATCAGGCGCATTTTAGATGTCACAAGGCTTAAGTACGAAGTCGGGTGACAGTGGATTAGCCTCAGTGATATTGATCTGATTTTCGATCAGCGCTTTTGAAACTGGCTGACGTGATTGAGTGAAAGGGGTTTACAGTTCCAACGAGGATAATGCATAAAAGGTGCTATAATTTGCAATTCAATTAAGGCGACTTGACGAAAAGGGAAGGACTAGAAAATTACACTCAGATGCGTTTTCTCCCCGATATCGAGACCATGCTTGAAGACACATGGCGTGACGCGAAATGCGTGTTTAAGTTTTCATAGAAGAACAGAAGCGGTCGCTCCCTGCCCGTCTCATTGTGTTTGTCACCTGTGCAGAAGCGAAGCCCAACATCTCGGACGTCAGACCGACCAGATCCCCGCCTCTACCTGATCCCCAGCTGCAGTTTGAACCACCCGAGTCCAACGATGGCAGCCGGCTGTAGAGATGTAGCCGGGCTCCCGGCCCTCAACTGCCCGGGAGGTCGACAGGCTGAAGCCCATCTTCCAGGGTGAGTCCAGGAAGGAGCGCCGCACGCCCGTCCCATGGTCAGACGGACGTCAAGGGGGAGGGGCAGGGGAGCGCGAAGGGATCGCTGCCTTGCCCCTCTCCATCGCGGGCCGAGGTCGACCGCAGAGCCACACCGTTCGGGCGCCTTGAGAAAAGGCTTTGTGTCAGTGGGTGGCGGGTTTTTCTGCCCGAGCTTGGACAGGCAGTCTTAGCGTTTAGCTGGCCTGTCAGCTGGAGGTGCTTAATGGGTAGGATGATTTGTCTTGTCGGACTGTCTGGGTCCGGTTTCGAATAAGACTATCAGGTAATGTTTTGTTTCACTGAGCGTAATGAAATCAGAGTGTGTGTAAATGCATGGCACATAAGCTGAGAATAATTGGTTCAAACAACGCCATATTTGCAGCTATCGGATGTTTCATCAAATGGTACAGTCGCCTGGCGTGTCAGAGGTATGTTGGATAATTGTTGGTACATGTTCTGAGTACGTTGAGCAGCATTGCATCAGATCATCGCCGCAGCGGATGCTCTCAACGGAACGTACGTCACGAAATGCGGCGCTGCAAGCATAAATTCTCCCAGTTGACGTCCTGGCTTCAGACGACGCTGGATTCCATTGGTGCAGTTATTGAGTTCTATGAGTTCTTTTCATTGGAGTACTTCTTGTTGCAAATGTGCGTTTCATTGTTCATTAGCCTTGCGCGCGAGTAGAGGAAATGGAATCTCAACATTTAATGATCTATGCACTCATACCCATAACAAACTGGCACTCATAGGAAGGAGCTTCGTCGGAATTTGAAACGCAGGACGGAAGGGGGGGGGGGGCGGTCTCGTCGACAAACAGGTCCGCCGCCCAGATCTGCCCTATTCCTGATTACGAAAGGCCAGGAAGACATGCCAGGGGGGCGTATCAAGTTTTGAGCAACAGATCTCATGGAACTCAGGATCCGGTCGTGTGACTGGACCGGGCCGACATTGTGACGGGAAATTACGACAGATGAAACACAGACGCCTGAACACGTGTCCGTGTTCATGTTCACGTCTGACGGCGGAGTTGCCGCACAGACTGTATGGTGTTGCAGGGTGGTTCCACGAAGCCTTGCAGGCGCCTGGCTTGCAATGATGCCGGGTTACGTTGAAAAACTCACACAGAGGCCACGGGGTCTGCTACTCCGAGACGACAGCAAGCTTAACGTACCAACGGAGAGAGCTACGGCAAATTGCGAAGCTCGTACATTTCACTGCAGCATATAACGGGCGACTTCCATCACCTCAATAGCGTGACAGCGATGGACGATCGCGGCATGTTCAGAGCACAAAAAGATCCAAGCAGCCGACGCACTCCGAATCACAAATCACCCTCATTCAGTGCGATTCCCAGTCTCCGATAAACGATATCTCTTCTTTTCTGTCCTGCTCCGCCAATTTGATCACCCTGATCGGTTTTTTTCTCGCCGTGACCGCTACCGGCATATGTTTGTTTGATTGTTACATGGGACTCAGAGTCTCACAAGAGCATTTTCAAGTCCTAAGTTCATACCAAGGAATTCGATACCTAAATAAGGTCGAGATGTGTACGCGCACAGCCAGACAGTCAACCCGCGCAGACAATGCTCACCAATCGACCAACTGAAGTCTGGTGTGTCAAATACCGCCCACTTCAAATCCCCGGGATGAAGAGTAAGGTAACTCACGTGCGCCACTTATAGTTTGACCTTCAGCTTCCGCCACAAGGTCGAGGTGTACTTCAGAGATACGTGCCAGACGACCAGGTGAGACCTCGACCGAGCCCCAGGTTAACAGGCTGGATGTACAACCACTGCCTCGTGTTCTCAACAGTTCTGGCTCACAGCACCCGCCAGACAGCTTCAAGCGTGACCAAGCAGGCAAGAACACGCAATATCCTGAAAAACTGAAGACCAAATGGACACGCACATGCGTCGGTTTCCCGACGAGAACTTTCTGTGATGTGTACTCGACTTCATACATGCACTTGTATGTACACGTTTACGTGCATTTTCAGCTTGTGTTCGCAACTGTGTTTGCCATCCGGTGCGTCCTTACATGTTTGTGCCTACTTGACTGCAACCATGGGCGCAACCAGGATTACCTTAAGAGGAGTGTGGGGAAGCTCAGTGAGAAGGTATCTCGCCGATTACAACTTTTTGTCGGGAGCTATTTATGCTGAAAGGGGGAAATTGTGGGCCTGATAGAAGGGGAGGGGGGGGGGGGGGGGGCCAGAGCCGCTCCCTTGGCTGCGCCTGTAACTGCTCCTGTTCCGGTAAATAACCTTTCCAATGTCCCCGCTTTGAGTTGGAGACGGGTAGACCGAGGCCAAGCTGTGGCCTGTGGCTGCTTGCAGGAAGATCCTAAAGACAGATGACACAGTAGGATGCTAGATGCTGCACACAAATGTTGCGAGAACTTGAATAGAAATGGCTACGAAATTAGGCACGTTTGTTGCCGGACTTATGCAAGTAATTGGCAGTGTTTGAATCATGGAAGAACTCTGCGAAACGTGGCCAAATCACGCAGGTGATCATTGTCATAGAAAGTATGAAAACAGTACACCATTGTTACCTGGTATTCAGCTGGGCGGAACAGCGCCACCCGTAATTGGGTGGACCAATGTGCCGTTCCCATTGTTTGACTGGATTTATATCTGCAATGGTTTTCCATCCGTGTATTGAGGGATTTTCCGGCTTGTACGCAGTACAAGCACGGTGAATCTCTGAGTGTCTCTCTGTATCTTTGGGCTTTCTTTTTCAGCCAAGCGTACACTACCAGACGGCTCCATGCATTGCTATATCATTTTTGACGCACGGAAGGTTCTACCTTTGCGAAGATTTACGAATGTTCTCACAGCAATCATCAAGCGTAACCGAGCATACGTACATGACTGGAGCCATCTGTTAGGCTATGCTACATACAATAAGAACATACGTCTGTCTGTCCTCATGCTTTCAGCCAAGTGCACAGCACAGACCGCGAAACAGATTACGGTGAAATTTGCACGTATACGAGCATAACAGACTCACTCTTGCGCTGACCAGCGGTACGGATTCACAAACGTTCGCTATCTGTACCGGTCACAGTGCGTGCAAGAATGGGGCACTCAGCAGAATGCACACTTCTCTTATAAGCAATGAATGTCAGACGACGGGCATGGCAGGCTCCACACAGACGTGTGTACTTACCAACCACAAGTATCGGTGCTCAGCCAGTTGAGAGATGTTTCATTCGCTTCGTCTGTGGATCGTCTCCACCATTCTCCCAGCCAAGGCGAAACCGCGGAAATTTCTCACGCTGCAAGATCACGTACTATGGCTGGGCAAATTCTGCCGGTAGCATTGCCAAATTGCCCGATCTGACGCAGTTGCACCGGATGCATTTAGCTGCGTGACGCCCTTCACGAGGCGACCAATACGAAGGATTTACGCCCACTGCACGGCACAAGCCACCCCGTAGTTGCTGCAGGCATAGTGGAGCGTTTTTTTCCGCGTGTTTGCCGACCCAAAGCTTTGAATAAGGCACAATTTGAGGCACTATGAGCCTACTATCTTGGTTACTACGTACAGGGAGAAAGCGGCGAATTCGCATGAAACTGACACACACACACACACACACACACACACACACACACACACACACACACACACACACACACACACACACACACACACACACACACACACACACACACACACACACACACACACACACACACACACACACACACACACACACACACACACACACACACACACACACACACACACACACACACACACACACACACACACACACACACACACACACACACACACACACACACACACACACACACACACACACACACACACACACACACACACACACACACACACACACACACACACACACACACACACACACACACACACACACACACACACACACACACACACACACACCACACACACACACACACACACACACACACACCTTATATATATATATATATATATATATATATATATATATATATATATATATATATTCATATATATCTATACATGGTGCCTTACTTGTGTCTAATTAGCTTTGGGTCCGCAGTCACGCAGAAAAAACGCTGCACTTTGTCCGCAGCAACAAAGGGGTCGCTTGTACAGTACAGTGCATGCACAATCATCCGCATTTCTCGTTTCTTGAATGACGTCACGTAACTAAGCGCATTCGATTAAGCTGCGTGATGCCTCGGATGTGTTTAGTTACGTGATGTCCCTTAGACTATATACATACACATATACATATATATATATATATATATATATATATATATATATATATATATATATATATATATTCTCTCTTCTCTCTCTCTCTCTCTCTCTCTCTCTCTCTCTCTCTCTCTCTCTCTCTCTCTCTCTCTCTCTCACTCTCCTCTCTTTCTCTCTCTCTCTCTCTCTCTCTCTCGATCCATCTGGAGTTGGATACACTGTGAACTGAGTTGAACCTAGTTCCTGAACCAGCCGCAGTTGTCCTTAGTTGGAAGAATGAGATGATTACTTTGGACCTATCGTTGAATTAGTTGGATTCTTTGAACATGCTCAATTTGAGATGCATTTGGTAAGACGGAGTAGGAGTTGAGTCAGTCGTGATGGCGAAGATAATCGATGACGCAACGCACATATAAGTTGTTTATTTTGGCCATGTGTTATCACAACACATGGAAGACAACATGTCATTCTATGTTATTGTTAGGGCGTTTGTCGTGGCCGGGCTTTTGGGAACTCCATGGAGCAGACTGTACCCCGAAGTGTGGTTACCAGTACCGGCTTCGTCGGAATCGGCTCCGGAAGCTGACCGTACGATCATTGGTTGGAGATTGAATCCGATTCAGACACATCCGGTACTGCACGTAGTAAAAGTCGGAATCATTACAATGCGCTTTTGGATGGGCTGGAACTGATCCCACCGTCGTGGAACCACTTACAAGTCTGATTTCTGAATAAATGCTTTGTATCGATTCCACATGTCTACGCACGCACCTGCAAGCTTTTCTAGACCATGCGAAACGTCACCACGCATACTACAGGGCAATTTCTGGCCGACTGTATTATTTTGTCATTATGGTGTGCCATAATCCACTTGCTCACTTTCTCTTCGTCGATGCAAACATATTTAATACACCCGAGTTAAAACCAGCTAAGCCCGCCAGTCACGCTTTTCCTTACCAAGCCAACCGAGACTTTCAGTTGCTCATGTCTAAACCAGCATTTCTGGGGAGCCTGTTTTTCTTCGAGCCTTGCCACGTCGCATGTGCTGTCCTTCCTCACTAAGTATTTTCTCAGAATGAGGCCCAGGGGCAAAGGCTCTGAGCGGATACGAGGCAAGCAAGGCATTACACTGCAAGAAATAGGCTTTGCATGCTTTGAGCCTGCCATGCGGCACTGGCAATGGTCCCTCAGCAAGCAGCATGAGAACAGCATCCAAAGGTCACGTGTGTGGACGCATCAGGCCCAAGAAGTAAACTGAGCAGCCAATACACATTGAAGAAAATTACCTATTGATACGCCACCATTAACGCAGCTGTGTCCTTCTCCATGACTTATTTCAGCACGACATTTGTAAACTCTCCGCTCTCAAGGACCGGTCGGATCCCCTCGGCGAACGATTTTGGAGAAAAGAAATGTAGATGGGCGTTTACATTTGAAATAAAAGTTGCTCTGAATACAAGTCCTATGCAAGTCTCGTGCAAGTTGCGTGCTTGCAATGTCTATGCTACTTAACACGTGTCCTACAAAAATTTGTCGGTAGCGCGCGCAGCATGGATTATTTTCCACGCATTTCGCGTGACAACGATGTCGGACGCGACTTCCGAAACAGGAATTCGGCGATCAGAGGTTCTAGATGGCTTTGTACATCATACCTGCAAGAAATGGGGACAAAACGATTAGAAAATTCACCCATTTTGTGTTTTAAGCATCCATGCATTCCTGACAGATGCTTGTTGAGTCGCGTATGCGCCGGTCAACTGCGATTCGTCTGACTGCGAACTGGTCCGCTCCACAGAGCGGACCAGCTACACTAGCGCCATCTTTTCCACCAACTATTGATGGGGGATACTGGTGTAAAACAACTGTCAGCGTCTATGTACAAACAACTTTAAAAATCATAGCAGCCAGAAGGGTCTTGAACTTTTGGTTTTTCGGCACCATGAGTTCACAGTTCTTATGCTGACAGTTTTCAGCCTTCAATAGACCTTGGTGATGCGTGACTGTGAGCACAAGTGCATGAGTGGGCAATTACGCTGGGGCAAAGCTCCTTTAACATTTTCTTGACGCAAGCAAGTCGTTTCAGATTGTTTTAAACGTTAGACGATGATTCATGCGCGTGCACACACACGAACCACTCCGCTGCTTTCGTCGTTAGTCACCATGGTGGCTTTACCTATACAGAATGCCTTAGTCTGTCGAGACTTATGTTGTTTGTAATAAATACTAATCAGCCAAGTGCATGGGCAGCATATCAGTTCGGTCAGTTTGGAAGAGTAAGGCCAACAGTGTTTTATTATTATTTTTAATCATTTTTAAAGTTTAAATTGAAAGTTGAATAAAACTAAAACAAAAATTTATTTTTTAAGAATTTAGTTAGATTTGATATTTATGTCCCTGCACCTGAAAAGTTGGAGATTACAGGTGATGTGCAACACAAACCAGGTGCAAATCCTGCCGGACGGCGGTGAAGATGGCCGACGGAAAGGTATGGAAGGCTATGCGTGCCGCCAAGCACACATGTCGGCATTGACCCGTCCTCTGGCCTTTAGACTAGGGACCAGCCGGAGCAATGTGCCAACATTCATGCAGGAGAGGACATTAAGTGCATGAAAAGAGGAAGACCTCGCACGTTACCCTCGCACGCCATCCCAAAACAGCCTGAGGCACAACATGTGCGGCTCAGCAGTATTGTGACTTGTTGAGCGCTGAAAGAGAGCAGGATGCCTTGACGGAGAAAGTTATTTCACACGCAGTAGAATTTCCATGCCCATCAGCCAAGGCTTTCATACTGGACCAGCTATAAATATCCCTGGGAAGATGAATTGCAATATAACGGGAAGTGTCCAAGGAAACTTATTGCATAGTGGCTATCTCCACTGAGATCAGGTAAACGCAGCGTCAGTATTTACGGAAGAGGTCGCTGCCTTACATCCAGTAAATATACGCAAATGATTGTTATGTGGCTTCTCGGACTGGGCGGCCGTACATTGGCCTGTGATATACTCGGACTGCTGGACGAGATAAACAACAAAGTGCATCATTTACAGTCGATCGAATACTGCGTGGATTAAGGTTGACAGGAAGGAGGAAGTGTACACTAAGTTGTGTCATCTAGTGGATGAATCTCTTGGGATCAACTGAGACGAAGTTTTTGCCTCGGCGCATGGATAAAAGATAAGCGTTTACGTCTGTCGCACCTCACCAGTATCGATATTCGTGAAGTGAGAACAGCTTTTCCTCGATAAGCTTGGGGAGTCATATTTGAGAGTAACGCCATCTATTTCACACACTGGCCTCATCTTTCAACAAGCTTCAATCTTGCTCCACTTCTGGTACTTAGTGGATTAAGTATGAAAAAATGCATCACGAAGAACACCAGCAAAACATGGCCAAAGAGCTATCAAGATTACTTATTATCAAACAACATTATTTTTGGTAAAAACCAAACTGTGTTGTTATGAGCATGCTCCAGCAGACCGGTGTTAGCTCAAAGTTGCGATTGTTCACGCATCATAGCAGTTTAAATGCTTGTTCTATGGGCCATGGCGTTGTATTAGTTTTCTTTTGCCGGTATTGAAATGCTTCTTCCAAACAATCACTTGGTTAAGCATGCCGAGGGCAAAACGGTCACGCACAAGACATTTTGTGACAGGTCAGCTGGCTGCTCTGTCCCACCACCAACTGCCCACTACGGGGAGCCTTAAGTTACATCACATGACTGGGCGAATCGAAAACGATTTTCACTGACACCGCCTTCAAGACCGCGATACTAGGGATCAGGGTACTGTGGATCAACGAAGAAACCTCTCTTTATGACCTTAAATACGTGGTAAAAGTGATCAAGAGGCAATGATATGACTCATACGGAGCTATCTCACCACGAAATAAAAAAACGAAAAAAGAGACACAGCTAAGACGCCATCGCGAATTTCAATAAGCTTCTCGATGTCGCGAAAGCAAGCGCAAGGCCCAGCGCGGCTGCCGATGCGTAACTGCCTACGGAGTGCAGCAAGACGGCATTGTCTTCTTGAAGAACCAGTGCAGGCACCACGAGCTTGCCCTCGAGTCATATGACAGGGCTATGTCTGTGACAAGGCACGTTCGCGAGGCTGCGGAGGATGGTCAGACAACTTCAGGAGCGTCGTCGCTCGGGCGCCAGTGAGGCGGTGTCTGGTGCTGAATCTCAGTCGTCTCCCCCGCCAGCTGCTGAGCCAGCACCAGCTGCAGGTGTCGAATTCAAGCCTGCTCCGGGACCAAGTGGTCTCAGCATTGGTGAGCTGGCCGAGGGCACGGATTATGACGCGGCTCTGTACTTGGTAGAAGGTGGCGACGACACTGATTGTTAGTTCCCCGTGGGAGACCGCTGTCCTGCAGATAGTAACATTAACGATATGACTAACACCGATCTGGTGATTGACAGCCACGGTCTTTAAACCGGGCCTCTGCTACTTTCAAAGCCTTCCAGCAAGACAGCAGAGACGGACTGGTTGCTTGAAATCAAATACCGTAGATACTTAGAAGATTGGCGCGTAAAAGACAGAGCGAGAAAGGAGACGGGTCATCAAAGTGCTGAATCAGTCTACAAGTCTAAATCTACAATCAACATATTTTGATAATGTCTTTATTTTGTGGTTAATTGAGACTCTCAATATAATAAAAAGCAGCTATTCTCAGCATACCGAACAATGCCAACCACCAGAAACATAGGTTTTTGCTGTTTGCATTATATGTGAAATCCGTCCCGGTGGCTTAGTTAGCTAGAGCGCCTGCATTCCGATCCACCCACCCGTGCGAGGATGGGTTGGAGTCGCTTTAGGGGCGCCCGCTATTTGCCCTTGACAGGTATAGCCTACGGCAGCGGTCGCGCTAAAGGTCAGTTGACGTCAGAGGGCAGGACGGACCGTGTCGAGCATTGCGGCACGTTAAGCCTTCGCCACTAAATTCTGCCGTTGCCTGGAATTGCGCGATCGGATGATGGGGTCAGAGCTCACACAACGAACACTGCTTAGCGTGAGCGCTGATCCCAGAAATCCATCCATTCAAAAGGGTTCGGGTCAACTTTACGAAAAAAGAAATCGTCTATCAGACGTTTGCGCTTGCATTGTACGATCGTTTCGGTCAGCGTAACTGACCATTTGTTTGTGAGATCAGCGAGGGTAAAATGGTGAGCTCGGAAAACTTCAAGCAATCCGCGAGATAATCTACAAATAACTTGCGCAGTTGAAAGGGTTTTTGGGGCTTTTGGGTGGGCTCGGATGATTTCAAACGATCGGTGCGGTAATTTTTGGAATGATATTTGTAGTAGGGAGGGCTTTTTAAGTTCGTACGAGAAACTGCAGTAAAATTAATGGTGGCAAAGATCATTTAAAAACAAATATGAAACCACAACATAATACACTTTGCCCTATGTACACACAGGGTGTCATCCTATTATCAACAGGTGGGGAGAACAGATCAAAAGGAAATCTGATTCCCAAGACGCGACTCGCCTTTCTCTTCTTTGGAGAGATAGGTAAGTGCTGAAATCGTCCAGCCATTGTAAACTACCCACAGGCGTCCTTGGCGCGCTTTCAGCCAAAAAAGTGTTAGTGTTACCCTAAACCCCAAGTGTTAGGCGCTAGAGGTGACTCAAGTGCTGCTTTGGTAGAGATTAGAGAGGTCAGCACTCGTCGTTAAGAGAGGCCGGCAATCACTTTTGAGAGAGGTCGGCACGCACAATGTACCCCGACAAGCAAAGCGGTTGCTGCGCGCTTAGAGGATGGGTTACGCTCCAGACTTCAGCGACTTGTAAGAGCAGAAGGCTTTAGCCTTTCCCCAAACAAGTAGTGGGCCTCATAGACACCACAAATTTTACGCAGTTAGCTTGGAGCGGTTATCAGTGATTTGCTGGGAACTTTCGGATAGCTAAGAATATATCACTTTTACACAGTGTCCTAACATCCTGCTTGCATGGGTTCTTGAAACAATTTTCTGACAATCGATGATCCATGACCTCTTCCGCGAAGACATGCCGCTGACAGTTTTTCTCGGAAGTGACAAATTAACATATTTATCCCAGAAAGTGGCAATCAAAAGAGGCTTTTAGGTCGCATTTCCTAACTTTATCACGCTAGTGTGTACTGCTATTGTTCTGGCTGTTTTTGGAAGATCAGGGCAACGAATATCAGGCCTGATCAAACTTTAACATTGTTTGAAAATATTTGGCATTCCGAAGATAATTAGGTGTTAGCTTGTTTTCACACAACTTCCAGCAGAAGGCCTCTCTGGTTTTATCCCCCCCCCCCCAACACACACATTGAGGTGATTGCTCAGTTATTAATTATAGCCGACGGGTCAGTTCAACAATTACCCTTTTGACCTCAAGTAAATGTAAGCTATATCTCTGGATGTCTACTAGGTTCGTCGGACAGAACTTTACAAAAATTATGGATATTGTTTTCTGCTTTGTGGTTAGCATGATGGTTCTTGAAATATCAAGGGGTACGTGCTAGTTATAACCTGACTTGACCTATCATACGCCACGTCCACCATTTACAATAACCAATTCTTAAATCGCGTAAATTCAATCACTGAGTCGATACGTCAACAGCATCTGTCGGATACAGTTTGGCGAGGGATTTCCCCATTCCATTTTCCCGTGACTGTAGAATGCTTAGTTTAATGTTAGTTTTCTAGATATCTGAGGGCGTCTGTGGTCCCCATCGAACGGCTAATGGGTACAAAAGCACCCGCGGGGCAATGAGTACCGAAAATGGACCAGCTGAATGCAGAGATATGACTCAGATAGCCCTTTCGGCTTAGATTTTATAATAGTATGCAAGTAGTTAATCGCATGATTACCATAATAAGGGGTGTGTGATAATTGTTACACTTCATAACGATGACAGGCAGGGTGACGGCTCAACTGCTGCAAAAACAGCATCAGAGCAAGTTTTTTCCGGGGCTCGTAACGGTGCTCGAATTGCTATAGTTACCGATACTGCAAAACGTTCAAGAAGCAGGACAAAATACCACATAAAGGTCAATATGTCACGAAAAACGCGCATAAACACTGTTTAGATACTTGTTTTATTCACGGAATGTCCCAGGGAATTTCTAAGCCTGAAGCTCCCGACATGTCTAATTGGAACCGCAAACAGTTCGAGGGTATGCTAGACATTTACGTTAAAATGTGTCTAGCGAAGAAGACACTAAGAAATACAATTAAGCAGTTCGCAAAGCAGGACGACCTTAGTCGGCGTAACACTTTATTCCGTCCATATTTTGCGGTCATTGTTATTCAAAGGCAAACATTTTCAAGTATGAAACGCTTTGATTGACAGATTGACAGATTCGCGCTGAAACGCGAATTTGTCAATACCACTGATGGAATAACGCTGTGGAGTTTAAACGTGAATCGATTACAATAATCCAACATGAAGCAAAACACAGCCAAAAATCGATTGCCACCCTCGCGCCTATAAGGAAACGTATGTCTTTCACACTTAGCAGGAACGGAACACAGTCAGGGAAGGGTGCAAGCAAAACAATGCGGCGTCCCATCGAAGGAATCCTCGGCTGCGGAGGCCATCTTCACGCCTCCGAGGTTGGTCGGCCTCCCATTGCCGAGTCGATCTCAACGCGCATTAATGCGCCGGTGTTTTGATCAGGAAGTCGATGAATCTTTTGGTGCGATTGTCCCCTGAACGGTATATGAAAGCACGTCCGTTATAATGCAAGCAACACGCCATTGGAGCGGATCAAATTGAATCCTGATAGACAATTACAGAAACACTGCGTTTTCTGCATTTTTTGATGATTGTTACTGTCAGACACAGAAACAAAGTCGGGCGTTCATGCGAACACAAGCAGTGCTAGAGAATTCGTCACCCAGCAGGTACTAGTATTGCGGGCGAGGGCCGCGCGGTGCACGTCGCCTGACCGTTCATGGAAAATTGCGAGTGAGCAGGCAACGGCCACGCAGAATCCACGTTCGTGCTCCGCGCGGTCAAGACCAAGGGCCCATACCATCGGGGCTAATCGCCAAACCGGTCATCCGAGCAAGCCATCAGACTGGAAAATAATTGTACTGGCACTGATCAGTGCAGTTTTCGCAATATCAAGCTCCCGGCCCACGCATCGTTAAGAGACACCATCATCTGGTTTCAGTCTCCTGTCCCCACTCCGTCCTCCCTGATCTGAGGGGCCCGGCCGAGCCCGTTGTCCCCCGTGTCCCCCGTCGTGCTCACCCCCCTGGCCACAGGCTTCAGGCGGCACTCGGTGAGCGGGTCGCCAGAGTACTCGGGCGGGCAGTAGCACACGCCCTTGTGCGCCTGGGCCCGGCAGAGGGCGTTGATGCGCACACGTTCCCGCCGCTGGCACTCAGGCAGGGGTTGGTGCAGATGTAGTTTGTAGCACGCCTGGTTTGCTGGGCAGTTGGAATGATCCTGGTGGAGGGAGACGTTAAAGTTGGACGCAGCGGAGATCGAGGTCAAAACGATGGCTTTGTGACACCGTCTCCGAGTTGGCTTTATACCTATCTAGCGTTACGTACTACCAGTCATTTTGTGTCTGGACCATCTATCTGTCTGACTGTCTGTGACCCTGGACTGTCTGTCTGTCTGACTGTCTGACTGTCATCTGACTGTCTGGACCAATCTATCATCGACGAACAAGTACCGGATTGTAAGAAGCTCCCTGTGAGTACACTCATAGCAACAACGATCTGAAACAAGGCAGTTGTTGCATCAGGGCTCCGCCAGAGGGCAGCGTGGTGACCGGTCACTGAGTCGAGCCCTGGGGAGAGGGGAGGGGGAGCTCTCACCTCACACTCGCCGCGCTGGCAGGCCGTCAGCGGGTCGCCCAGGTAGCCGCGCGGGCACGTGCAGACGGGTCGCGGCTTGCCGGTCTTGTCGGTGCCCGGAGCACAGTCGGCGTACGCCCCGCACGGATTCGGAGAGCACATGCTGCCTGCAGGCGCCGCAGGTCTCATGTCAAGGTCACGCCCTCCATTAGCCTGCAGCTGATTATGCAAACGCCGCACTAGGAATAGGCTCGAACTGACTGCGTTACCTTCTGCGTGAAAATGCGGATGTTTGCGTACAGCATGTCAGTAGTTCACGTGTAAGACGCGGGTTGTTGAATATACAGGGTACCGTTGCAGCGAAAGAATGGAACACAATTTCCATGCTACACTTCTGTGTGATGCTGCATGAAGCTAGGCAAGGAGATTCGTAATCCTGGTCCCTCCACTCTGCATGATTATTGGCTCAACGGTTATAACGAATAATTCAATAATGCATTGCGTACGATGCCACCTATAGCCGTGCTCTGGCCGTTTAGTGGTCCGCTTCGATTGGTGGATGTGGTGCCGACACTGACCTGAGCCTGAGTGGCCGTGGGCTAAGGCTCCAGCCGAAGACCCTGCCGCGAGCGCTGTGAACCATCGACAGACCGGCGTCAGGGTCTACCCAAGATGCAGCGTAGACATATGACCAGATAAACAGCTTTTAAAAGTTGCCTTCCAATTTTGTTTTCATGTATTAATTTCTGGAACTAGAGCTCACACTAAGCAGCGCTTGTGTGTGAGATACGACCCCTATCACCCGATCGCACAATTCCAGGACAACGTCAGAATTTGATGGTGAAAGTTTACCGTGCCGCAATGTTCAGCACGGCTCGTCCTGCCCTCTGACGTCACCGACCCTTAGCACGGCCGCTGCCACTGACCGTAGGCCATACCTGCCGAGGAAAAAACCGAGCGCCTAAAGCGATTCAAACCCACCTCGCCATGGATGAGTGAATCGAAAGGCGGGCACTCTAGGCAACCGAGCTATCGGACAGATTTATTTCTATCTGTCATCTGTCTATCCAAAGTTTTAAGAATATCTAAACGCTTCTGATGTTGCCGGAAATTTCTATCTGAGGGCAATCTCCTGCGGGAGGATGCGGCGGAATCAAAGTCACATCAGTGACGTCACAGTAGGAAAAAACTGCCCTTTGAAGGGGACTAAAAGAACACTTTGAAGGGAGTGTATTCTGGGCGCAAGTGGCCGTGCCGTCCTCTCTCCGACTGGAAAAGGCGGTGAGACAGGCGGCATCTCAAGCACAGCTGGGTTCCCACTCACCGGCCTTCTCCGCACACGGCGACGCGTACTGGGGCCCCTGCCCAGCGCTGTTGACGGCTGCGGTAGCTGAAAGCAGCGTGGCGAGAGTCATAAGCGGGCGGGATCGGCACGGCGGGCAATCAGCGCGATTGAGAAAGGTTGAGAGGCGAAGAGAGGCATCATGCTGGTGCCCAGGTGCGACACGGTGCGGCACGGGCACGGCACCCGGTGTGACAGTGGGTGCGTACTGGGCCATACCGGGCCGGGCATACCTGACCCTGAGTGTGACACCCAGGGCCTCCGGCCAAGCTGAGACAGCGGCTGCTTCTTCCGAGTGGTGAGAGCCAGCACGGTGGTGATGTCGACTCACATGCTAGTCCTTCTGCTCCAGCGAACAGCCAGAGCGACAGCGCTCACATAGAGCGTGCAAGCATCATGCTCACATAGAACGCGCCACATGCATGCTCTCATAGAACGTGCCAGCATGCATGCTCAAAGGCTCACCACTCACGTCCATGCGACGCGTGAGTTACAAGGTAAGCAGGAAGCCGAGAGAGGGCGCTCTGGCAGGCGGGGGTGGCGCCCGCGGCGCGGCACGCTATCGCAGGGCGTGCCCAGCGGACTCACACGAGCTGGGCGGCGTGCACCGTCGTACGGTGGCCGAGGAAGCCGGGCGGACACGAGCACACGGCCACGTGGTTGCGGGGCTGACAGTTGGCGCCCACGCCACACGCGCCGGCGCACGGGTCGCCGCAGCGCGCTGGATGCAGGCCTGGGAGGCGCTGCACTCAGAGTGGCTGGTGCACTCCGGGTAGCAGCCGGTCAGGCCGTCGCCGCGGTAGTACTTCGGGCACTTGCAGATGGCCCGGTGGTTGACTGCGTCGCATTGAGCGCCCGTGCCGCAAGCGCCCGGCCGCGTTACGGCACCGATTCTGCGGGAGCAGGGAGCTGACTCTTACAGTGTGTTGAAAAAAATGCCGCACCCAAAACGAGCATGGGTTTGCATCAGGGCGCGGAGGCGACGTCGAGCCCTGATCCACAAGTGGGCGTTCTCCCGGTGCCATTTCCATGCACCGCATTCTGCCTCACAATACCGAGGCTGGCATCGGGAAGCGGAAATGTAACCAAGCCATGAACCAGTGCACGATTTTCTGATAGCATGCAGCACAAGTCAAGAGAAGCACTCTGCCGTTGTGTGACCACACGTGCGCTGACACCGCACGCCGCACTGACGAAGGCTGCCGGGACGCGCACTCGGGTCTGAGACCACTCGGCCCGGCAGCCGGTGAGCGGGTCGCGATGTAGTTGGCGATACAGCTGCAGATGGCTCTGCCTCCGCGCACCTGCAGTTGGTGTTCGTGCCGCACGGCGAAGGCGGCAGGCGTCCTCGTCGGGCAGCAGGGCCAAATGTCAGCCCCCCGCGGCCCGGGCGAACGGCTCAGGCTGGGTGAGCAGCGTCGCAGTCTGGGGGCAGGTAGTCATGTAGTTGTAGGGTAGGCTTTAACCTTGTTACGATTTTTTTAGATTAGTAATCCTAGAAAGGCGTCTAAAACACGCATCGTCGAAAGGTCAGGATCTTTAAAATGCAATAACGCCAGGTTCGTGGGGTTCGTACCATTTGTACATATCTCACTCATGCGTCCCGAACACTTCGGAGTTTTTATTATATAGCGTTCATTAGCATCAGACATTTTACAATCCAAAAAAAATGTGTTGTTATCACCGCAATGCTTACAATAAATAGGCTAAAAACTGTTGGTGATAAAGAACTCCATAATAAACCAACGAATCACAGAAACAAAAACACTCAAAACACCAGTCCATGTAACAAATGGCTTGGCCTTAAGGCAAAGGAGTGCATACATTTAGACCAAGATGCGTTCATTGACCTATTACAAGACCTGGGTCGACCTGTGGACCCCACCCCTTACGGTAGCGCGTGCCCCGATCGACCACGACCCTGCTACGGTCGAGTGTCCGCCGGTGCGCGCCACCCCTCTCCTCCGGCGGTCTGGTCGGCGCCAGCTGCCGACGAGGTCGCGATCAGGCCGGCAGTGAGCCGCCACGGGCCGTCGGCCTGGTATGCACTGTCGACTTTTGTAAGGCGGTTTGGTGTACTCGGAAAGTGGGCGAATTTATTGATTTGTTGGGCTGTG
>NW_023596461.1:33516500-33572375 GCF_011947565.3 Pollicipes pollicipes | reverse complement strand
AAACGACACTGAAACGCGCAGCGCTCCTGAAAATTCGAGGCGACTCCCGGGAAAGAAAAAAATACCTGAAAAACTGAGATCACTCGATCGTCTGGGCAAGTTATACTTGCCCAAGGCCGCCGCCAGGGGACCTAAAAATCAAGGACGCGGAATGATCAAGAATCTCCAAAACCTGTAATTGATAAAAAAACATGACTAAATCATGTGGAGACCAGTTTACCTGTTTCGGTAGCCTAACTTGTGGCCAAGATGGGTTCATTATCCTCTCCCCGCTGCTTCCAAACCTTTCACTACCCGCACCACATTGTGACATACCAACATGCAGTGCTGGCACTGACTGCATGGTATTTGCATGTGACATGCAAGAATAGTCCAGCATGCCCCACGATGGACCTGTGGCGATGACCTGAGTCCAGAGGTGACCGGCGGCCGGGATCAAAGCTGCCCCACGACAGACCTGTGGCGGTGACCTGGGTCCAGGGGGACCGGCGGCCGGGATCAAAGCTGCCCCACGACAGACCTGTGGCGATGACCTGAGTCCAGAGGGGACCGGCGGCCGGGATCAAAGCTGCCCCACGACGAACCTGTGGCGATGACCTGAGTCCAGAGGGGACCGGCGGCCGGGATCAAAGCTGCCCCACGATGGCAGTCAAACGGGAGACAAATGGGAGTCAAATGGGAATTAAATGAGCAGATGGGAGTCGGAGGCCCGGTTCCAAAAGAAGCCATGGCGGCACGGTCGGCAACAGAAGCATAGGAGTTACACGCAAGAACGCCGAAGACCGAAATCTGAGAGGTACCGGTGCCCTGCGTCTCTCCAAAAGGACCAGGCTCTGCTGTGGGCAGCGGGAGTCCAAGACGAAGCGGTACTTGCGTGGAATGCCTGAATTTTGGAGGCGCAATCACGGTGAGATTATGGCTATCATCATCGTCTGGATCATCTCGATTATCATGGCATGGCTTGTGATCGTGGAACAGATAAGGGTTTGCTATCAAGCAGACCAAACGCAGACATGTCAGCATGTAAATTGGGAGTGTTGGTGACCTCAGCAGGTAAGCGTATATCAACAAAACGTAACCAGGAAGACGTTTCATGCGTCGCGGAACGACCGGGGCCATTTCTTTGGTGCTTTGAATTTAAGGGTGCGTCACCTGCAATTTTTTTTTTTTGGCCGACTGACGTCATGACAGATGTGAAAGGGATAGCGTACCATCATGTAGATCATACTAAAGCCCAGCTAATGGGGTCGGGTACAGATACCTTTGGCCTCTGCGTACCAATGCGTGGACCAACAAAGTCAACACCAGCCAACTAATGTCTGGTGAATTCAGTCGGCGAGATTGTCGAATTTACAATCATTCCCTGTCTCCGTGGCCAAGGTAATGTAAAACATCCATATCTTGAGTATGTACTAGGCACAATGAACAGGTGTGCACGATCATGTAGTCTTTATGTTCAGTTTCTCAAGGCTTACGCCACGAACTCCTGCACTTCAGGTATGATATGGAAAAGGTGACAATGATCTCTTTCTGCTCGAGTTATGGGTCGGATATGGTTCAGATGCGTTGTTGAATTCCCACTGGTGCATTCACCTACACCATGCAGATGTCCTCACGTCTTCATCTGCTCTGGATGATGAGATCTGACATCCATCCCCAACTCCCACAACCGTGGATCCATGGTTTGAGTCGGAGCGAGTCTGAATGTATCGACTCCTCACGCCTTTGGCGAGCACAAACGAGACGAGTTGTTCTTTGCTCTTTGATCACACTCTGCACGCTCTATGTTGCTTTGTACTCAAATGCGTCGAAAATCAAGCTTAAGTCCACTTTATCATCGCTGAGAGCTCCGTTTTGGCTGGTACTAGTAGTGTCTATGTATCGTTGCAATGAAAATCATTCACATTCCCCTGTATTGTCCTACCCTCCCGGGCTGCCATATAAGTGAACCCCTTGTTGAACCCCTTGGAATAATAAAAAACTTCCCCACCGACCGTTACCACGCGTCTTATGGTTCGCACCAAACCAGACCATGCGCGAGCTGATCCACCTCCATAAACACCACATTTGGCGAAGAAGTATTTTTCGAACTCGCCGGAGGGCTTACAATACCCCAGAACCCTGCACCTAATTAATGCGGCAAGTTATCCGCACATCGAGGTGAGCCAAGATCGCGACCGCCATATCACCGCCCGCGTTACCGCTGTTCGACCCCAAAGAACAACCCGTAGGTCCGCGATGGACCAAATGGTCATCCCGCTTTGATACCAACCTGATCGCAGCAAATATCGCTGGTTCTAACCTGAAAGAACGCTCTGCTACTGCATTATGCAGGAGAAGCCGCGCATGACATATTTAATGCGCTACCGGCGACGTCCGACGAAAACAGGACGGATTGTTATGACAGCACAAAATACGTTTTGACGTCATACTTCAGCCCGAAGAGAAACCTCCAGTTTGAAGTGTACACGTTCCAATCTGCGCACCGAGGAGAATGGAGAGACTCTGGATCAGTTCGCAACCCGTCTGCGAATGCTCGCGAAGTACTGTGAGTTCGCCGATGTAGATCGCGAAATTAAGACCCGCATTATTGAAGGCTGAAAATCGACCAGGCTCAGACGTCGCACACTGCGTGAAACCATGACACTCACCGGGCTGCTGACCATCGGAAGAGCGTTGGAAACTTCGGAAACATAGGCTGCAGATATCGAGCGCGGTGCCGATATAGCAATTAACCGCGTCCAAACCTACCGTCCGCCGCACAATCAAGCGCCTACCAATCGACACCAATCTAGCGTCGACGCCACAGTCTTCGACCACATGTGGGCTGTGCGTAGGAACCTACCCGCACGACGGTGGTCCCACCAAGTGTCCGGCACGCGGAAAGACATGCTACCAGTATGGCAAAGTGAACCACTTCAGCCACCTGGGCCGCTCAGGAGCATTTCAATTCTTCTTTTTTGGGCAAAAAGGAAAAAAAAGAAATGGATGCGTGATTAGGCGCACTGGGGTGGTGAATATAGAACAAATTATTGCGCTCTCACTGTACATGCGTACATAGTTAGCACGCATTTAATGCCCATCAATGAGGCACCAATCTACGTGTTGGACATTCTGCGACGGTAGATGAATTAGTACTAAATGTGTTAAAACCCAAAATGAATGACAAATATCGCAAAAACGTAGGCCTGACGGCGTTTTTAGCATTCCAGCAGAGCCAGGTCTTCATTCCAGCTCTCATCTCCTCTATGTTTTACGGTGCGGCGGTCATGGGCACCACCCCAGGGAAGGGAGAGCGAGCAGTGCCCCATTTTGGGTGCAGTTTAACAAGTGTGCATGGTTATGGCGCTACGTCAAAAGAGGTGCTTTAAAATCTTTGATGAGTTATGATTCTTCCAGCGTTTTACTCATTACTCCGAACATGAATTATGAGCTGATGCTATGAGGAGATATGATATTCATGAGCTCTCTTTCATGAGACAAAATCGGGTGCACGTGCCAGAACAGAACAAGCAAATAACGCTTCGAGCGATGCCATCCTAAAACACTAAGCGTTTGTTCCCCTTTGTCTCGGAGAAGGCAATTCAGGGTGTTAGTTCCGATCCGTAATGTTCAGCAAAACCACACCTGCGTCCTCACACTGGTCATCATTCCCGCGCGCACAAAGAATCACAGACGCCTTTAATTTGAGCGTTTTTGCAGATTCACATGCTTTTTCTTCCACCTGATCGGCTATGCGGAACCATTTGTCCAACAAATTGGACCAATGGGAGAGGTTTGGAATTAAGTGACGGAATAATGGCTTTGAAGGATGAATAGTAATCGGCACAACTCTCGTGTCAAATCAGACCTTTCAATATGTTCAGACTTGAACATTACGCCTAAGGAGTTACATGTAACTAATACAAGTGGTAAGAGCTCGATGTTCCCCAACTTTTGACGCGGTGAGGAACCAGTACTCTTTGAACCAGTGGGAGCCTTTAAGCCTTTATTTCTTAAGGCGATCTCCTCAAAACGGAACTTCTCGCCCTACATTTTTCAGCAGAGTTCATGGTGCACCAGGTGCCACCATGAGTTCTCGGTAGCATGCGCACGGTCTCTGTCATCAAAAATCTGCGCAGTAAGCAAGCATGGCCTTTTGAGCCGGCGCGGCATCAGACAAAACACCGGCCAAATTTGGCGGTGTGCGCAGCAGCAGTAGACCGATTGTGATCCTCTACAGACCAGGGAGGGGGGGGGGGGGGGTGCGGGGGGGGGAAGCGCCGTACCAGGCTCGTCCAGTAACACTGTCGCACGAGACACGGACGTCATCCGGCCCCTCCATCCAGCCCGTACCCGGTCGAGACGTCATCCCAGCTAGTTACGTAAAATCAGACACTGGCACGGCGGTCTCCGATCGACCGCAGCCGCCAGCGCGGTGAGCGGTGCGCCGTATTTGGCGTCAGATCGGTGTCTTCTCGCGAGGCTTCGCAGAGAGCTTTGGAGATAAGAACCGGGCCCATGCCGTCGGGGATTTCAGACAGGTTTAGCTGTTTGTGTCAGTCTCCGTGCGAACGCACCGCTCAGGATTGTCGCCCTCTTAGATATGCTAGGTTTCGACGAGTCGATTGTCCATTTCCTCTCGCTGCGACTGCATTCATCATCTACAGGACAGCTGCCTTTTCACTGTCGCCTCAGGGGGCCGGCTGTCCGGCCGGCGGTCGCCGACGTCTGCAGCAGAAGGTCGTAAGCGAAAGCGGTCTGACATCCTGGGGTCCCGGGCCGTCGTCCGCGTCAAGGCCGTGTTTAGTCGTGCCCCTCCTCGGCCCCGGTCTTCAGGGCAGGTGACGTCCTCCTCTGCCGATAGAAATGCCTCCTCACAGCGCCGCTCATACCAAGCTGCGCTGAAGCCGGTGTATGGTCGACCCGAACCGACACGGGCTCCGGTGAAATGTGACCGTTTTGCCTGTGGGAGACAGCTGGAGAGAACAGCATGTCACCTTAATGCAAGCCTTGCAAAATGGACAGCTGGGCTGCCCTGAGCTGTAACCATAAATGCCTCGATTCACGGTGTAGATCGAGGCTCAAAGCGCTCTGGCCTCCAGAATGGAGCTGGTTTGTATGCAGAGGGGTGTTGTGGTCAGCATAAAGTCTGGTCAGATATGGTCCTCCTGTACTTACCGTATACGGTCGGATGAAAGGGCAGGCAGATGCCATGCCATGATCCGTGCCTACAAAGTGCCCATAGACGTAGGATCCAAGGGGACAAGGGGAGCCATTGACTTCCACTTTTGAAGAGTATCCGACGTTAACTCCTTAGCAATGCATGGGAAGAACGGATAGAGATTGACATCCCCTTCCAACCCCACCCACTTTCTCAGACTTTCCTACGCCCCTGAACGTGCTGCTTGCCATTCTTACCACGTCCGCCCTCCTGTCTGTCCACGTTATCTCCGCGATCGCCCCGACGGTCCAGCATTTTCCATCTCAGTCCCAGCGGCCTTGAAGGTGTAGACACTTCGCACCCTGGATGCGTCCACAAATCACATTCCGCTCTTGGGTAACCTGCCTGGCGTCGGAACCGCGACTCGCCTTCAAAAAGGGCGACAGTTGTTGGCTTGCGGTTCCCTGCGCGTCAGCCGCATACCGCGGCACTCCACGTCACCTTGGATCGCATGGCTCTCCCGCCGGCCGGGTGGCCCCAGGCGAGGGATTCACAGACGCCTGCCGACCTTGTGAAGGTCGACGCCGCCGGCGCGGACTCCAAGTGGCCGCACTGAAGGCGGTCGCGCCGGCGCCCTGATTATGGACGGCCGTCCTCTGTCCGGCATCTGTAATGGCCCGGAGACCCAGCGGCCTTCGCCCCTGGCACGGATGGATGCAGGCTGCACGGGCGGCTGAGGCGAGTTCTGCGCAGAAGTGGCGATAGCGGCGCCAAGGCAACGCTGCGAAACCTGTGGACGGGGAGTGGAGAACGCCTAGGACGAATTATTGAAGATGTCGTAATTGCGATGAGTGTTTGATGTCGAATACCCGCTGATTTCGAGGTGATGTTGATGTATGCCCAGCTATCCGTTCGCTGCCACGTACTGAAATTAATTTGGTGTGCTTTCATCATTTACAGTTGCTTCCATCAACTCAACTTTTGATTTGAAGATCGCAACATTTAAGTGACTGGTTAAGCAATTGGTACTAGTGCATCTAGCCGAGCGCCACTATTGCGTTCAGAAGCGCTGCGCGGTCGCAAATTGGAACCGGTGCTCTGTTCACACGGTCATTTTTACGCCCAGTGGACACGCGTCAACAGCGGGTGACGTCATTATAAAATGTGTGAAGTAACGCATGGCCGAGAGTGCTCGATCTGGAATTCAAGGCGGCTTGCTGGTCGTAATATAGGTCAAACCTAAGGTCCAAATTAGAGGGCTTCGCGAATGGAGTTCTTCATACCGAACACGTGTGTTTTCATATCAAATGAGTAGCTGATTGGGTCGGGTGCAGATTTTGAGCATGTTACGGATATGAGCACGAGTATCGTCAAGACGTCTACGAAATTGGTGTCAGGTTTCAATAAGTAGTTAAGCGTAGCACTTACGTTTTTAGTCAAATTAGCTTCAGTGACACTAACTACCCTCACTAAAATGGGCACAAAAAAGCAAGCTGGTCGCATCCTTCCATTTTATTCTTTCGTTATTCAGAACTGTAGGGCTGAGTAACGTTACGAAATGGTGGGTTATGGGAGGGTGCAACGAATGGGTAACGGATGATGGGTGGACACCAACACAGCCCTTAGGTGTTAGGTGAATTGTGCGGCGAAAATGTTACCCGTGAAGGCCTCTTGGCTAAATATCCGCTTACACCATCTTAAGCACACAGATGTACAAGAAAACGCTGCGATCGATAAACCGCTGCTAATCGTCTGCAAACACGACAAAAATACGGTGCGTGCTCGGCTGTGAAACATGCAGTCGAAATTCCAGCCGCCCTTATTTTGAAAAGAATGCCGGGCGTGACCAGACGAGATTAGACTGGAAAATAATGCATGTACTGCGTGCAGCAACGATAGCTGTCGACAAGAATGACGCACTCACAAAAAATATCGACGTGGGTAAGTGCTTGTCAGACACACATCACCAAACACCTGCCTTAACAGGTCAGTAAATTTAGAAAAGTTAACGCCATGATCCACCTATTCACGTGCAAAACCATCCGACAGACAGCCGTCGACCAACCAACCAGCCAACTCCCGACATGTGGCCATTCTGTGCCGGCGGACCACATCTGTTGATTGCTGACTCCTGACATGTCTCCATTCTGTGCCGGCGGACCACATCTGTCGATTGCTGACTCCTGACATGTCGCCATTCTGTGCCGGCGGACCACATCTGTCGATTGCCTGCCGTCACCCTCGCTGAACGCAGGACGTGCTGGGGAGATGCTATTGGGGTCGACTGACGTGCCATCGCGAGCCGCCATAGCGGGCTATTGCGGCCGGGGTAAGGCAAGCTCTGGCCCCTGCATGCCGATGAAAATGGGAATATGTAAGCTGCCAAAAAACAGGAGATAGACCTGTCGACAAACATGATTATCCGTTTTGTGGCGTTGTAACTTGGGGACTAAAGGTGATATACGGCGAATGATGTTATCAGTCAAAGCCTGTCGTCAATGACAACATAAGTAACAACAGCATAAAGTCGTGTGGTCAAAGTCTAAGTGGTGCTGTCGTGACCGGGACACATTTCAGTAACTGTCACACGAAGACCCATATAAGGATCAGAACCGAACCGGACTCTAGGATTTGGCATACTCCAGTGACTGGACGAATTGAAAATCGATCAAGTTTCAAAAGACGCGAACCGGATTTACAGCCTCACTGCAGCAATCCTAAAAATGGAGCAAAAATCCCGTGCTCATGTTTGCGGCAATTATGTGTAATAGAAAGGCACGGTAGAATAATGGAGCAAATATTCCACAAAAAAATGGAGCAAATATTCCACAGGCTAGAACATTTTGTACAAAAAGCGGCTTTTACAAGCAGCAACTGCAACAGCAACTGCGAAAGTTTGATATGTTGTTACCAAGAAGAAATAGAATGTGCAAGTGCTGTAGAAAACCGAGATTGATTGCTAGCAACGTAAGACCGATGTGTAGTGAATATACGATATAAACCTTCACCATTATCAGCCCGGTTTATGATCGTACAGTAGCGTTCCATAATGCATATTGATGAGCATTCAGCTAGCACCGCAAAAACCCAAGCATTAGAGGCCAACACCCACTTTGATATTTACTTGTGATGCTCCCTTGTCAACGCCAGGATATTTTGTAAAATACCTGTCTTAAGATCGAAATCGTTTAACATTTGATTGATATCAAAATTGACATAAATGAAATGTAATTTCCATGCTTGTTGGTAGCTTAACACGCGCCCGGGTGGCCGGCTAGACACCCTTTGCTCAGGTGGAGGGGGAGGGGAGGGGGGCGAATTTGACCCCCTGAGATCTTAGGAACTAGGAAAGCTAGAAACACCAAGTTCACAGGATGTCTTAACCTGTACGTGAACTCACTTATTTCAAAGTTTGAGCTTCCTAGGTCATGACCTTCAGGTCAAATAAGGTCAAACAAGGTCAAATTCCAGGTTGGTCTCCAAAGTGCCCCCAGAACCTAGGCACCTGTTTCTAAGCAAAAGGTCACAAGCCCATTTGAGGTCAGTGACCTTGTTTGGCCTTTTTAAGGTAATGGTGACCAAAATAATACAAGACTGCTCCGAGTTTTGTATTTGAATAGGCGACAAAGATTGCGCTGGGCAGCATGTTCCTAAGACAAAATGTCGACCCGGGTCGTCTTAGGTCAATGACCGGTTCTGACCTCTAAGAAGTCAAGGGAAGATGTATAATGCGGTTCCTTCTGTCAATAAATTCGAAATGAGCAACACAAGCTATCCCATACAGCAAGCCTGAAAGTAATAAATCATGTTAGTTTTGACCTTGGTCTGACCTTCATACCCGACCTCAGGTCATATCATGTCATTGGGGCTTTACGACGCACTCAACTGCTAAGGCTATATGGCGTCGCCTGCCTGGCAGGAAGGGCTGACACCGCGGGGAATCAAACCCCGTACCTCTGGTTTCCCAGACGCGCAGTGGTTAACGCAGACGCGTTAACCACTACACTACCGGCACCCCTGACCTCAGGTCAACGTAATCTGCTCATTGAATATTTTTGGTGCATAAGAAAGCATCTCAGAGATGCATGGCTTAGTCAAACACTTCGTTATTTTACCAGATAGGACGATTCCCTAGAAATTGCCTTCGCAAAAGCCGTGGCCTGACTTTGACCTACCATAGGTCAGCGACCTTTCAAGGTAAATATAAATTGTTGATGTCAAACGATCCGCTATTCAATTGTCTACAGCTAGGCAAAATTTGGCGCGGCTGCGCTGCGCCGTTCGGAAACCATTCTGGAAAAACCTTTGAGGGGTCAATTTGACCCCCACCCGAGCGCGTTTAAAGCTGGGCGCCACGAAGGGCGCAACAAAATGAAATGCGAGTAAGCAGTTTCTACCTCAGATTGAGGAGAAGTAGAGCATCGAAATCTCAAGCCTCCAAGCAGGTTGCGGCTGCTCAGAATCTTGACGAATAAATACACTGCATCGGGGAGCTGTAGGTGGGGAACATACCTATGCAGCTTTCAAGGGCGGGTGCGTCGTCTTAAAGGCACGGCGGTCTCCTGCCCGCCGGCTGCCTGCCTAAGAACCCACGATCCGACTTGAATCACGCCGTTTTTTATTTTGCCTTGTGGAGCATCACTGAATGGTGTGCTGAAGTGTATTGGCAGTGTGATGAAGAATCCGTTTCACTCAACAATTGGTTTAACAGTAAAACGTTTCGTCACAACTAAAACAACGGGTAAAGATTTAGTGAACACAATTCTAACATATTTCAAGATTTTAACAAACTTGAGGAACATAAATTATCCTGGCAGCACAGCTGCGTTCAGAATTGGCGCGGGTGGTTTAGTAACACTCAAATGGTATGATTATAAGAGCCCTGGGAATGCCTCATGCGTCCACTGCGGTTGTAAATTCAGGGATTAAGAGGCAATTATTTGAACAGCAAATATGTGAACAGGAAACAATTATTTGAAGGCCGGCGATTTATTGTGTTTTTTTTTAATCGAGATAGAAAAACCAGCGCGGATCATAACTAAGGCGAGCTCTGCCTTTTGTTTGAAAGGGCACTGTGCGAATCAGTATGGGGGTTCCGAGATCTCTTCAGATACCTTAACTTCCTGAGACAGTGAGGGAGGAGAGTACCAATAGTTTCAGTGTTTGGGAACACTAGCGCGGTTTGTTGTAGGGTTTCATAGGCAAATTTTTGTATCCATGACCCGACTGGATTGGACTGATAAACTTTTAAATACTGCGACAAACAGACAGATTGGATTCTGGAGAGCCAGACCTGACTGAACGCCAGACTCCCAAAATTCAGTCTGTGAAATGTTCTACGAATCATGTCGCACTTGTTTCTGGCTGTAATTGAGATGCAGGGATAAAATATGCGGTTCCGCACAGTTTTACGGAGAAATAAGACGGTTTATCAGTATAATGGATCGAATAATTGCTCGGGCTGTCCTTCTCAACTCATGTTTTAGTATGTACAGAGGGTCTCAGCATGGTATCAAGCAGGAACAACACACGATTCACAGTACTATTTTTCCGTTGAGAGCTTCGTCAGATTCATCGAGCTCAACCGCAGAAGCAAAGCGGATGGTGTGCAGTCATTGCTGTTGTCACACTACCACCACAAAATATAAACGTCCCTCAAGGGGAGTGTCCAACCTTTGAGGTATATTTCGAAAACATTCTCTAGTGAAACCTCAGTACCAGTTACGTCTGAAAATAGCAGTGGGTAGACCCAATGCGGCATCGTCAAGACGCAATGAGAATATCAATTTCAGTATTTTCGAGTCCAAATTACGCTACCAGCGCTTTGCGCCAGCACTACTCTTCTTTCCTGCAGTCGCGACCAGCACCGTCATAACAACCAACACCACCGTGGCAACCACCACCGTACGTACCTCAGCTGGTGCAAACAAAAGAACATTTGTGGTTGGTCCAGGGGGCAAGGGTCTGTTACCAAGAAGTTAACTGGTTGAAGTCTGAACCAGTGCGTCACGTGGATCATGTGATGCTCCTATTCCGAAAGCCGAAGTACACCTCGCAAAGAGCTTTTGTGGTAAATGCTGTGAGGGAGAACGCAATGGAAATGAACGACGTTGGGAAAACAAGGCGAATGAAATGTATTACTTTCGTGGTGGTGAGCATTAAGTCAATTGAGATTTCCCTGCAGGATTGGCTACTTCAAATCGCGATTCTGGATCTGAGCTTGAGTGGTTTGAAATCGGGTTAACTGTTAAGTGCATTTGCGAGGAACATCATGCATATAGGTAAACAGCAATAATAGCCTTATCCCTCGTAGAAAAACCGGGAGAATGACGAGATAAGTGCGTTTATATGTCGACACTCTGCCTTAATCGAAACAAATATCAGCAGTAAATTCAAAATATTGCCTGCCGATCCTGCCTTTTTTGGAAACCACGTGTGAGTTTCTACAGATCACCAACATGGAGGGCATTAAACAAGTAAACAAGGAGCAATTGCCAGCCATTACCACGATATAGTGCATATCTAAGATGTAGAATGCGAAAAAATGCTTATACATGCAAACGAATTCAAGCAAACAGGCATCACGCACCACGCATCACACAAACATGCAAGCGATTTCAAGAAACAGGCATTGCAGATCACGCATCAATTATAAATGCAAACGATTCCAATTAAAAGGGCATCACGCATCGCGCGTTAGGTATCACCCACACATGTAAGCGATTTTAAGCTAGCATTTATCACATATTAAGGTATTTATCACATTCACGCGATCGGCCATGATAAGCCCCGTACGTTAAGGTCTGGTCTAACGTACGTTAAGGTCTGGTCGCCGACAGTTGATAAGAATTCATTTATAAAATGAGAATTCACAGACAAAAACACAAAGAGTAATGCTCGTGTTATAAGATTCACTTTCATCCCATCTGGGTGGTCCTGTGCTCTGTGAATGACTTTGAGCTCTAAAATGGGCAAAGGATCCATACCTCCCTGGATTTCAGCTTGAACGTGTTTTGCCAAAAAAAAAACTCACCGAAACATATACAATAAACGCCTGCGAAACGCCAAAAGCAAGGCGGGAATATCCATTCCGGTGACCACGGCGACGGTAGGTCAGTTTTATGGACTGAACGCGGATTGTTGTTATGAAATGGAGCACGAATGGCTTTGAAGATTGGGCAGGAATCTTGTTTTCATCTCGGGACAGTTATGAGCTAGAATGACTGCAACAATTGAAATTACTGAACCAGTGACAGTCATTCAATATGTTTCTCTTCAAAAGTATACATACGTCATATTACCGAAGTATCAATCTGGATTATTTGAAACGGTCAGTGTCATAAGGTCCAACACGCGCAAAAATGTGAAGCCCAGCATGCGACTGTACAGTACAGGGCAACTCAGTCTGTCAGCTGAAGAGAAGAAGCGGGCGGAAGTTTGGGAAGGCCTGTCCAAAAAGGGCCAGGGGCTGATTAGAACCGTGAAGGCAATAGGTTTTCAACGGATTCTTTAATGGCTTCTGCCAGGGTTGTAGCAACGAAGAAGGGGGATCATTTTGATGCAGTTATTTCTTATGATTTGACCATTACTTACAATGACAATAAAACCTTGCAGTTTGTGTGACGGACACCCAGCGCTTTGTGTTTCATCCCAACTGTTCCTTCCGCTACCTAGCAAAGTACCTGGATGTTATCGTGTTTAGACGTTGATTGGCTTTCAAGTCACGAAGCAACGTTTACATCAGTGTTCGGTGAATGCCAGCTGCTGGACAGCTCCGAAAAAGATATGCGTCCCATTCGATAAGCGTATGTCGCTACTTATGTAACGCACAAATGTGCACCTTGTTCATGTCTTCAGGCAGTAGTATCCTGGTGTCCAAATGGCGGCCACCAAACCAGTGGTGTCCTTAATCGTGCCAGATGGCGGATTTATAGCTGGAATGCAATCCAAGATAAGTGCGGTTACCCTTCTAAACCCGGCCGTTTCTTCAGCCATGTAATCTGAAGAGTGGAAGGTGAGCTTCTTAGGGCATCCGCCTGCCAGGAGATCCTCGGTTTTTTGCCTTGCGCTGCCGAGTACCGAGAGCTCCAGATACGATCGGCATGCTTCGGGCCACCCGGCCCTCCTGATTCAGGGCAGGGATCGAGCTGCTGCGCTGCACGCCAGGCGCGGCCGGCCCCTACCAGGGGACGTAAGGCCCCGTTTGAGCCGGCGCCTGACGCCACAGTGCTACGTCAGGCTCGTGGCTCATGAATGAGGCGTGAGGTGCCGGGCGGAGTGCGTGTCTTTGGCTAGAACATGGCTTCTTCGCATGTGATGTGCGTATAGGTGTCTCATTTTTCCGCCGCTGAGATCCTGAGAGTAAGTAGATCTTTTTCAGTGATCTAAATCAATGTTAGCTTCAAACTGATCTTATAAAAACATGATAAATGCACCAGACCTCTGAATAAAGAAGACATAAACTGTGGCGGCAATAATGGGCCTTTCAAAACTATTCAACTGTGATTCAAAGTCGAAACAAAGAGGAAACAAAGTGCAGATTTCAATATTATAGTGCATGCCAATGAAACAGTTCCTCAGAATTCTGTCCGGGAAGGTCTGAAAGCTTCGTGCATTCGCTTTAAAAGAATTAGCTTTTTACGATTGAGAGATCAGTATAGATAGAATCTACACCGCAGGGATGAATAACGTTGTTTGCAGCTGTGATCACCACTCGTACTGTTGCCTCTGTTGGTAGACTGGTGCTATTATTGACAGAGTCTGTCTGCAAGTCACTTCTCCGTCTACCCTTCTCCGTATGAACTGGATGAAACATTACGTAAATGCCAGCACGATGTTACGCGTGGCGCGCGGCGGTGAGCTAGGCCGTGACAGGTGTGTTTGTATAAGAAGGCGCGGCGGCTACTTAGGTCAACTTACGGTGTAGTATAGCAGATGTGTGGGTTGTCCGCTGTTGAAATGCAGGTGATGTCGAAGGCTAGGTTAATTGGGTCGAATGATTCCGCTAGCGGTATCAATAAGCGGTACCAATAGGTTCGAATCATGCTTTGGAAGCTTGCCTTTTGTGCGAATTCAGCATGCGGAGGTCCATTGATGTAAAATACGAGCGCGAGTTCACGAAAAGCGTTTTTAAAAAAATGACCGAGCATCGGCCAAGTCGCGTTGTACAATTTCAGCCGACGTAGTTGATGAAATCGGAATTGTTCATGGCTTTTGGAAATTGTGACCAAGGTTAAGTGAAAAGCCATTTTTTTGGACGCTGGTTACAAAAAAGGATTAAACGTCTGTGTAATTTTCGTGGCTCAATACCTCGCGGCTTGGGAAGCAGCGTCTCGTATTCGAGGTTAGTTTAAGGAATGTTGACATCATCTGCTTTCCAGTCAAGTACTGGTGCACTTATAACTCTGACTGTTTTGAGATCCCTTAGTGAGCTGTTTTTGAGATCCTTTAGTTAGCCATATTTTGGGACCCGTTAGTGAGCTGAAGCCGTTACATTCGCCAACGCCGTGCATTTCACATCTTAATCTGACCTGCTTGCTGATATCTGGCACTTATCTTTGAACACACCTCATCACGTTAGATCCGTGCTTAGCCACGAGAGCTGGTGACTTTGAGATGCACTGATCCATACGTTTGTCCGTGCAGTCGTTCGTTTTTACCCGCCAGAATCTGGTGGTCTTCGTCGCTGCGCCGCCGATTAATGGAGGTCTGGACTCGGCTCGACCCACGTTCCTAAGTTAATCTTTGCTTTTTAAAATATTTTTCCATGTAAACGGAATGGAAGGGGTTAAACCATATTAACACGGCAACATTGCAAGAAAATACCGTCTTATCAAGCAGGCCGAATGTAACAACTTATGCAGCATCATACTTAAAGAATCACACCTTCTATTGCTGAAGACTGCATGGGCCTACAGTCAGTGGCTGCAGTGATCTAGACTCCTCGAATCCGTGATGAACGTCCAGGGCGGCCGTCCCATGTTTACTTTTATAGAGTTTTAGTAAGACTGGGTTGCCCTGCGTCCCCGCCCTTAAGAATGCCAGTTGTGAGAGCAATAGTTCCAATAATCAGTTCATGTGAACTAATTATTATTACTCGTCTAGAGCATCCCGTGGCATTAGTAGTCGATTGAGATTCATAAGTTCGGGGATATGACAGTTTTATCGCGTTGATCACTTCAATTGGGTCTTTTCACTGTCACCACTTCTAATGCTTAAACTGCGCTGCAATTGTAGGCAAACAAGACTATACATGTGCAGGTTTGTGACACAGACCGCATTCCACTGTAAGCTTTCGCAGTCCAACTTGCATGTACTGGGCACTACCCAAAGAAACGAAATATAGGTCATCACGAAACACTACCCGCATCCCAAACGTGTCTCAAACATATACGTCGGCGAATTTTTTATCGCTGCAAAAACAGGCCGTAAGCATGATGCATAATCTGTTTATAATTTCGTTGCGGATTCTTTCATTCAAAGTGGTCTCGTAGCTAGCTCCGCGTCTACCGTAAAACATGTTTTGAGCGAACAATCCACTGAGACACCGTGAAAACACGGAACGGAACTATCTGGCTCATGAAGAAAAAACCTGCTGCGAAACGCCCCCTGGGCACTAGCCCATCCCGGACTGAAATGGCCCGATTCGAATGACTTATTCTCTAACTCTTGGTCAGTCCAAGGCCCTTCCGGTCACCTCCGGTCCACCCAGGACAAAGGAGATGACCGATGGGAAAAAAACCGGCGACACTGGCCGCCTGCGTGACTCACTTCTCGGCAAGTCCGGAGCTGGTTGTAACCCGCCACAAGGGCCGGAACCGGATTTGCATGAGGTTACAGGTGGAAAGAATTCACAAGGTCAATGGAAGTATTAGTAATACGAGCACGCAGGGCATTGTTTCGGCACAGGTAGCTTTCCTGGCCCCTGACATTGTGGGATTAAGGTCTGTGAGGATGCTGGATGTGGCGTTGAAACCAGCGGAACTCCGTGCCATGGGGGCGCTGTTTAATTTCGCCCCGTTCAAAGTGGTGCATGCTCGCCTGCCTGACCATGGCAGAATAGATGCGAGGTGATGGGCGTCACCTTGGGGTGCTGCGCGACCCCGGAAGATCCCACAGAAGGGGAGCGGCGACCAGCACCGCGCACGGACGTGTTTTTGCTGTCACCATGGGCTGGTAACATGGTCGCGCATTACGCTATGACCCGGAGCAAGGATACCGCGGGAAACATAACACGGGTGAGGATTCCGCGGGCAACATAACACGGGTGAGGATACCGCGGGAAACATAACACGGGTGAGGATACCGCGGGCAACATAACACGGGTGAGGATACCGCGGGAAACATAACACGGGTGAGGATACCGCGGGCAACATAACACGGGTGAGGATACCGCTGGCGCGGATGCCACGCGCGGGGAAGGCTGCTGCATATTACGGCATGAGGCTTAACTGTATCAAGGATGCGGTGCTCCCCGAGCATCAAGTATAACTGCATCAAGGATGTGGCGGATGAGGATATCACGGGCAGGAGTACGGCGGACGATGATGTCATTGCGACATGCTATCTCAAGCGTGGGCATTCCACTTTTGCGCGGATTCACCCCTCGTGATCCCCGAGCGCGTCCGTCTTCACGCATGCCAGCCGGCGGCATCAACTGAAACGCTGACCACCTGCTGGGTGGGCTGCAGACTCCAGACCGATGCTACTGTGTGGACAGCTGGCAGCGGAAACGCCGCATCAGCAGCCGTCAGTCAGCCCCCCCCCCCCCGCCTCCTCGGGGAAGGGGGGGGGGGCTGGTTTCGGTAGCTATCTGCATAGCTACGCGGTGTGGTCACCCGGAGCTGGCAAGGGGCCGCTGCGAATGTGATTCCGTCTCGCGCGTCATCGGTCGCAGTCACCAGGCTGCATTGTTGGTAGCTCTTCACCGAAATGTTGAGCAATTTGTAGAGAACTAATGTACTCACGGTCACTCGAGCCAAGTGCAACTCTGAATCATGCTATCGTGTTTGTTTTCGGTGAAACGTTAACCCGCTCACTGCGATCAAGTATGTTTTATAGCTCATGTACACACAGAGCATATTCAAAAGTTAATGTACTTATAGATCGATTTGGAGCCCAGCTTAACGGGCTCATTCAAATGCTGACTTATTTGCTGTCTTTTTGAAGCCTTAGACAGTGCGAGGCCAGACGGCTTGACAAATCTGTTATCAAATCACGCTTTCTGACAATTCCAGAGCAAGTGCATCATTCCATACTTTTACAGATATCGTATAGTTATGCTTTAAGACGACCTATCTAATGATTCATCAAAGAAGGGATACAGATTTAAAGGACCATATGCCTCGGAAGTTAGTGATAATCGCATTTGAAAAATATCGTAGCGTGCGTATCTGGATGTTAAGACTCGATTATCATTTCCCCAGTGAGCTTGCGATGAAAATTGTCAGTACATTTTGCTTTACATATTCTGACCTTTCCGCTCACGTGGTCCACACTGTAGAGTAATTTAGGCCCAGCCCGTCAGCCGAATAGTCCTGGCGATTTTCACGAGCACTGGTGTACTCTTGACACGGCCTCGCCCCGTAGCATCAGCCTTGCCTCTGAAATATTAGTATAGAACCCCGTGGTGATGTGTCTCACGCCCCCTGTGCCCACCGACTGTGCATGCTAACCGACTCTGCCACTCCCATGAGACGGGACTAGATCGTTAGTCACCATACCACAGAGCAGGCCCGGTTATCAAGGAGCCCACGGTTCATTGGCTCAAATGGAGGACGCTGTGGCATTCTTATCTCACGACCTGGTCACCGACGCGTTGTTCAAACCCTTGTTCATTCATTCAACACTGGCTGAGTCACCGCTTGAATATGACTGCAACAGAGCCAAGGCTGGGGCGGGTAAGACTCTTAGCGGGTGTGGGAGTGCCGCGAATATCTCCTGGGACGGGCGTGCCAGAAATAACATCTGCACAGTGGCTTTAGACTGGGCCAGCGACGGCTCGAGCCCACCTCCGTCTACGGCCCGCAGCGGCCTCCAGCTACGGCACCGCCGCCGCCAGGGCCCGCCCGGGGCTTCCAGCTACGACACCGCCGCCGCCGGGGCCTCCAGCAACGACACCGCCGCCGCCGGGGCCTCCAGCAACGACACCGCCGCCGGGGCCTCCAGCAACGACACCGCCGGCGTCAGGGCCCGCCCGGGGCTTCCAGCTACGACACCGCCGCCGCCGGGGCCTCCAGCAACGACACCGCCGCCGGGGCCCGCCGGGGCCTCCAGCCACGGTTAGCCGTCATCTCCGGCGGCGTGTTCGGCACCGCGACCGGCCGTTCGCCAGCCCCGACGGCGGATCGGCCGGTCTTGTCGCGCCGTTAGCGCATCAGGTGACCGCACATCACCTGCTGGGCCGGAGCGGACGTCTGCAGGGACGGCGCCAGGACGCACGTGGAGCCGCGGCGTCGTTTGGGGGCGGACAGGTGGTGGCCCGCGCTGGCAATGTTCAGCGCGCTGTCATGAGCTTAGTGTCATATTATATGCATTCAATGGACTTAAATCCGACAGATACCATCAAACCCCATGGGATTAGAATTTAGGATGAAGGAAAGACAATGTATGCTTCAACCCAATCGCTGTCTTTAGTTATAGGATTGAAGTTTCGACTCAAATATTTTGATCCATGACCCATGTCTTCGCATTTGCACTGTTCTACACGTAATATTGTATGGAAGAGTTTACCTGCAATCGAAATCCGCGCCAACAACGCCCCAGGGGGCGGGGGGGGGGGGGGAGAGAGGCTAGAGGGCGGCCAGTCCTCCCGTTAGGCGGGCCAGGCCAGGAATGGCGCTAAGGCTAGGAAGCGTCTAGGTTGTCTCAAACGCAAGAAAAACACGTCTTAACAGAACGAGCTGTGCATACTAAATACACACCTGCCAGATGCCGGAACTCAGTCTGACAGCGTCGCCAGAGCAAGCTAAACAGGTCACGTGTAGCGGCGCTGGTGCAGGGCTGAACAGGGCATCATGAGTCACGGATACCAAGACTGGACCGCGGCCCGCTCCGTCCAGCGCCGCCGGCGGAGGCAGCAAACGCGTCCACAGCGGGCGCCAGTGGCCGCACCACGCAGGGGACGGCGAGCTGCGCGGCCATGTCAGGAGAGATGACATTCGGCGCAGACAGCATCAGCGCATTGGCCGGCTTTGCTGGGTCGGCGGCGCGTGATTCACTCAGAGGATACTTGCTGAATATATTTATTTTTGTTCGTGACACTGCCGGTCAGGAAGTTGTGTGCTACATGTGATCGGTCAGATACGATGCACACTCGACGTGCAGGCATCGGTGCTTCGCGCGGCTTCATGGCGGTCACGCCGCACTATTCACGGCCGATTTTCAATGTCGAGCTCATAAACATACCGCGGTGTGAACACTTGCTCCGCCACACTGGCCCGCACTTGAAGTGCCGGCCTTCGCGCACCAGGGTGTTTAAATTGCCTTCCTGGTGAGATATGTGCTGGATGATTGGTGGCACTAGACGTGCTGAAGACATTTGCGGCCGGATGTTCATAAGAGTGCGATGCTGGTACTTAAGGTCAAGCCTCTCTTAGAGCCTCGCGATTACGCGCCATGGGCAACAGCTGACGAACAAGCGAACAAAGTAATGCGAGTGCACATTACTGTGACGCACACTGCAAGCTCGGAAACATTGGCTTAGCAGGTGTTGACGTGAGCGGCAAATTCGCTCTGGACGGTTGAAGATCGCAGAATGCATTCATCACTTCCAGTAGGCGGCAGAGCTTGGGCTCCGCCGCACCAAGCACCCTTGTAAAGCGAGGCAGCGGCACCAGAGCAAGTCGGCACCATACGTCTCGAACGTCAACAAAACCGACCGTCAACACATCCGTCCCACCACCGGACACAATGAGACAACTGACTGGAAAGCACTGGCGGGGTCTGACAAACACTGCTGCGGCCCGGTCAAAAGAAGCGTCGATTGCTGAACGCTCCCACAGCCTCGCTGACGCTGACAGAGCGACGCGACAGCCTTGAGCTGCGCAGGCGTCACGCGCAGGCAGCCTCCAGCGTCCATCAGTCAATGACGAAGCCACGTCAGCCGGCGAAGGCGCCTATGATTTGTTGTCTGAGGGAACGACGCGCCGTTTGCCCGCGTCTTGCACCGTAATGGCGCGACGCGTGGACCGGGCCTTACAGCCACACGCCGCGCTCAGGGCCGGTGCATGGCTCGACGGCGGCCGACGGCGATTCTTCATGTGCTCTAACGACAGATGTGAAACTCATGCGACGCCCTCGGGTGACGAAATGGACATGGGGAGGGGGGGGGGGGGGGTGCACACGTTTATGACCAGCAGAAGCACACACGTAGGTCTCATGGACGTTATTCATGGACATGTATGGGGCTGATGTACCGGGCTGAGACACACATCGAGCCAGAATGCATCCAGCCGACGACATCGGGAGCGCTGGATGCCGGGCGCGCGGGCCGGGCGTGGCCGCCGCCCGCATAACAAGCCTTCTCACATGACCGGGATTGGTGCCATCAAGATGAGGCGGTGGCCAGATTATGGCTCATTTGGCCCACATAGATTGGCTTGAGGCGTTCTGCGGAGGGCGGCGGGGAGAGGGGCGTGGACGAAGCGCGTGCGGCGAGTTGGGCCGGCCGCCGGGGAGGTCACGGGCAGCCACCGGGGAGATCACGGGCAGCCGCCGGGGCAGGTCACGGGCAGCCGCCGGGAGGTCATGGACAGCTGCCAAGGCAGGTTACAGGCGGCCGCCGGGGCAGGTCAGGGCAGCCGCAGGGGCAGGTCACGGGCAGCTGCCAAGGCAGGTCACGGGCAGCCGACAGGAGGTCACGGACAGCCACCGGGGAGGTCACGGGCAGCTGCCAAGGCAAGTCACGGGCGGCCGCTGGGGCAGGTCACGGGCAGCCGCAGGGGCAGGTCACAGACAGCTTCCAAGGCAGGTCACGGGCAGCCGCTGGGGCAGGTCACGGGCAGCCGCAGGGGCAGGTCACGGGCAGCTGCCAAGGCAGGTCACGGGCAGCCGCTGGGGCAGGTCACGGGCGGCCGCCGGTCGCTGAAGATAGGCTTGCCAACAGCATTGCATGATCCTTGGATCCTTGTTGGCAAGTCATGACAAAGGCAAGTGCAGACAAAGGCAAGTGCGGAAAACCGCTACGTGAACGAGAGGATTAGGCTGAAGTAGCATCCAGCGAATGTGAACGCAACGCAGCGAGAATGTAGATATTATTTCTCGTACTTTGGTCGGTTTACAATCATCTTGCAGAAGTGGTTGCTCATCTGTTAGACATAGTCATTTCCTGCTGCATCGTATCGTGGTCTGGTCCTAGTAAAGAGGTCCATAGCACCCTCATAGTTCGTCGGCCTTCTGTTGAGTAAGCGCCGCTAAATTATACTACCCCCTCCACCCAATACTTTACTATGTTCGCAGGACATTTGTTCACGCCACTGTGCGATCTAGGTGCGGTATGTTACCCTAGCTATCTAGTCATTAGCAGCCATATCATTGACGTTCGGAAGAATGTTAATCAATATGTCATGAACAGGCCTGTGAGTTCCTCACGGGGACGTCGACGCTTACAAATTGCGGACATCCAATATTATTTCGCACCCGCGCTCCGTTTCAACAATTTTAAGCGGTTGTGTCTTAACCAAACTCGCCCGAAGAAAAATGCAACCCACGGGAACTTTAATTTCAGGGTTTCGGGGTTATCTAGCGCCAACATGCCCTAAATGTATAACTGTGAAGCATCGTGATTCAGAAGCAGACCTTATATGAAGAACTGCCGGATTTACATTTAGTTTGTCCCATCTGTCGTGTTGATGCCTGCATAGCTCCATGGAAATGTAGCAAGGGGAGGTCCTTAAATTTCATGTCTTTCAGTTCCTACAGGTGAGGGATAAGTAGGGAGAAAGCAAGTCATGTAAGGGACGCCCAGCCTCTCCAACAGCTCCAGAGCAGATGCCGGCGGCGGAAGGCGGCCGACAGCTATTCTAGTAATCTCTGGCGTCAGTGGCAAGCTGCGGACGCAGAGCAAGCCAAGGTCAAGCTCACTCAGTGCCAGGCGCGAAAATCCCTCCCCTCTGCATGACGGGGCAGCATCCGGGGGCACCACACCGACGACCGGATCACCTGAGTCACACCACACCGACGGCGCCGCCGGTTCCGCGAACCGCCGCTGGGGGGCGCCGCGGCCGGCACCGCCAGGAGGGAGGCCCCACTGCCGGCCGCAGGGCTTGCCGGCGCCGCTTTCACTTTCTGGCTGCCGACACTGATCTCATGCGTCCCCCCTCGCCCTCCCCCTCCCCCTGATTGGGCCGGGAGCCCAGAGCCGAGTTTGGGCTACTTTGCTCAAGATTCATCCGGTCCGGTGCTGTTCAGACTTTTTTGGTTTCCCAGCACGACCAGCTCATGTTCGCAAGCGGACGAACTATTGAAGGGGCCAGATCAATGATTGCAGCGTTGCATATTCGTGGATTTTGTGTCTGCTGGAACTCTGATTACCTCCGTATGCAGGTCGGCGCTCTAGCAAGCACGGTCTATGAGGTTGCAAACTACTCTGCCGCTGTTCAGAACTATCCGGGTTCAAAGCGTCGGGGTCCAACACTCAGCTGACCGTCTTAGCACCTGCAAAGAGTAACTGCGACAGGTTAAGCACTTTCATAGAGCTGAGTGCCCTGCTCTCCACACTCAAATATCTAGAAATCACGGGTTGCCAGAGACTAGCCATAACCGTGGTGCCTGAGACATGAGCACTGGTAGAAAATTCCGGAGGGACATAGAATGTGCTTATTCCTTCTTTGATTTTGCACATAACATATAAACTCTGCTCGGCGCAATATTCAACGACTTAATTGGGCTCAACGTAGTTCCACAGCCCAATATTTCCAATGTCGGTTATTGAGACTGCTGACAAAGGTTATGCGGTACCCTACTACATTTTTTTGTTGGAGATCGTTGTGAAATTCAAGCTTGATGCGCAACTCAAAGCCAATTCTAACCAGTTCGGTATGGATTATGAACAAAGCACCATGACCGCATGTTCGGACGCCGATACTCTATTCATACTATTAATACCCTATCCTATTGATTAGTCTATTCTGTTCTATTAATAGGACAGTTCCAGGACCATCTGGCCATGAGACTGAACATTCACTACAACAGGATGTAGGGGAATTAGGAGAGGAGGTAATGCTATTCAAAGCATCAGGCGAGGTGATAACGAACCGGTCCTTCCGTCACCATGATGTATGTGGTGGACTCTAATAGATGTTGCCAACCGCGTGCCTCTAAGACCGAGGGCAGGTGGTAAGCCACTGAAGCAACACCTGCAAGCGATGCAATGCAGCAGAGTTTTGCATTCCATGGCAACGTCCTTTTTCCGCAGCAACCGAAATCCGACGTGTTGTCGGTCAGTTATGTGGCAACAGCCCTCTGATGCACTATGGCCAGTCACTCTTACTTTACAACAAGCGTGACTAGAACGTGTGAAACAATCCCCAATGGACAGGTGCAATGAATAAAATCAATACACCAATACAAACCCTAGCTCAGTGCCTACGCTCAGGTGGGGGCAGGTCCCCGTCTGTGCCTGTGCCATTTGCCGACATAGCTGCAGAGGCAGATGGTCTGTTTTTACACAGTGCTACTGCCTTGAATCATACCAGTTTTCATGGCGTTGTCGTGACACGCCAATTTACGGCCCAGACGGCTTAGCTTCGCGTGGTCGGAAACGTGACTCATTGTACCCGGCGGCACAGTTTAAGGTAATGTACTTCAGTACAGAATTTGTGTGACACAAACCGTCCTAATACTTGCGGATTCATTGCTAGGATAGGATTGGTGGAAGAGCATAACTGGCCGCCGGCAATGTTATTCGGAACGAAATTTGTGTGACACAAATCGTCCCAATATTTGCGGATTCATCGCTAAGATAGGATTGGTCGAAGAATAACTCTAACTAGATTCAGAAAAATAGCGCATGATCTGACAGGAACTTGACACTGACCTAAAGCGTAAAAACGCACCTGGTAAATGCTAATAAGAACCGCGATAGTTATCCAGCGTTCCGTTTGTCGTTCACCCTTTTGAATTGTGTGGCGGTGAATGACAAGTGGATTCGTGCTCCCTCGACTCTTTTGGGACGTATGGCGGTGAATGGCGAGTGGATTCTTGCTCTCCTCCCCGACCCTTTTGAGTCGTATGGCGGTGAGTGGCGAGCGGATTCTTGCTCTCCTCCCCGACCCTTTTGAGTCGTGTGGCGGTGAATGACGAGTGGACTCGTGCTCCCCTTTCCCGACCCTTTTGAGTCGTGGGGCAGTGAGTGCCGAGTGGATTCGTGCTCCCCTCCCCGACCCTTTTGAGTCGTGTGGCGGTGAATGACAAGTGGATTCTTGCTCCCCTCTCCGACCCTTTTAGATATCTTTAGCTAGCTCCAAGACTCATGCGGGCTCAGATGACGAATAAATAACACCTCGATGGTGGATTATCATATGATCAGATATGCTGATAATCATAAATACCAACAAGTATTCGCTGTTGTGAGGAGCCAAGTTACGCGAAGTGTCTCAAAAAGCTGGGACCAAGTTCTGGTTGATGCAGAGTTGTTGGCTTCCATGCAAAACTGTGCATGGCACAGTAACTCTACTCAACACTGTGGGAAGTACAATGAGCTGCATTAAGGGTATCACTGCATGGCTTCATGCGACAGGATTCACCGTTAACTGAAATCACACGCAGACACATGCACACACATATGAACCTTGAGATGTACTGCTGAGATGGAAATTCTATGCTTTTGGACTGCAAGACATTTTCAGACAACTGTTTTTAAATGGACATTTTATTGAACATATTTAGTCATATAAATGAGCTGAGAAAGATGGCATTTTGCCGCCACATAAGCAATTAATTGAATTGTTCAAATTTGGTGCCAAGGCACCGAAATTTCGGAGGCAGAATGTGGGACGCTCGGGCTACGGTCACGAATTTCTTTTTTGTGTGTTATAGACAGAGACGCTATTTGATATCATGTAACTGAGATTGCTGGTTGATATTATGGCTTAGTGGAAATATATTTTTAGTAAATGCTGCAATCATTACATCCTTATCTGTACTGCGGCTGCTCCTAATTCATTCATGCATAATACCTCCGTAGCTGGCCGCTAGCTAACAGAATTAGTTACCACGCGCTCGAGTGGAGGTCAATTTGCCCTCTCACGAAGGTTTTTTCGGAATGGTTTCCGAACAACGCGGCGTAGCCTCACGAAACCTTGCATAGCTGTAACAGCTGAATAGCGGATTGCTTGGTACCAAAAATTTAGGTGTACCTTTTGAGGTCACTGACCAACGGCAGGTCAAAGTCAGGCCATGGATTCAGCGAAGAGGATTTCTTGGAAAATGTTCAATTTGAGGCAACAACGGGGTGTTGGACAAAGCCATACATCTCTGAGATAGTTTTTTTTAGGGAAAACTAATTGAACGCACAAATTTCATTGACCTAGGGCCAAGTATAAGGCGCAGACCTGGGTCAAAACCAGCCTGTTGTATTTTTCTAGAGCTTGCTTGGTGGGGTAGCTTCTGGTGCTCATTTCGAATTTATTGATGATATGAATCGCATTATACATCTTCTATAGGCTTCATAAGGATCAGGATAGGTCATTGATCTAAAATTACCCAGATCAACATTTTGATTTTAGGGACATGCTGCCTAGCATAATCTTTGCTGCTTATTCAAATGCAAAACTCAAAACAGTCTTGTATGATTTTGGCCACCGTGACCTTCGAAAGGTAAAACAAATTCACTGGCCTAAAATGAGCATGTGACCTTTTGCTTAAAACAGGTATCTAGGTTATGTGGACACTTAAGAGACCATCCTGGAGTTTGACCTTGCTTGACCTTATTTGACTTGAAGATCATGACCTACGAACCTCAAACTTTGACCCGAGTGGGTTCGCGTACAGGCCAATACACCCCGTGAATTTAATGTCTCTACAAGCTCTTTTAGTTTCTGAGATCTCAAAGGGATCGAATTGACCCCCACCTGAGCGAAGAGCATTCAATCGGCCACCCGGGCACGTGTTAAGCTTCGCTACAGATAGCATTGATATAAGCTTGAAACAAGCCTTTCATTTCAAGCTGAGAACACCGGCGTCAGAACTCCAGCAGGCATTTAAAAATACGTCCAGTTTTGGGAAAAGGCTGCCTATTTTTACGCTTTTTCTACTCTCCTATCATGAAACCACCAACTTCTTTGGAGCTTATACCTACTTGGTGACCAACCTAATCAGAGCGACAAGCTCTGACAAATGCATGACATCTTTCTTACGGTTCCCATAGTGAGCAAAAATTTATTGATCAGCGAGGAGACAAAATACAAAGTTATTAGAGCTCGCTTGGAACAAGACGTCGTCAGTCGCACCTGCGCTGGTGGGTGAAACCAAGCGCCACTTTAAAGCAGCGTAGGAGTGATGGCGAAGAGTTAAAAACGTCAATCGTCAGGAACTTCACGGGAGATCTGTTTGGTGTTTGAGAAGGATTCGTCTAATCCCCGCACAATTTTTTCCACGTTTGCGAAACTGCGCCCCAGAAACTTCGTGGTAGCGGGAAGCAGTGGAGTCCACTGTGTGCGCGTTTGCACTTGCACCTTAACCCTAAGCTGCAGCTGTTTACACATAGGAAAGAGTGTAACGTGGAAAGCCCTCGTGCGACGCGCTGTCTACGACATGACCGCTAGGGCTTGTATGATGGGCGAGCGTGGGTGATGCGCAGTTGGGTACCGGGTCCGTGAGTACCTAGAGACTCTGAACAGCGTTCTGGCCGCTCCCGATGACTTTGGCTTTAAACATTATCGCAAACATTATCTAAAATCTTTACCAAATCGATGTCGCGATATCGAAGCGATGAATACCGAGCACAGATGGGCACTACCGAGCTCCTCAAACTGCCGACATCACCACGATATTCAAAGTACATTTCCGCGTTAGTGTGCCTCGCCCGCCTTAACTATCTGGACAAGAGGCATGTAACAGAAGTCGTCGAATTTGCTTGAAAGTGAAATTCGATCGTCTTGGCTGTTTAATATTAGTTTTATTAGCTTGCTGATTTTATCTTGTATTTTTACGCGACATCTACTTTAAGTGCATCTTTACTTTTTGGGGACGTTCCACTTTTGCTCTTAGCACCGAGCCGAGGTCTGAAGGTTTTCACACAAATGTCTTCTGAAGCATGTGACTAGACGCAAAAACATCACCTTATCAATCAGTTGTCATGGAAACAAGACGAGTAAGCCAATAACGGTGCCGCCCCTCTCCTTGAATACCGACCGCAGCCACGTGCACTGACTGGAGCCATACCCAGCCGGGTCCGCCGCCAAGCATGTCGTCTTCCCGTTACCCGTCCCTTGGGCGACAGATTAAGGCCACTTTTTTATACAGTTAGCAGCGTCGGACAAAGCTGCTCATATGCTGCGGCAACTGCGGCGCTGTTGGATTTCGGCGCGCGGCCGTTATCCTGCGCTGTTTTTGTAGCCCTCGTGATCTGAGACGAGTAGGTCACTATAGATAACGACACAATGGGATGACACGCCGAACGCAGCGGACTTGGTTGGAAAACAAGCGTTCTGTATGGTGTTAGCTTTTAGTATGGTATTGAAATATTTGAATACATAACATTGAGTGTCCTATGTAATGTTTTGGAATGTTTGCAAAATTGACCAACACTCATTTCCGTCAAAACATGTCGACCGGGATATGCCCACAGAAATTGGCTGATTGATGGCATATTGGGAGGAAGGAAGAACAGGAGAGGCCGTCGCCGAAGTTCAGCATAGGATATCCGCAAGTTGTTACCTGATTAGATAAGGCGACTTAAATAACTGGACCGGTAAGAGCTATTGCTTATAGAACATTGATGAACAGTCATGGAGCTTGCTCTGGTCCCATGAGGTACCATGCACTGCAAGCCCTTCTACCTTAACACTGCAATATGTCTGCAAGTCGTTGTTTTCAACATATGCCCTATGGCTACCTATTTCACCAGTTTTTGACAAGCATCGCAGTGAAAATCGATAACTCTGGGGCCCGTACCAGGTACGCAGGTACTTTTTCCCCGTTATATTGGTCAGGAAAGCATCTAACTTGGCTATAACAGTCCATTCACGCATTTTAAAAAAAACATGTTGGACGCGCGCTAATGCCAGGTAACGCTGTTACAACATTTATGACGTTTAATGCACGCCAGAGGGTGCTCAAGTAGCGGTCCAGGACGGCTCACTCGTGGCGATGTAGTCACAGCTCAGGTCAAAATGTTTGTTCACATAATCTTGAACATCGACCCTTCTTTCCTCATTCATGTTTCATCATTCATCTCTCCGTAACCAATTTAACCTGGCAAGAAGCATGCACCAGGCAAGAGGGGCCTAATGTCCCCCCCCCCCTAGCGGGAGCCTTGCCCGGGCGCCAAGCACATGCCTCGAGAGTGGCTCTCGGTGCAGGCTGAGCTTTGGCGGAGGACTCCCAGATATCTGTAGTTTCGCCCCACTATTATCTACTCTGAAGCAGCCCATAGCCATGACTTGGTCACAAATGAATAATATGGCTGTTATTCAAACCAGACAAAGCCATCTGAAAAGCTCAGATATTGTTAAAGTTGCAATCGATAAGGCGACGCTACTCTATGCGTGCCCTTTTCCGTAGAGATTTCCATTGCTCAAACATTCAAGTATGAAAATAATAATGGAACAATCGGTCGAATATTTGGGTCTTGCGGACTCCAATTTTCAGTTACAATAGTTACAAATCAATTACAAATTTGACACCGCTGTTCTGACATACACTGACACAATTGTTCAAATCAGTTGTAAACATTTTCCTATTTCTCGGATCCGCGCTGAACGCGTATAAAATGCGGTTACATTAGTTCGTTCCCTGAAACATTATCTTAAATAAAATTTAACCAGTTAGACTGTGCTTTTCTCTTACAGAAATGTTTAAACTAGCTGAATTCACGGGACGCCGGTCGTGCAGAGGCTGAGCTGCACGTCATGGATACCAGCGGTACTCGGATAGATTTCCGACGATGCCAGCCCTTCCTGCCAGGCTGAGAGGGAGGTGGCGACAAACAGCTGCTAGACACACAGCTGCTAGGTTGAGAGGGAGGTGACGACAAACAGCTGCTAGGTTGGGAGGGAGGTGACGACAAATAGCTACTAGGTTGAGAGGGAGGTGACGACAAACAGCTGCTATGCTGAGAGGGAGGTGACGACAAATAGCTGCTAGGTTGAGAGAGGGGTGACGACAAACAGCTGCTAGGTTGAGAGGGAGGTAACGACAAATAGCTGCTAGGTTAAGAGGGAAGTGACGACAAGCAACTTCAGCGGCCGAGTACGTGGTAAACCCCTCATGATAAGCGAAGGATTCATTGGAACTATTCGAAATTATGGATGAAAATAAGGTAGTGTCAGTGCATGATGATCAACACTCGCGCGGCAATGTCGTATGCACGAATGGGGCATAACTCATCAAGAAACTTTCCTACTTGTAGTTTTCAGTAGCGGTAGAGAGTTCTGGCTGATTAAAGGCTTTTCAAACAACCGGCAACCCCAATGCAGCTAAAATATTGATACTTTTGCCCTTGGTCTTCGTCCATAACGCTACGGACTACAGCACTGATATACTGAAAGCTCACGTGCATGGTATTCATCACCCATCGGGGCTTGTTGGTCAAAAGTTCACAGAGTCAGTTTGAGGTGAAAAGAAGCCTCAAAACAAGGCTAAAATTAATGCATTAGTAAACCAAGTACGCTAAATACAACAACATTTCTCGACAGTCCTAATCCCTTCAATACGGTGTTCCAAGCGCACATTCCCTTGCCAGCGGTTTAATCGCATCGTATGACGGAACCGTCATGGCTACACATACGTAACTGGGGAACATGATGGAAGCGTCATCGCATAATACAGACGGATCACCTTATGAGGATCAATATATCATTGCTTCTTTCGGAGAAAAAATATTCAGACCTCAATCACCGCATCAAAAGATGCCACCAGTGCAGTCGTCGTGCACTTCCAGCATTGGCCTTCCCACGATCATGAGTCTCGATCATAAGCGTCATTACATCAGGCACCGACACATACGCGGCACGTGCGCTCGCCACTCGCCAAACGTTTCGCGCTTCGGTGGGGTGAGCCTGAAGGAATGTCAAGCCCAGTGCATGTGAGCCGGACATCAAGCGGACGTGGGATACATAAGCTGTAAGACGAAGGTCTGAAGTCAGCGCGAGTCCTCCTTCGTTGTCACGACGGACAAGGCGCTGACGTGCGTCATGCGATAGCCACGGCCAACGGTTTTTGTCTCCTTGCAGAATCGCTGGGCCGGAAGGTAGTCACGGTCGAAAAAGCAACAAATGAGGCAGGGACAAGGCAGATAAATTGAGTAAGGTAACATGACCACAAAAGAACAATGTGCCGTTTGCTTCCCACGAGCGGCTTCCCATACCTTCGTCAAAACCGGTCAAGACAGTTCGAACGACTACCCGGTGCATTTAACTACTTAACAGGCATTTCAACCATTTTTCAGTGTCGGAAATAAACAAGTTTAGTGATTGCCACACCGCGGGCCTAACGAAGCAGGGCGCCTCGGCGGCGGAGGCTCGAGTCAGCTCCCACTCTGCATGATGCAAGTGCTATGGCAGGGAGCCAGGCGGGGCTGGCCGTCGACGGGATCGAGCCTAATGAGGAGCCACCAGCAGCAGTGGGTCATTAACGGTTGGTTAAGTCGGTAGTCAGCGGCGGAGTAAGGCGGCGGTGGCTTATCGATCGTCTTATCAACTCACCTGCTGCTTGCGAGCAATCCCCGATGGTTGCTCGAGAACGCTTGTTAGAAGTGGGTGGTTCAGGTGGTGATATATGTATATCGTGTAACTCGTTTACCCGCGTCTATCAGTCCGGTGTCGTTATGCCGAACAATGGGCCTTGGTGTTGCGATAACAGTAAGCGCGAAAAGAATTATCAGAGACTCGGCGAGCAAAAACAAAATTTGGATTTTTTCAAAGAACTGTACATCGGCGACCTGAACTGCATGGCTTTCCATCCCCTGAATTAACTTCGGTGTCAAAGCAGGCCGTGGCAAGAAAAGAGTGCCTACCCACTAACAGACACTCTTGTACACTACGACGCACTACACATCTTTCGTTATCCGTCAGCAATCTTGGAATCTCGTGCCGTCGTAGTTTAACGCCTACTACGTATCGCCGTGACTTACAGATGTGTCGACCCCCCCCCTCACCCCCCCCCCCCCCGCCGGGACAACCGTACCAGTCTCCGGGCGCCGTCCACTTTTGACCAGATTCTCGGAATTGATGCGTCATAAACGCCGCGCGGAAATGGCGGCGGGTGGCAAAGGCGCCGCAGGCCGCGGTGGCCACCGAAGAGCGGTAGCCGGTGACTGTACTGTGCACCGGGGCACAGGTGGGTGTCATGAAGGCCGGCCGGAACTCCGAGCGGCCGGCCGCCGCCGGCACCGAGACATGCCTGCCTTGAGTCAGCCATGCCGAGCTAGCTCGAACGGGTGGCCCGAGCGTTTGGGTGCGTTACGAGCGGCCTGCGCGGCCATTTCGTGTGCGCGATGGGGTCTCGTTCAAACAACTTCCGGTTGGTTTATAACGAGAAAAACCTACGCAGAGACGGAAATGTACGCAGCCAGGAAGAGATGGACATCAAGCGGAGGGGACAAAAAGACAGACGAATATGAGCGTGGATACACGCATCGGGAATATGCTAACGTCGCAAGCAATGAGGACTTCCGATTGGTGCTTTTTATCGGCGCATTCATCAGTTGTATGAGATGGGAAGGCTGTCATCTTTGATGTTGACAATCCACACACTCTGCTTATTTGCCCCTTGCGTAGCTTATTGTGAAGCACGAAACAAAACAGTCTATCGCGTTCCTCCTTCAAGCTTTTTAAGCTTGCCTTTGTCCAAAAATGAGACGTTCTACATGCACATTGTATGGACTGAATGATCAGGGAGCTAGATTATTTCCCTAGCGATGGATACGGTCGAGTCTTGAAACGTAATCCTCGTACCCATACAAGGAGGCTTCAACGCCATCAGGCGCATTTTAGATGTCACAAGGCTTAAGTACGAAGTCGGGTGACAGTGGATTAGCCTCAGTGATATTGATCTGATTTTCGATCAGCGCTTTTGAAACTGGCTGACGTGATTGAGTGAAAGGGGTTTACAGTTCCAACGAGGATAATGCATAAAAGGTGCTATAATTTGCAATTCAATTAAGGCGACTTGACGAAAAGGGAAGGACTAGAAAATTACACTCAGATGCGTTTTCTCCCCGATATCGAGACCATGCTTGAAGACACATGGCGTGACGCGAAATGCGTGTTTAAGTTTTTCATAGAAGAACAGAAGCGGTCGCTCCCTGCCCGTCTCATTGTGTTTGTCACCTGTGCAGAAGCGAAGCCCAACATCTCGGACGTCAGACCGACCAGATCCCCGCCTCTACCTGATCCCCAGCTGCAGTTTGAACCACCCGAGTCCAACGATGGCAGCCGGCTGTAGAGATGTAGCCGGGCTCCCGGCCCTCAACTGCCCGGGAGGTCGACAGGCTGAAGCCCATCTTCCAGGGTGAGTCCAGGAAGGAGCGCCGCACGCCCGTCCCATGGTCAGACGGACGTCAAGGGGGAGGGGCAGGGGAGCGCGAAGGGATCGCTGCCTTGCCCCTCTCCATCGCGGGCCGAGGTCGACCGCAGAGCCACACCGTTCGGGCGCCTTGAGAAAAGGCTTTGTGTCAGTGGGTGGCAGGTTTTTCTGCCCGAGCTTGGACAGGCAGTCTTAGCGTTTAGCTGGCCTGTCAGCTGGAGGTGCTTAATGGGTAGGATGATTTGTCTTGTCGGACTGTCTGGGTCCGGTTTCGAATAAGACTATCAGGTAATGTTTTGTTTCACTGAGCGTAATGAAATCAGAGTGTGTGTAAATGCATGGCACATAAGCTGAGAATAATTGGTTCAAACAACGCCATATTTGCAGCTATCGGATGTTTCATCAAATGGTACAGTCGCCTGGCGTGTCAGAGGTATGTTGGATAATTGTTGGTACATGTTCTGAGTACGTTGAGCAGCATTGCATCAGATCATCGCCGCAGTGGATGCTCTCAACGGAACGTACGTCACGAAATGCGGCGCTGCAAGCATAAATTCTCCCAGTTGACGTCCTGGCTTCAGACGACGCTGGGTTCCATTGGTGCAGTTATTGAGTTCTATGAGTTCTTTTCATTGGAGTACTTCTTGTTGCAAATGTGCGTTTCATTGTTCATTAGCCTTGCGCGCGAGTAGAGGAAATGGAATCTCAACATTTAATGATCTATGCACTCATACCCATAACAAACTGGCACTCATAGGAAGGAGCTTCGTCGGAATTTGAAGCGCAGGACGGAAGGGGGGGGGGGGGGGGGCGGTCTCGTCGACAAACAGGTCCGCCGCCCAGATCTGCCCTATTCCTGATTACGAAAGGCCAGGAAGACATGCCAGGGGGGCGTATCAAGTTTTGAGCAACAGATCTCATGGAACTCAGGTTCCGGTCGTGTGACTGGACCGGGCCGACATTGTGACGGGAAATTACGACAGATGAAACACAGACGCCTGAACACGTGTCCGTGTTCATGTTCACGTCTGACGGCGGAGTTGCCGCACAGACTGTATGGCGTTGCAGGGCGGTTCCACGAAGCCTTGCAGGCGCCTGGCTTGCAATGATGCCGGGTTACGTTGAAAAACTCACACAGAGGTCACGGGGTCTGCTACTCCGAGACGACAGCAAGCTTAACGTACCAACGGAGAGAGCTGCGGCAAATTGCGAAGCTCGTACATTTCACTGCAGCATATAACGGGCGACTTCCATCACCTCAATAGCGTGACAGCGATGGACGATCGCGGCATGTAAAGAGCACAAAAAGATCCAAGCAGCCGACGCACTCCGAATCACAAATCACCCTCATTCAGTGCGATTCCCAATCTCCGATAAACGATTTCTCTTCTTTTCTGTCCTGCTCCGCCAATTTGATCACCCTGATCGACTTTTTGCTCGCCGTTACTGCTACCGGCATATGTTTGATTGTTACGTGGGACTCAGAGTCTCACAAGAGCATTTTCAAGTCCTAAGTTCATACCAAGGAATTCGATACCTAAATAAGGTCGAGATGTGTACGCGCACAGCCAGACAGTCAACACGCGCAGACAATGCTCACCAATCGACCAACTGAAGGCTGATGTGTCAAATACCGCCCACTTCAAATCCCCGGGATGAAAGAGCAAGAGAACTCACACGCACCACTTATAGTTTGACCTTCAGCTTCCGCCACAAGGTCGGGGTGTACTTAAGAGATACGTGCCAGACGGCCAGTTGAGACCTCGACCGAGCCCCAGGTTAACAGGCTGGACGTACAACCACTGCCTCGTGTTCTCAACAGTTCTGGCTCACAGCACCCGCCAGACAGCTTCAAGCGTGACCAAGCAGGCAAGAACACTCAATATGCTGAAAAACTGAAGACCAAATGGACACGCACCTGCGTCCATGTCCCGACGTGAACTTTCTGTGATGTGTACTCGACTTCATACATGCACTTGTATGTACACGTTTACGTGCATTCTCAGCTTGTGTTTACAACTGTGTTCGCCATCCGGTGCGTCCTTACATGTTTGTGCCTACTTGACTGCAACCATGGGCGCAACCAGGATTACCTTAAGAGGAGTGTGGGGAAGCTCAGTGAGAAGGTATCTCGCCGATTACAACTTTTTGTCGGGAGCTATTTATGCTGAAAGGGGGAAATTGTGGGCCTGATAGAAGGGGAGGGGGGGGGGGGCAGAGCCGCTCCCTTGGCTGCGCCTGTAACTGCTCCTGTTCCGGTAAATAACCTTTCCAATGTCCCCGCTTTGAGTTGGAGACGGGTAGACCGAGGCCAAGCTGTGGCCTGTGGCTGCTTGCAGGAAGATCCTAAAGACAGATGACACAGGAGGATGTTAGATGCTGCACACAAATGTTGCGAGAACTTGAATAGAAATGGCTACGAAATTAGGCACGTTTGTTGCCGGACTTATGCAAGTAATTGGCAGTGTTTGAATCATGGAAGAACTCTGCGAAACGTGGCCAAATCACGCAGATGATCATTGTCATAGAAAGTATGAAAACAGTACACCATTGTTACCTGGTATTCAGCTGGGCGGAACAGCGCCACCCGTAATTGGGTGGACCAATGTGCCGTTCCCATTGTTTGACTGGATTTATATCTGCAATGGTTTTCCATCCGTGTATTGAGGGATTTCCCGGCTTGTAAGCAGTACAAGCACGGTGAATCTCTGAGTGTCTCTCTGTATCTTTGGGCTTTCTTTTCCAGCCAAGCGTACACTACCAGACGGCTCCATGCATTGCTATGTCATTTTTGACGCACGGAAGGTTCTACCTTTGCGAAGATTTACGAATGTTCTCACAGCAATCATCAAGCGTAACCGAGCATACGTACATGGCTGGAGCCATCTGTCAGGCTGACATGTTACATACACTGAGAACTAACGTCTGTCTGTCCTCATGCTTTCAGCCAAGTGCACAGCACAGACCGCGAAACAGATTACGGTGAAATTTGCACGTATACGAGCATAACAGACTCACTCTTGCGCTGACCCGCGGTACGGATTCACAAACGTTCGCTATCTGTACCGGTCACAGTGCGTGCAAGAATGGGGCACTCAGCAGAATGCACACTTCTCTTATAAGCAATGAATGTCAGACGACGGGCATGGCAGGCTCCACACAAACGTGTGTACTTACCAACCACAAGTATCGGTGCTCAGCCAGTTGAGAGATGTTTCATTCGCTTCGTCAGTGGATCGCTTCCACCATTCTCCCAGCCAAGGCGAAACCGCGGAAATTTCTCACGCTGCAAGATCACGTACTATGGCTGGGCAAATTCTGCCGGCAGCATTGCCCAATTGCCCGATCTGACGCAGTTGCACCGGATGCATTTAGCTGCGTGACGCCCTTTACGAGGCGACCAATACGAAGGATTTACGCCCACTGCACAGCACAAGCCACCCCGTAGTTGCTGCGGGCATAATGTAGCGTTTTTTCCGCGTGTTTGCCGACCCAAAGCTTTGAATAAGGCACAATTTGAGGCACTATGAGCCTACTATCTTGGTTACTACATACAGGGAGAAAGCGGCGAATTCGCATGAAACTGACATATATATATATATATATATATATATATATATTCATATATATTTATATATGGTGCCTTACTTGTGTTTAACTAGCTTTGGGTCCGCAGTCACGCAGAAAAAAACGCTGCACTTTGTCCGCAGCAACTAGGGGGTCGCTTGTACAGTACAGTGCATGTAAAATCATCCGCATTTCTAGTTTCTTGAATGACGTCACGTAACTAAACGCATTCGATTTAGCTGCGTGATGCCTCGGATGTGTTTAGTTACGTGATGTACCTTAGACTGTATATATACGTATATATATATATATATATATATATATATATATATATATATATACATATTCCTATATATATATATATATATATATATATATATATATACACATATATATGTATATATACATTGGTATACATATATATATATATATATATATATATATATATATATATATTCTCTCTTCCCTCTCTCTCTCTCTTTCTTTCTCTTTCTCTCTCTCTCTCTCTCTCTCTCTCTCTCTCTCTCTCTCTCTCTCTCTCTCTCTCCCTCTCTCTCTCTCAATCCTTCTGCAGTTGGATACACTGTGAACTGAGTTGAACTTAGTTCCGGAACCAGCCGCATCTTTGCTTAGTTGGAAGAATGAGATGATTGCTTTGGACCTATCGTTGAATTAGTCGGATTCTTTGAACATGTTCAATTTGAGATGCATTTGGTGAGACGGAGTAGGAGTTGTGTCAGTCGTGTTGGCGAAGATGATTGATGAAGCAACGCACATATAAGTTGTTTATTTTGGCCATGTGTTATCACAACACATGGAAGACAACATGTCATTCTATGTTATTTTTAGAGCGTTTGTCGTGTCCAGGCTTTTGGGAACTCCATGGAGAAGACTGTACCACGAACTGTGGTTACCAGTACCGGCTTCGTCGGAATGAATCCGATTCAGACACATCCGGTACTGCTCGTAGTAAGAGTCGGAATCATTACATTGCGCTTTTCGATGGTCTGGAACTGATCCCACCGTCGTGGAACCACTTACAAATCTGTTTTCTGAACAAACGATTTGTATCGATTCCACATGTCTACGCATGCACCTGCAAGCTTTTCTAGACCATGGAAAACGTCACCACGCATACTAAAGGGCAATTTCTGGCCGACTGTATTATTTTGTCATTATGGTGCGCCATGATCCACTTCCTCACTTTCTCTTCGTCGACGCAAACATATTTAATACACCCGAGTTAAAACCAGCTAAGCCCGCCAGTCATGCTTTTCCTTACCAAGCCAACCGAGACTTTCGGTTGCTCATGTCTAAACCAGCATTTCTGGGGAGCCTGTTTTTCTTCGAGCCTTGCCACGTCGCATGTGCTGTCCTTCCTCACTAAGTATTTTCTCAGAATGACGTCCAAGGGCAAAGGCTCTGAGCGGATACGAGGCAAGCAAGGCATTACACTCCAAGAAATAGGCTTTGCATGCTTTGAGCCTGCCATGCGGCACGGGCAATGCTCTCTCAGCAAGCAGCATGAGAACAGCATCCAGAGGTCACGTGATTGGACGCATCAGGCCCAAGAAGGAAACTGAGCAGCCAATAAAAATTGAAGAAAATTAGCTATTGATACGCCACCATTAACGCCGTTGTGTCCTTCTCCATGACTTATTTCAGCACGACGTTTGTAAACTCTTCGCTCTTTAGGACCGGTCGGATCCTCTCGGCGAACGATTTTGGAGAAAATAAATGTAGATGGGTGTTTACCCTTGAAATAAAAGTTGCTCTGAATACAAGTCCTATGCAAGTCTCGTGCACGTTGCGTGCTTGCAACGTCCATACTGCTAAACACATGTCCTCCAAAAATTTGTCGGTAGCGTGCGCAGCATGGCTTATTTTCCACGCATTTGGCGTGACAGCGATGTTGGACGCGACTTCCGATACAGGAAATCAGCGATCAGAGGTTCTAGATGGCTTTGTACATCATACCCGCAAGAAATTGGAACAAAACGATTAGAAAATTCACCAATTTTGCGTTTTATGCATCCATGCATTCCTAACAGATGCTCGTTGAGTGGCGTATGCGCCGGTCAGCAGCGATTCGTCTGACTGCGAACTGGTCCGCTCCACAGAACGGACCAGCTACACTAGCGCCATCTTTTCCACCAACTATTGATGGGGCATACTGGTGTAAAACTACTGTCAGCGTCTATGTACAAACAACTTTAAAAATCATAGCAGCCAGAAGGGCCCTGAACTTCTGGTTGTTCGGCACCATGAGTTCACAGTTCTTATGCTGACAGTTGTCAGCGTTCAATAGATCTTGGTGATGCGTGACTGCGAGTACAAGTGTATGAGTGGGCAATTACGCTGGGGAAAAGCTCCTTCAACATTTTCTTGACGCAAGCAAGTTATTTCGGCTTGTTTGAAATTTTAGACGAAGATTCATGCGCGTGCACAACACGAATGACTCCGCTGCTTTCGTCGTTAGTCACCATGGTGACTTTACCTATACAGAATGCCTCAGTCTGTCGAGACTTGGCAAAAAATGTTGTTTGTAATAAATCCTAATCAGCCAAGTGCATGGGCAGCACATCAGTTCGGTCAGTTTGGAAGAGTAAGGCCAACGGTGTTTTATTATTGTTTTTAGTGATTTTTGAAGTTTAAATTGAAAGTTGAATAAAACTAAAACAAAATTATTTTTTTAAAAACATTTAGTTAGATTTGATATTTATGTGTCTGCACCTAAAAAGTTAGAGATTACAGGTGATGTGCAACACAAACCAGGTGCAAATCCTGCCGGAAGGCGGTGAAGATGGCCGACGGAAAGGTTAGAAAGGCTATGCGTGCCGCCAAGCACACAGGTGGGCATTGACCCGTCCTCTGGCGTTAAGACTAGGGACTAGCCGGAGCAATGTGCCAACATTCATGCAGGAGAGGACATTAAGTGCATGAAAAGAGGAAGGCCTCGCACGTTACCTCGCACGCCATCCCGAAACAGCCTGAGGCACAACATGTGCGGCTCAGCAGTATTGTGACTTGTTGAGCGCTGAAAGAGAGCAGGATGCCTTGACGGTGAAAGTTATTTCACACGCAGTAGAAGTTGCATGCCCATCAGCCAAAGCTTTCATACTGGACCAGCTATAAATATCCCTGGGAAGATGAATTGCAATATAACGGGAAGTGACCAAGGAAACTTATTGCATAGTGGCCATCTCCACTGTGATCATGTTAACGCAGCGTCAGTATTCAGGGAAGAGGTCGCTGCCTTACACCCAATAGATATACGCCAATGACTGTCATGTGCCTTAGTCGGACTGGGCGGCCGCACATTGGCCTGTGATATACTCGGACTGCTGGACGAGTTAAACAACAAAGTGCCTCATTTACGGTCGATCGAAGACTGCGTGGGTTAAGGTCAACAGGAAGTAGGAAGTGTACACTAAGGTGTGTCATCTAGTGGATGAATCTCTTGGGATCAACTGAGACGAAGTTTTTGCCTTGGCGCATGGATTAAAGATAAGCGTTTACGTCTGTCGCACCACACCAGTGTCGATATTCGTGAAGTGAGAACAGTTTTTCCTCGATAAGCTTGGGGAGTCATATTTGATAGTAACGCCATCTATTTCACACACTGGCCTCATCTTTCAACAAGCTTCAAGCTTGTCACTTGTTGCTCCACTTCTGGTACTTGGTGGATTAAGTATGAACAAATGTATCACGAAGAACACCAGCAAAACATGGCCAAAGAGCTATCAAGATTACTTATTATCAAAAAACATTATTTTTGGTAAAACCAAACTGTGTTGTTATGAGAAGGCTCCAGCAGACCGGTGTTAGCTCAACGTTGCGATTGTTCACGCACCATTGCAGTGTAAATGCTTGTTATATGGGCCATGACGTTGTATTAGCTTACTTTTGCCGGTATTGAAATGCTTCTTCCAAACAATCACTTGGCCAAGCATGCCGAGGGCAAAACGGTCACGCACAAGACATTTTGTGACAGGCCAGCTGGCTGCTCTGTCCCACCACCAACTGCCCACTACGGGGAGCCTTAAGTTACATCACATGACTGGGCGAATCGAAAAAGATTTTCACTGATACCGCCTTCAAGACCGCGATACTAGGAATCAGGGCACTGTGGACCAAAGAATAAACCCTTCTTTATGACCTTAATTACGTGGTAAAAGTAATCCAGAGGCAATGACATGATTCATACGGAGCTATCTCACCACGAAATCAAAAAACGAAAAAAGAGACACAACTAAGACGCCATCGCGAAATTCAATAAGCTTCTCGATATCGCGAAATGCAAGCGCAAGGCCCAGCGCTGCTGCCGATGCGTAACTGCCTACAGCGTGCAGCAAGACGGCACTGTCTTCTTGAAGAATCAGTGCAGGCATCACGAGCTTGCCCTCGAGTCATATGACCGGGCTATGTTTGTGACAAGGCACGTTCGCGAGGTTGCGGAGGATGACCAGACAACTTCAGGAGCGTCGCAGCTCGGGCGCCAGTGAGGCGATGTCTGGTGCTGAATCTGAGTCGTCTCCCCCGCCAGCTGCTGAGCCAGCACCAGCTGCAGACGTCGAATTCAAGCCTGCTCCGGGACCAAGTGGTATCAGCATTGGTGAGCTGGCCGAGGGCACGGATTCTGACGCGGCTCTGTACTTGGTAGAATGTGGCGACGACACTGATTGTTAGTTCCCCGTGGGAGACCGCTGTCCTGCAGATAGTAACGTTAACGATATGACTAACACCGCTCTGGTGATTGACAGCCACGGTCTTTAAACCGGGCCGCTGCTCTTTTCAAAGCCTTCCAGCAAGACAGCAGAGACGGACTGGTTGCTTGAAATCAAATACCGTAGATCCTTAGAAGATTTGGCGCGTAAGAGACAGAGCGAGAGAGGAGACGGGCCATCGAAGTGCTGAATCAATCTACGAGTCAGGTTTGACCATCCTCCATTTCGCGGTCTCGGAAACAGGACCTACATAAGCCGCACCCAGCCGCTCGAATGCCGTTGAAAACCACGTTGTTGTCATCACTGTGCCAGGCAGCCGCTACGTGACTCACTTGACGTCCGAGTCCGAGCCCTGTCCTTGCTCAACGAGCTACACTCCGTGAGCCTGCAGTGCGACGGTCACGTCAATGGGTTCGGCTGCGATGGCACGGCCGCCAAAACCGGGACGAATGAGGTGACGTGTTCCGGCTGTTTGAGCGGGCCACCGAGTCACTCGCACACTGTCTCATCCGCCAGTTGCACAGCAACGAACAGAACAGAACAGAACAGAACAGCAACGAACCGCCATCTGCTGCTGAGCCTGGACGGTACGGCTATTACTACCGTCTTATCTGTGAAAGAGGTCTTGCATTTACAACATATTTTGATTATGTCTTTATTTTGTGGTTAATTGAGACTCGTAATATAATAAAAATCAGCTATTCCCAGCATACCGACCAATGCCATCCACCAGAAACGTAGGTTTTTGCTGTTTGCATGAAATGTTAAATCCGTCCCGGTGGCTAAGTTGGTTTGAGCGCCTGCATTCCGATCCACCCACCCGTGCCAGGGTGGGTTGGAGTCGCTTTAGGGCGCCCGCTATTTGCCCTTGACAGGTAAAGCCTGCGGCAGCGGTCGCGCTAACGGTCAATTGACGTCAGAGGGCAGGACGGACCGTGCCGAACATTACGGCACGTTAAGCTTTCGCCACTAAATTCTGCCGTTGCCTGGAATTGCGCGATCGGATGATGGGGTCAGAGCTCACGCAACGAACACTGCTTAGCGTGAGCGCTGATCCCAGAAATTCATCCATTCAAAGGGTTCGGGTCAAATTTACGAAAAAGAAATCGTCTATCAGACGTTTGCGCTTGCATTGTACGATCGTTTCGGTCTGTGTAACTGACCATTTGTTTGTGAGATCAACGAAGGTAAAAAGGTGAGCTCGGAAAGCTTCAAGCAATCCGCGAGATAATCTACAAATAACTTGCGCAGTTGGGAGGGTTTTGGGGCTTCTGGTGGGCTCGGATGATTTCAAACGATCAGGTGCGGTAATTTTTGGAATGATTTTTGCAGTAGGAGGGCTTTTTAAGTTTTGTACGAAAAACTGCAGCAGAATTAATGACCTCAAGATCATTTAAACAACCAGCAATCATTACTGAGAGAGGTCGGCACGCACAATATACCCCGACAAGCAAAGCGGTTGCAACGCGCTTAGAGTAAGGGTTACACCCCAGACTTCAGTGACTTTTAAGAGCAGAAGGCTTTAACCTTTCCCCAAACGAAGTGGGCTTCATAGGCACCACAAATTTGTACACAATTAGCTTGGAGCGGTTATCAGTGATTTGCTGGAACTTTCGGATAGCTAAGAATATATCACTTTTACACATGTCCTAAACATCCTGCTTGCATGCGTTCTTGAAACAATTTTCTGACAACCGATGACCCATGACCTCTTCCGCGAAGACATGCCGCTGACAGTTTTCTCGGAAGTGACAAATTAACATATTTCTCACAGAAAGTGCAATCAAAAGATGCTTTTAGGTCGCATTTCCTAACTTTATCACGCTAGTGTGTACTGCTATTGTTCTGGCTGTTTTTGGAAGATCAGGGCAACGAATATCAGGCCTGATCAAACTTTAACATTGTTGAAAATATTTGGCATTCCGAAGATAATTAGGTGTTAGCTTGTTTTCACACAACTTGCAGCAGAAGGCCTCTCTGGTTTTATCCCCCCCCCCCCCAACACACACATTGAGGTGATTTGCTCAGTTATTAATATAGCCGGACGGGTCAGTTCAACAATTACCCTTTTGACCTCAAGTAACATGTAAGCTGTATCTTTGGATGTCTACTAGCGTTCGTCGGACAGAACTTTACAAAAATTATGGATCATTGTTTTCTGCTTTGCGGTAGCATGATTGGTTCTTGAAATATCAAGGGGTTTACGTGCTAGTTAAAACCTGACTTGACCTATCATACGCCACGTCCACCATTTACAATAACCAATTCTTAAATCGCATAAATTCAATCACTGAGTCGATACGTCAACAGCATCTGACGGATACAGTTTGGCGAGGGATTTCCCCATTCCATTTTCCCGTGACTGTAGAATGCTTAGTTTAATGTTTAGTTTTCTAGATATCTGACGGCGTCTGTGGTCCCCATCGAACGGCTAATGAGTACAAAAGCACCCGCGGGGCAATGAGTGCCGAAAATGGACCAGCTGAATGCAGAGATATGACTCAGATAGCCCTTTCGGCTTAGATTTTTATAATAGTATGCAAGTAGTTAATCGCATGATTAACCATAATAAGGGGTGTGTGATAATTGTTACACTTCATAACGATGACAGGCAGGGTGACAGCTCAACTGCTGCAAAAACAGCATCAGAGCAAGTTTTTTCTGGGGCTCGTAACGGTGCTCGAATTGCTATAGTTGCCGATACTGCAAAACGTTCAGAAGCACGGACAAAATACCACATAAAGGTCAATATGTCACCAAAACGCGCATAAAACACTGTTTTAGATACTTGTTTTATTCACGGAATGTCCCAGGGAATTTTCTAAGCCTGAAACTCCCGACATGTCTAATTGGAACCGCAAACAGTTCGAGGGTATGCTAGACATTTACCTTAAAATGTGTCTTAGCGAAGAAGACACTGAGAAATACAATTAAGCAGCTCGCAAGCAGGACGACCTTAGTCGGCGTAACACTTTATTCCGTCCATATTTTGCGGTCATTGTTATTCAAAGGCAAACATTTTCAAGTATGAAGCGCTTTGATTGACAGATTAACAGATCCGCGCTGAAACGCGAATTTGTCAATACCACTGATGGAATAACGCTGTGGAGTTTAAACGTGAATCGATTACAATAATCCAACATGAAGTAAAACACAGCCAAAAATCGATGCCACCTCGCGCCTATAAGGAAACGTATGTCTTTCACACTTAGCAGGAACGGAACACAGTCAGGGAAGGGTGCAAGCAAAACAATGCGGCGTCCCATCGAAGGAATCCTCGGCTGCGGAGGCCATCTTCACGCTCCGAGGTTGGTCGGCCTCCCATTGCCGAGCCGATCTCAACGCGCATTAATGCGCCGGTGTTTTGATCAGGAAGTCGATGAATCTTTTGGTGCGATGTCCCCTGAACGGTATATGAAAAGCACGTCCGTTATAATGCAAGCAACACGCCATTGGAGCGGATCAAATTGAATCCTGATAGACAATTACAGAAACACTGCGTTTTCTGTATTTTTTGATGATTGTTACTATCAGACACAGAAACAAAGTTGGCGTTCATGCGAACACAAGCAGTGCTAGAGAATTCGTCACCCAGCAGGTACTAGTATTGCGGGCGAGCACCGCGCGGTGCACGTCGCCTGACCGTTCATGGAAAATGCGAGTGAGCAGCAACGGCCACGCAGAATCCACGTTCGTGCTCCGCGGGGTCAAGACCAAGGGCCCATACCATCGGGGCTATCGCCAAACCGGTCATCCGAGCAAGTCATCAGACTGGAAAAATAATTGTACTGGCACTGATCAGTGTAGTTTTCGCAAATATCAAGCTCCCGGTCCCACGCATCGTTAAGAGACACCATCATCTGGTTTCAGTCTCCTGTCCCACTCCGTCCTCCCTGATCTGAGGGGCCCGGCCGAGCCCGTGTCCCCCGTGTCCCCCGTCCGTGCTCACCCCCTGGCCACAGGCTTCAGGCGGCACTCGGTGAGCGGGTCGCCAGAGTACTCGGCCGGGCAGTAGCACACGCCCTTGTGCGCCTGGGCCCGGCAGAGGGCGTTGATGCCGCACACGTTCCCGCCGCTGGCACTCAAGCAGGGATTGGTGCAGATGTAGTTGTAGCACGCCTGGTTTGCCGGGCAGTTGGAATGATCCTGGTGGAGGGAGACGTTAAAGTGGGACGCAGCGAGATCGAGGTCAAACGATGGCTTTGTGATACCGTCTCCGAGTTGGCTTTATACCTATCTAGCGTTACGTACTACCAGTCATTTTGTGGCCCCAAAACGACTGTCTGGACCCATCTATCATCGACGAACAAGTACCGGATTGTAAGAAGCTCCCCTGTGAGTACACTCATAGCAATAACGATCTGAAACAAGGCAGTTGTTGCATCAGGGCTCCGCCAGAGGGCAGCGTGGTGACCGGTCACTGAGTCGAGCCCTGGGGAAAGGGGAGGGGGAGCTCTCACCTCACACTCGCCGCGCTGGCAGGCCGTCAGCGGGTCGCCCAGGTAGCCGCGCGGGCACGTGCAGACGGGTCGCGGCTTGCCGGTCTTGTCGGTGCCCGGAGCACAGTCGGCGTACGCTCCGCACGGATTCGGAGAGCACATGCTGCCTGCAGGCGCCGCAGGTCTCATGTCAAGGTCACGCCCTCCATTAGCCTGCAGCTGATTATGCAAACGCCGCACTAGGAATAGGCTCGAACTGACTGGGTTACCTTCTGCGTGAAAATGCGGATGTTTGCGTACAGCATGTCAGTAGTTCACGTGTAAGACGCGGGTTCTTGAATATACAGGGTACCGTTGCAGCGAAAGAATGGGACACAATTTCCATGCTACACTTCTGTGTGATGCTGCATGAAGCTAGGCAAGGAGATTCGTAATCCTGGTCGCTCCATTCTGCATGATTATTGGCTCAATGGTTATAACGAATAATTCAATAATGCATTGCGTACGATGCCCCCTATAGCCGTGCTCTGGCCGTTTAGTGGTCCGCTTCGATTGGTGGATGTGGTGCCGACACTGACCTGAGCCTGAGTGGCCGTGGGCTAAGGCTCCAGCCGAAGACCCTGCCGCGAGCGCTGTGAACCATCGACAGACCGGCGTCAGGGTCTACCCAAGATGCAGCGTAGACATATGACCAGATAAACAGCTTTTAAAAGTTGCCTTCCGATTTTGTTTTCATGTATTAATTTCTGGAACTAGGGCTCACACTAAGCAGCGCTTGTTGTGTGTGATACGACCCCTATCACCCGATCGCACAATTCCAGGACAACGTCAGAATTTGATGGTGAAAGTTTACCGTGCCGCAATGTTCAGCACGGCTTCGTCCTGCCCTCTGACGTCACCTGACCCTTAGCACGGCCGCTGCCACTGACCGTAGGCCATACCTGCCGAGGAAAAAACCGAGCGCCTAAAGCGATTCAAACCCACCTCACCATGGATGAGTGAATCGAAAGGCGAGCACTCTAGGCAACCGAGCTATCGGACATATTTATTTCTATCTGTCATCTGTCTATCCAAAGTTTTAAGAATATCTAAACGCTTCTGATGTTGCCGGAATATTTCCATCGGAGGGCAATCTCCTGCGGGAGGATGCGGCGGAATCAAAGTCACATCAGTGATGCCACAGTAGGAAAAAATTGCCCTTTGAAGGGGACTAAAAGAACACTTTGAAGAGGGTGCATTCTGGGCGCAAGTGGCCGTGTCGTCCTCTCTCCGACTGGAAAAGGCGGTGAGACAGGCGGCATCTCAAGCACAGCTGGGTTCCCACTCACCGGCCTTCTCCGCACACGGCGACGCGTACTGGGGCCCCTGCCCAGCGCTGTTGACGGCTGCGGTAGCTGAAAGCAGCGTGGCGAGAGTCATAAGCGGGCGGGATCGGCACGGCGGGCCAATCAGCGCGATTGAGAAAGGCTTGAGAGGCGAAGAGAGGCATCATGCTGGTGCCCAGGTGCGACACGGTGCGGCACGGCACGGCACCCGGTGTGACAGTGGGTGGCGTACTGGGCCATACCGGGCCGGGCACACCGGACCCTGAGTGTGACACCCAGGGCCTCCGGCCAAGCTGAGACAGCGGCTGCTTCTTCCGAGTGGTGAGAGCCAGCACGGTGGTGATGTCGACTCACATGCTAGTCCTTCTGCTCCAGCGAACAGCCAGAGCGACAGCGCTCACATAGAGCGTGCAAGCATGCATGCTCACATAGAACGCGCCAGCATGCATGCTCTCATAGAACGTGCCAGCATGCATGCTCAAAGGCTCACCACTCACGTCCATGCGACGCGTGAGTTACAAGGTAAGCAGGAAGCCGAGAGAGGGCGCTCTGGCAGGCAGCGGGTGTGGCGCCCGCGGCGCGGCACGCTATCGCAGCGCGTGCCCAGCGGACTCACACGAGCTGGGCGGCGTGCACCGGTCGTACGGGTGGCCGAGGAAGCCGGGCGGACACGAGCACACGGCCACGTGGTTGCGGGGCTGACAGTTGGCGCCCACGCCACACGCGCCGGCGCACGGGTCGCCGCAGCGCAGCTGGATGCAGGCCTGGGAGGCGCTGCACTCAGAGTGGCTGGTGCACTCCGGGTAGCAGCCGGTCAGGCCGTCGCCGCGGTAGTACTTCGGGCACTTGCAAATGGCCCGGTGGTTGACTGCGTCGCATTGAGCGCCCGTGCCGCAAGCGCCCGTGCACGCGTTACGGCACCGATTCTGCGGGAGCAGGGAGCGGCTTGTAGACAGGAGGCGGAACGCGCGGCTGGAGCGAGGGAGCGCGCCGGCGCTGACTCTTACAGTGTGTTGAAAAAATGCCGCACCCAAAACGAGCATGGTTGTATCAGGGCGCGGAGGCGACGTCGAGCCCTGATCCACAAGCGAGCGTTCTCCCGGTGCCATTTCCATGCACCGCATTCTGCCTCACTACCGAGGCTGGCATCGGGAAGCGGAAAATGTAACTAAGCCATGAACCAGTGCACCGATTTTCTGATAGCATGCAGCACAAGTCAAGAGGAGCACTCCTGCCCGTGTGTGACCACACGTGCGCTGACACCGCACGCCGCACCTGGACGCAGGCCTGCCGGGACGCGCACTCGGCGTCTGAGACGCACTCGGCCCGGCAGCCGGTGAGCGGGTCGCCGATGTAGTTGGCGATACAGCTGCAGATGGCTCTGCCTCCGCGCACCTTGCAGTTGGTGTTCGTGCCGCACGGCGAAGGCGAGCAGGCGTCCTCTGTCGGGCAGCAGGGCCAAAGGTCAGCCCCCCGCGGCCCGGGCGACGGCTGAGGCTGGGTGAGCAGCGTCGCAGTCTGGGGCAGCGTAGTCATGTAGTGTAGGGTAGGCTTTTAACCTTGTTTACGATTTTTTAGATTAGTAATCCTAGAAAGGGCGTCTAAAACACGCATCGTCGAACAGGTCAGGATCTTTTAAAATGCAATAACGCCGATGGTTCGTGGGGTTCGTACCATTTGTACATATCTCACTCATGCGTCCCGAACACTTCGGAGTTTTTACTTTATATAGCACTTCATTAGCAGTCAGACATTTTACAATCCAAAAAAATGTGTTGTTATCACCGCAATGCTTTACAATAAATAGGCTAATAAACTGTTGGTGATAAAGAACTCCATAAACCAACGAATCACAGAAACAAAAACACTCAAAACACCAGTCCATGTAACAAATGGCTGGCCTTAAGGCAAAGGAGTGCATACATTTAGACCAAGATGCGTTTCATTGACCTATTACAAGACCAGGGTCGACCTGTGTGACCCCACCCCTTACGGTAGCGCGTGCCCCGATCGACCACGACCCTGCTACCGGTCGAGTGTCCGCCGGTGCGCGCCACCCCTCCTCCTCCGGCGGTCTGGTCGGCGCCAGCTGCCGACGAGGTCGCGAATCAGGCCGCCAGTGAGCCGCCACGGGCCGTCGGCCTGGTATGCACTGTCGACTTTTGTCAGGCGGTTTGGTGTACTCGGGAAAGTGGGCGAATTTATTGATTTGTTGGGCTGTGTGGTAAGTTTTCAACAATTCGTGCTTTAAATATTTACTCACGGCCGAGAATACATACGAACTCAAATGAGAGAGCTGAGTAAACTTTAGTATCCTCCCCGCTGATCATATCAAGTTTTATTTGATGTCATTTTCCACAATTGTAATTAGTGTAAAATTTTCATAATAAATCACTTTTGTTAACCCTGTTTCTCCCAAAAATGATGCAAAGCAAAATTATTCCACTTCTAGTTTGCAAGCAGCTGAGCCTCCGGCTGATGACCATTCCTATCACCAGTACTTCATCAGTTCACACATTGCCACCGTGCCCTCCAGCGGCGTCCAATGCAGAAGCCGACCGTTCGTCCATGCTCACCGGATCTGTACCGGCAGCTGACGAAGGGATCCCCGACGTAGCCCACCGGGCAGCTGCAGATGGCCCGGTGGTTGACCACCTGGCAGTCGGCAGCGGAGCCGCAGACGTTCCGAGAGCACGGGTCCACGCAGGACACGCCCACACAGGCCAACCCCGGCGGGCACTCGCTGTCCTCTGGTCAGGGGAGGGGTCAGAGTAAGCGAGGGTCCACGCCCACACAGGTCAACCCCGCCGGGCACTCGCTGCCTCTGGTGAGGGGAGGGGTCAGAGCAAGCGAGGGTCTACGTCCACACAGGTCATCCCCGCCGGGCACTCGCTGCCTCTGGTGAGGGGAGGGGTCAGAGTAAGCGAGGGTCCACGCCTACACGGGCATCCCCGCCGGGCACTCGCTGCCTCTGGTGAGGGGAGGGGTCAGAGTAAGCGAGGGTCCACGTCCACACAGGTCATCCCCGCCGGGCACTCGCTGCCTCTGGTGAGGGGAGGGGTCAGGGTAAGCGAGGGTCCACGTCCACACAGGCATCCCAGCCGGGCACTCGCTGCCTCTGGTGAGGGGAGGGGTCAGAGTAAGCGAGGGTCCACGTCCATACATGCCATCCCCGCCGGGCACTCGCTGTCCTCTGGTGAGGGGAGGGGTCAGAATAAGCGAGGGTCCACGTCCATACAGGCCATCCCCGCCGGGCACTCGCTGTCCTCTGGTGAGGGGAGGGGTCAGAGCAAGCGAGGGTCCACGTCCACACAGGCATCCCCGCCGGGCGCTCGCTGTCCTCTGGTGAGGGGAGGGGTCAGAGTAAGAGAGGGTCCACGTCCACACAGGACATCCCCGCCGGGCACTCGCTGTCCTCTGGTGAGGGGAGGGGTCAGAGCAAGCGAGGGCCTACGCAGGACGCGCCAACACAGGTCGAACGCGCCTCACAATTGTTGCCATCCCGTAAGAGGAACAGTTGGGACAAGTACGGCCGACATAGTAGACTCCTATACACGCCAAAGCAGCGATACTCGTTATCTTTCGGTGACTGTGGAGGGATCAAACCATCGATAGGAAGTGGCACGATCAGGCTTCCGTACCTTTAATTTCAGTAGGTGTCACCCATCACGGCGACTGGGCTTACCGGATGATAACAACGCCACTCACTGGTCGTGGATGTAGGTTACACGCACCCAAAGGAAGCCCATGACGCCTTGTAACCGAATTCGAAGAATTATATTAAATCTAAGTTATGTTAAGTTTGAAGAAGAATGTTAAGTTAAGCTGTTGGCAACGACTGGAGCTTTTAATAGACTATCCATTGGCAGCCTTGGCATTTGTTTTTGATCAAGCATAGTCTTTCCTGGTTCTCCACCGCCAAGCGATGGCGTACGTAAACACCACCTTCGTTCTCACTGGCTGAGACTCAGTCACATGACCCTGGTTCTTTTAGCGACCAACATGCTCGGCGTCTTCTCAACAGGCCTTTAGTGACCTGCTCGGCACGCGAGATACCTGCTGCCGTCAGCAGCGCAGTGGCCTTGAGCACTGCCCCCGGCTGCCAACTCGAACCTTGCGACACTCGCAGCATCCCCACTCCGAGTGAGCCCGTGGCCACGGGAGCAACGTCCCTGGGCCCCGTGACACGTGACCCGCCCGGGCCGTGACCTGGTACTCACGCGAGCACTCTCCCCGGGTACAAGCGGTCAGCGGGTTGCCCTCGTAACCGTCGGGGCACGAGCAGACCGCGCGGCCGTTCACGTTGTTGCAGTTGGCGTTGGTGCCGCACAGACCCAGGCTGCACGGGTCCGCGCCTGTAGGGTGGAAGCGTGATGTGATGGGTCTCCGACATTGTCACCACCATGGCTGGAGCTCGTCCAGATCTCTTCATTATGAAAGGGAGCGCTACGCGCGTCGCCACGCCCCATTCATAAAGCGCAAGCGACGGCGTTGGCCATATTGGCGCCCTGGGGTCATGGCGTGCCGGGATTCGAACGCCAGACAAACGTGAAAGTTCAATGCGCTAACCATTCGGTTATTCGTGTGAGCCGGATCTGTTTACGAAGACGATGAGTCAATAACGTGAGGGTCCAGGCTCAGATACAGATCCGGATACAGAACCGTTACAGATCCGGGTCGAGGAAAAGATTCTCAATGGCACAGTCATGCATTCAGGGGCGTTTTATGTCCATTTTTGTATGAACGAATTCCGGCTGATGGCTGGTCAGGAGCTGTAGCTCTGAATTACACATAACTTACCGCAGAAGGGCCACCAACTCCTCATGCAATTTCACGGAGGGATAATTTTTTGACTCTGAATTTGATGCTTCCATAGACCCATACAAGTCAACAGGCGTCACTACGCGTCGCTTGGTATGAGCTTGCACACAAATGAACAAAAGGGACTAACGCCCTCCGGATTGACAAAGGTCTTGAATGTACTCACTAACGCTGGCGGTGTTTCTGTTGCTGCCACTACCAGAGGATCCGCGATGAGAAGAAGCACCTGTCGCACCTGAAATGGTATGGCACTTCGCTCAGAGTGCGTTTTGTTTACAATCAGTATTTCGACCTCATTTCATCAGGATGATAATGCACAGAACTACGGGCGCTGTTTACTGTGCCCGGACGCTGGCTGCCACTTCGGAAAGAAGCTCTGAATATGGTTTAGAAACATGTCACATTTCTCAGCTATGCCACCCCTTTAGAAGGTGATGTGTAAAGTTAATGATGTCACCTAGCGGTCTACTGACCCTCGTCAGCATGCGCATGTGCCTCCGCAGGGGCATATGCCTCAGCAAGCGGCGGCAAACATCTCGCAAACATGCGCATAGCTCGGTGTTGGCAGGAAACCAACGGCTTTGCTTTGAAGTGGTGCACTGTCGTGATCAGCTTTATCTCCGACAATTTTCATTCGAGGGGAAGTGATGGCAATCCGGAAGGTTCTTTTCACCCTTCCTTGTTGGTTGAAGCATGTATGATCAGCGCACCCCTTGCTAGGAGTGGAAGCTGTGCGCGTTCTAGAGAGACTCCGTAAAGCATTGCGTCATAACTCATGACGCAGAGCTGGCAACGAAGGCTCATGCAGAAAAGCTAGATCTGGTTACCTAAAATGGCAGAACTTCCAGTTGTGGTGCCGCTAATCGCCCATGGTGTTCATGGCTATTTCTAAACTTGTTCATGGCTGTTCATATTTTATATCACTGTATTCATGGTTGTATGCCATTGCAACGAAGAGTCGTCAACGATAACGGCGTCCTGTGTGCTGTCCCAATTATTTGTGGGAATAAGCGGCGCGGTAATGGTCCAAATTAAGAGCATGTTCGCGGTAGACTTGTACCCGGAAAAAACTGTCATTTGCGGGCTAAGAACGTGTATGCCTCACCTCACGCTATGAAAGGATCCCGCCCTGACAAATTAGGTGTAACTCTGTCGTGAATTAGCTGGACAAGTCCCCACCAGGAAAGGGGAGCTGGAGTTAAACATTGCTGGCGCTTCCGGGAGGTTTCGCCACTGTTTTCGTGTCGATGAAACAATACAAATTCTTCAAAGCGGTTCCTGGAGTTCCATGGGCCTACTTTTTAAGCGAAACTGCAGAAGTATTGCAGTGTGAAAATGAAGAGTCAGAAAAAAATGGGAAAGATCATATATTAATGGGTGTGGGGGGGGGGGGGGGGGGGGGGGGGGGGGAGAGATACAACTTCTTTGGTAGCGATTTTTAACGCTTTTCTTATTCCTGACATCACTGCACGAGGGTAATGATAACAGATCATCTGAGCGGACAGGGTGGGAGGGGAACAAAAGCAACGTTTACCTAGTTTCTAACCAGATACCCACAGCGTCAATGTTTCATTTCTACGGAGAGGGGACGGCTGGCCCGCCATCATCGTGTGCTGGCGGGAGTGGCACTGACCTGAGTAGGAGGGAGTCCGCTGAACGCACTTCTGACCTTGGCAGATGAAGCCTGACCCGCACTCGTTATCGCTGGAACGAGACGAGACGCAGTTAGACTAGATGATGGGCGGTTTTGAAACTGGAAATAGGCGGACAGAGAGCAAGCGCCGGTCACAGCAAATCAGCACCTGTTTAGAAAGTGCCGGTTAGGATCAACTTGTGTGTCACCATCAATTACGTGGATGGCGCATGCCTTCTATGCCCAACATATGGAATGCAGCGGAAAGTGGTTTGAAGCATTCGCCTGGCAAAGTGCGCAGGTGTCTTTTGGTAGGTGACCATGCCGGCTTGATTTGCCACTCTGCTTAATGGGTATGGAAGGGATCGACAGGAGCCTTCCCGAGTAATATCATAGCGTTATACCATCTCCAAAGCATCGTAGCCTGTTCCTATCCTTAAAAGAACTTTCAGTCACTCAAGTCAGCTAATCGTGCATCGTTTTCCTGCACCTTATATTGCGGCTCGACAGGCCATGCGTCGCTTACTTATACTATGTCGCTACTTCGGCCATTCGTAGGCCACATTCTACACGGTGCAGAGAAGACAAATACGGGACGTGGAGACTGGAACTCCAATCTGATCCAGCCGACCAGTTTCCCAGCATCCACGCCTGTGACGTCAGGCGTGAGATCGGTGGATCGCTGATAAATACTCTTGTTCGCTGGCTCAGCCTTCGCTCGAGACGCAGCTATATTTAGCAAACTTGCCGGGCAGGACCGAGCTGTCGGATGACGCTGAGTCAGAAGCAGATGCTTCAGCCTGAGTCAGAAGCAGAAGCTTCAGCCCCAGTTGCCGAAATTGCCGAAATTGCCGAAAATCCAGCACATTGCTGACACATCCAGACACTCAGGAAAGTTCGATATGCCGTGCAAGCACCATGATGTTTGCTGGACGGGCCACATCTGTCTGTGACCCACCATGCCTCTCTGTATGTGCAAGTCATGGGTCTGAAGATTCCCGCGTTTTTGCTTCTTGTCACTCGCTTTATTCGATGCCAAGCTGGACATCGATTCTGACGAGGCCACAAACTGCACCAGCCCCCATATCAGCAATGCTAGTGTGTGTAGAAAAGAAGCCGAAACCTTTGACGATCTGCTACGGTCCCGATGCGCCGGAACGGGCTCCGATCCGTGCCTGCAGCCCTCCTCGCTACCTGACCGGATGTCACGTGGGCGCTAAGTGCGGTCGAGTGACGACCGGGGTTAAAAGAGCTGGACAATCTGCAGTTCGGACTAACGTGCGCCAATGAATGCATTGGCCGTTGTCGACCCAATAAACCAGCTAACTACACTTCCTCGGCATCATTAGCGTTGGTAAATGATGACGGGGAGTAAAGAGAAAGGTGAGAAGTTTGTAATTGCAATGTAGTACAATTGCAATCACAAATGCATTTAAGTACAATACATGCATGGCACTAACGCCGAAAGTCTTAAGCTCTGTGAATCATCCCGATGAAGGCCATCAAGGCGTGAACGCTTAAACTGCAAAAGCACAGCCTTAAGTACGTCTGCAGTACTAAAGATCTGTCAGCTGACACCAAGATTTGCAGCTCAAGCCGTGTATGGTCAGCGAATCACCCAGCCTTACCGCTTCACCAGCGCTGCCGCCGCGTCTGGCGAACGGATTCATGTTATCTAAGTCCAGAGCGTTGCATCTAGCCTTCAGCTTTAGTCTCATGTCGCCTTGCTTGCAACATAGGTTTTGAAGGCATCCCTCTACGCGTCAGAGAAAGAGACATCTTTGACGTCAGACGCCAGAGGCATCCTTGAAAGCCAGGGAACATTTCGTTGGAGGTCGCATACAGGTCAGCCATGTCCAGTACGAGTGCCATCATAGCATTTCTCTCTTAATTCGCTGTAGAGTGGGAGTGGTGTGATGCACGTTTTGAAAAAGGGATTGAAAATTGGTTTTCGGCATGCTCCATGCAAGCAAGACTCCGTGCATTTCTCTGGTGATATCGTTCGCTGCAAGAACCTGCGCCGTGACTCTGAAGAAACTGCAAGAACCTGTGCCGTGACTCTGAAGAAACTGCAAGAACCTGTGCCGTGACTCTGAAGAAACTGCAAGAACCTGTGCCGTGACTCTGAAGAAACTGCAAGAACCTGCGCCGTGACTCTGAAGAAACTGCAAGAACCTGTGCCGTGACTCTGAGAAACTGCAAGAACCTGTGCCGTGACTCTGAAGAAACTGCAAGAACCTGTCGCCGTGGCCACTCGAAGAACTGCAAGAACCTGTGCCGTGACTCTGAAGAAACTGCAAGAACCTGTGCCGTGACTCTGAAGAAACTGCAAGAACCTGTGCCGTGACTCTGAAGAAACTGCAAGAACCTGTGCCGTGACTCTGAAGAAACTGCAAGAACCTGTGCCGTGGCACATCTGAAGAAACTGCAGAACCTGTGCCGTGACTCTGAAGAAACTGCAAGAACCTGTGCCGTGACTCTGAAGAAACTGCAAGAACCTGTGCCGTGACTCTGAAGAAACTGCAAGAACCTG
>NW_023596461.1:33455152-33515500 GCF_011947565.3 Pollicipes pollicipes | reverse complement strand
TCATTTGAAAGGAGCGCTACGCGCGTCGCCACGCCCCATTCATAAAGCGCAAGCGACGGCGTTGGCCATATTGGCGCCCTGGGGTCATGGCGTGCCGGGATTCGAACGCCAGACAAACGTGAAAGTTCAATGCGCAAACCATTCGGTTATTCGTGTGAGCCGGATCTGTTTACGAAGACGATGAGTCAATAACGTGAGGGTCCAGGCCCAGATACAGATCCGGATACAGAACCGTTACAGATCCGGGTCGAGGAAAAGATTCCCAATGGCACAGTCATGCATTCAGAGGCATTTATGTCCATTTTTGTATGAACGAATTCCGGCTGATGGCCGGTCAGGAGCTGTAGCTCTGAATTACAATAACTTACCGCAGAAGGGCCACCAACTCCTCATGCAATTTCACGGATGGGTAATTTTTTGACTCTGAATTTGATGCTTCCATAGACCCATACAAGTCAACAGGCGTCACTACGCGTCGCTTGGTATGAGCTTGCACACAAATGAACAAAAGGGACTAACGCCCTCCGGATTGACAAAGGTCTTGAATGTACTCACTAACGCTGGCGGTGTTTCTGTTGCTGCCACTACCAGAGGATCCGCGATGAGAAGAAGCACCTGTTGCACCTGAAATGGTATGGCACTTCGCTCAGAGTGCGTTTTGTTTACAATCAGTATTTCGACCTCATTTCATCAGGATGATAATGCACAGAACTACGGGCGCTGTTTACTGTGCCCGGACGCTGGCTGCCACTTCGGAAAGAAGCTCTGAATATGGTTTAGAAACATGTCACATTTCTCAGCTATGCCACCCCTTTAGAAGGTGATGTGTAAAGTTAATGATGTCACCTAGCGGTCTACTGACCCTCGTCAGCATGCGCATGTGCCTCCGCAGGGGCATATGCCTCAGCAAGCGGCGGCAAACATCTCGCAAACATGCGCATAGCTCGGTGTTGGCAGGAAACCAACGGCTTTGCTTTGAAGTGGTGCACTGTCGTGATCAGCTTTATCTCCGACAATTTTCATTCGAGGGGAAGTGATGGCAATCCGGAAGGTTCTTTTCACCCTTCCTTGTTGGTTGAAGCATGTATGATCAGCGCACCCCTTGCTAGGAGTGGAAGCTGTGCGCGTTCTAGAGAGACTCCGTAAAGCATTGCGTCATAACTCATGACGCAGAGCTGGCAACGAAGGCTCATGCAGAAAAGCTAGATCTGGTTACCTAAAATGGCAGAACTTCCAGTTGTGGTGCCGCTAATCGCCCATGGTGTTCATGGCTGTTTCTAAACTTGTTCATGGCTGTTCATATTTTATATCACTGTATTCATGGTTGTATGCCATTGCAACGAAGAGTCGTCAACGATAACGGCGTCCTGTGTGCTGTCCCAATTATTTGTGGGAATAAGCGGCGCGGTAATGGTCCAAATTAAGAGCATGTTCGCGGTAGACTTGTACCCGGAAAAAACTGTCATTTGCGGGTTAAGAACGTGTATGCCTCACCTCACGCTATGAAAGCATCCCGCCCTGACAAATTAGGTGTAACTCTGTCGTGAATTAGCTGGACAAGTCCCCACCAGGAAAGGGGAGCTGGAGTTAAACATTGCTGGCGCTTCCGGGAGGTTTCGCCACTATTTTCGTGTCGATGAAACAATACAAATTCTTCAAAGCGGTTCCTGGAGTTCCATGGGCCTACTTTTTAAGCGAAACTGCAGAAGTATTGCAGTGTGAAAATGAAGAGCCAGAAAAAAATGGGAAAGATCATATATTAATGGGTGGGGGGGGGGGGGGGGCGGGGGGGGGGGAGAGATACAAACTTCTTTGGTAGCGATTTTTAACGCTTTTCTTATTCCTGACATCACTGCACGAGGGTAATGATAACAGATCATCTGAGCGGACAGGGTGGGAGGGGAACAAAAGCAACGTTTACCTAGTTTCTAACCAGATACCCGCAGCGTCAATGTTTCATTTCTACGGAGAGGGGACGGCTGGCCCGCCGTCATCGTGTGCTGGCGGGAGTGGCACTGACCTGAGTAGGAGGGAGTCCGCTGAACGCACTTCTGACCTTGGCAGATGAAGCCTGACCCGCACTCGTTATCGCTGGAACGAGACGAGACGCAGTTAGACTAGATGATGGGCGGTTTTGAAACTGGAAATAGGCGGACAGAGAGCAAGCGCCGGTCACAGCAAATCAGCACCTGTTTAGAAAGTGCCGGTTAGGATCAACTTGTGTGTCACCATCAATTACGTGGATGGCGCATGCCTTCTATGCCCAACATATGGAATGCAGCGGAAAGTGGTTTGAAGCATTCGCCTGGCAAAGTGCGCAGGTGTCTTTTGGTAGGTGACCATGCCGGCTTGATTTGCCACTCTGCTTAATGGGTATGGAAGGGATCGACAGGAGCCTTCCCGAGTAATATCATAGCGTTATACCATTTCCAAAGCATCGTAGCCTGTTCCCATCCTTAAAAGAACTTTCAGTCACTCAAGTCAGCTAATCGTGCATCGTTTTCCTGCACCTTATATTGCGGCTTGACGGGCCATGCGTCGCTTACTTATACTATGTCGCTACTTCGGCCATTCGTAGGCCACATTCTACACGGTGCAGAGAAGACAAATACGGGACGTGGAGACTGGAACTCCAATCTGATCCAGCCGACCAGTTTCCCAGCATCCACGCCTGTGACGTCAGGCGTGAGATCGGTGGATCGCTGATAAATACTCTTGTTCGCTGGCTCAGACTTCGCTCGAGACGCAGCTATATTTAGCAAACTTGCCGGGCAGGACCGAGCTGTCGGATGACGCTGAGTCAGAAGCAGATGCTTCAGCCTGAGTCAGAAGCAGAAGCTTCAGCCCCAGTTGCCGAAATTGCCGAAATTGCCGAAAATCCAGCACATTGCTGACACATCCAGACACTCAGGAAAGTTCGATATGCCGTGCAAGGCACCATGTTTGCTGGACGGGCCACATCTGTCTGCGACCCACCATGCCTCTCTGTATGTGCAAGTCATGGGTCTGAAGATTCCCGCGTTTTTGCTTCTTGTCACTCGCTTTATTCGATGCCAAGCTGGACATCGATTCTGACGAGGCCACAAACTGCACCAGCCCCCATATCAGCAATGCTAGTGTGTGTAGACAAGAAGCCGAAACCTTTGACGATCTGCTACGGTCCCGATGCGCCGGAACGGGCTCCGATCCGTGCCTGCAGCCCTCCTCGCTACCTGACCGGGTGTCACGTGAGCGCTAAGTGCGGTCGAGTGACGACCGGGGTTAAAAGAGCTGGACAATCTGCAGTTCGGACTAACGTGCGTCAATGAATGCATTGGCCGTTGTCGACCCAATAAACCAGCTGACTACACTTCCTCGGCATCATTAGCGTTGGTAAATGATGACGGGGGAGTGAAGAGAAAGGTGAGAAGTTTGTAATTGCAATGTAGTACAATTGCAATCACAAATGCATTTAAGTACAATACATGCATGGCACTAACGCCGAAAGTCTTAAGCTCTGTGAATCATCCCGATGAAGGCCATCAAGGCGTGAACGCTTAAACTGCAAAAGCACAGCCTTAAGTACGTCTGCAAGTACTAAAGATCTGTCAGCTGACACCAAGATTTGCAGCTCAAGCCGTGTATGGTCAGCGAATCACCCAGCCTTACCGCTTCACCAGCGCTGCCCGCCGCGTCTGGCGAACGGATTCATGTTATCTAAGTCCAGAGCGTTGCATCTAGCCTTCAGCTTTAGTCTCATGTCGCCTTGCTTGCAACATAGGTTTTGAAGGCATCCCTCTACGCGTCAGAGAAAGAGACATCTTTGACGTCAGACGCCAGAGGCATCCTTGAAAGCCAGGGAACATTTCGTTGGAGGCCGCATACAGGTCAGCCATGTCCAGTACGAGTGCCATCATAGCATTTCTCTCTTAATTCGCTGTAGAGTGGGAGTGGTGTGATGCACGTTTTGAAAAAGGGATTGAAAATTGTTTTTCGGCATGCTCCATGCAAGCAAGACTCCGTGCATTTCTCTGGTGATACCGTTCGCTGCAAGAACCTGCGCCGTGACTCTGAAGAAACTGCAAGAACCTGTGCCGTGACTCTGAAGAAACTGCAAGAACCTGTGCCGTGACTCTGAAGAAACTGCAAGAACCTGCGCCGTGACTCTGAAGAAACTGCAAGAACCTGTGTGTGCCGTGACTCTGAAGAAACTGCAAGAACCTGTGCCGTGACTCTGAAGAAACTGCAAGAACCTGCGCCGTGACTCTGAAGAAACTGCAAGAACCTGTGCCGTGACTCTGAAGAAAACTGCAAGAACCTGTGCCGTGACTCTGAAGAAACTGCAAAAACCTGCGCCGTGACTCTGAAGAAACTGCAAGAACCTGCGCCGTGACTCTGAAGAACTGCAAGAACCTGTGCCGTGACTCTGAAGAAACTGCAAGAACCTGTGCCGTGACTCTGAAGAAACTTCAAGAACCTGTGCCGTGACTCTGAAGAAACTGCAAGAACCTGTGCCGTGACTCTGAAGAAACTGCAAGAACCTGTGCCGTAACTCTGAAGAAACTGCAAGAACCTGTGCCGTGACTCTGAAGAAACTGCAAGAACCTGTGCCGTGGCCCACACAAGAAACTGCTGCGATGGTCTATAATGCAATACCGTTATATCGCCTCACTGCCAAGCTGGCCCCACAAACATGCCCAGTACCATGTCAACGTCCTACAGCTAGGCCTTTACCAGAGATATGCGGGGCAGTGACACATGAGCTTCACGGCCCCCTCCCTCTCCCCCCCCCCCCCCCTCCTCCGAGCCTCCCCGGAGACAGCAGTCCTGGGCAGGTACGCACAGCTACGGGGTGCAAGTCGCCAACCCTGCCCCCCCCCCCCCCTCTCCCCCGGGCCCCGGCGCGGCGCCGGGGTGACCTTGACCCGGATATGGTGAAGCAACCGGCGTCAGTTCTGCACCGCTGTAGTCTCCTCCGGCTCTGGCTGCTTTGCGCATGCGCTTCGGGTGGGGCACGCGTTCGGTCAGACGCGGACACGGCATCCACCAATGGAGTCTGCTAGCAAGATTTGCATGAGAAACAGCTAATTTGCATGATCCATGAATAGGGATTTTCGCTGGATGGGATGACGACCGTACTCCCCCCCCCTTCCCCCCCTCCCGTTGTAAACGCTAATGTACTTGATGCAGCGAATAATGAGTGTGCTGGCTGGAAAACGGCTGTTGCCTTGCCGCCTAGCAGGTCACGCTTCGGGACAAACATTTTCAACCCGTCCTTGAGAGCGGTTATCGCGGAGGGCCACCCGTCAGGCTTTTGCCCATGTTCTTGTGTTAGTCGCTTCACAAAACGATCGTCCGTCTTCTTCAAACGTCTTTTTGCTCAGGATTGACGTGTGTGCATCTTCTCGCAATCCTGCCGCTTTCATTTTGTAATGGTTTTGTATCTCAACATAAATCAAGGGTGTGGGTCAGTCGCAAAACTTATTCATATGAAAATGTTACTGGACATGTCAGCATTCACCGGTATTTTATGTTTACCATTAAGACGCATTTTACAGCGCGCGACGTGTGAGGAGGCGACGGGTGCGCCATTATCACGAGGCTGATATACCTTAACATAAGCATATAAAGCGCGTTGCCTCTGGAAACCAATATGGATGGACCGTATGAATCCATTTTGGAATGTCCTCTTTTCATGAGATTAACAGGCGAAGGTATTATATATATATATATATATATATATATATATATATATATATATATATATATATATACCTCCGAGCGATTAGCGATTAGCGATAAGTGTCATATACATATATATATATATATATATATATATATATATATATATATATATATATATGCGCATGCTTGATTAAGAATGACCGCTGGTCAGCATTGACGAGCTTTTTAGCCCATAATTTTTCATCTGAACGCTAATGATCGTTCAAAAGCTCGGAAATTCGAGCGGTGCAAAACAAACTCGCTAATGCTGCCTTTAGTAGGCTGCGGTGAAATTAATGGAAAAATCACCAGAAATCAGAGTGGATATCTGCAGCACCGATTGCGCCACATGCGCACCTAGTGTTCATGACCCGGTCTACTGTAGGTAACGTCACAGCGTGGTGTGTTTGAGACCAGTTTTGAAAAGCGTGGCACTGGCTGGTTTCGGTCTGTTACTGGTGCATTTATGTGTCCGACAGCGTTACGACAGCGTTACGGTGGCGTTTCAACCGCGTTATGATCTGAGAGAAATAGTTTTTCGAACACAAGCGATGAGCGTTACGTCTCTTCCTGCTCTGGCTGACAATATCCGACAGCAGACCTTATAAAGGCCCACAGAGGACCGGTACTAACCTGGTGCTGACGTCACCACGACGGCTCGATGGACCGCTGAGATGGCTCTGGTATGACCTCGCGTGACCTCTCCACTGACCTGACGCACTGCGGACCACACCCGATGACGGTGTTCGGCTTGGGGAAGTAGCCGGGCAGGCACTGGCAGACGCCGATGCCCCGGTTGTCGATGCTGCACTCCGTGTTGGGCCCGCACGGGGAGGAGCCGCACGGGTCGGCCACGTTGTAGGGCGGCCGGGCGATCGGGCTCGTTGCGTGCTTCCCCGATGTGGCTGGGGGGGGGGGGGGGGGGGTCAGCAGAGGTCATGAGAGGTCGCTATCAATACCCGAGGACGTCTGAGGTCAGCAGATGGAGATGTCCAACTTCTGCTTCCAAAAGAAGAGCGGAGGACACAAGGAGAACGCAAGAAAGTGGGACAAGGTCGGCGGAAGCGGAAGGGGAGGGGTGGCGGCGAGAACAGCCGCCGCCCCACTCCAAGAAGAATTTCGTTTTTGATCTTTGTCATGGCATGGGGTAAGACAGAAAGAAGACAGATCCCCCCCCCCCCCCCCATTGCCCCAGAGGATCTGTTATTACTATGTGGAGGCGTGCGGGCAGCGGGTGGAGTGGAGCAGAGCTTGGGTGGAGTGAACCATAAAGCTGGATTAGGCTATCAAAATGATCTTTATCGAAGGTCAACACGCGATGCCAAGCGCCATGGATAGCTCACAAAGAGCCGCACTGATACGAAACGTAACTTCTCCCAAATACAAGCCTTCATTGACATCTGTGGAAGAACTGGAAGTACCCAACACGACTTTGCAGTACTTAGCATATGAATAGTTTTGCATAATCATTTGAGAGTCATTGCTAAGAGAATGGAAGTGTGAGTGCTTGATTTTGATGTGGAGAAATTGACAGTGTTAAAAGAGATCAAATGAAGCAGCTATACCTATTTGACGGACTATGAATGCCGGATATGGACTCCCTCCTTAAAAACGTGATGGACCATGCGGCTTTTGGTCTCAGCACGATTACGTGAGGCTTATCGAGGTAAAAAATAACGACCAACGTTCGCATTCTAGCATATAGACAGATAACAGACAGAACATAACAGAAGCACAGTATCAAGAGACTTTCAACATCCACTATGGACGGATGTACTCCAACTTGGTCAGAATTTTCCGCACTACACAAATGAGACAAGTATTATATTGTCTTGGAAAGACTATAGGCTTTCAGAACTGAATAAGCTCAGTAACACCATAATCAGTGCTTCGGACGAAAACAGCCTCAGGTTCACAGCAATTCTTATTGATACCTCATCTGGAGTATTGTGCTCGAGAGAAGGGACGGGGGAAATTTGCAGCATTGCGGTGATGTTCTTGTACGAGGGGTCTCAGATATATTGCTTTCGCACATAAAAAGACGTCGAACGATAAGGACCATCCATAAACCATCCGAACCATAAGAACCATCATACGCAATACAGCCCAATAAAATTAGTCCGGTAAGTCAAGAAATATGAACACCAGCATCTTACAATGAATGCAGTCACATCCTGGTGTCGTAGTAAGTTACAGCGCAACGTACGCATTACTCGGTATGGTGATCAGCTAATGAGTTGGTACCACTGCCATGAAGGAAGGAAAAAGACATGGTTTTTGCTCTTTACAATGATATGCTTGATAATGATAGAGCGTAACGATAATGTGTGATGGAGATGACAACATTAAATGATAATGATAATGTTGTGACAATAATGTGATGCAGTGGTGTGTTTCAATGATAATGTTATACATCCTATACATTTGATAGCTATGCTACAGATTGTGACATGTCCAAATAATGAAACATCGTTTGAGGTTTGAGAAATAATATAGACAACAAACGAGAGCAAAAACCGCAGATTTAAACAGCTGCGCCCATTTCTCAAAGGGGTTCATCGGCTCTTCTCACCCAAAGTTGTGCCCCACACAACGAGGTCGAGGAGCCACGCTGACCCAGAGGGTTCGATTACAGGGGGGACAGTTCACCGTGTGGTTCCCGGTGATTCGATGGCACGGCACCCAGGGAATGGTGCCGGACACTGCCCAGAGACCTCCAGGCTCGACTTGTCAGGCATCGTGAATAAATGAATAATTCATCAAGGTCAAACTGTGCCGGCTGATAGGGACATTCTTCACTGCGACGTGGTCGTGGTTAAAGCCATTTTTTAATTCCAGCCGCCCGCCATAGCCAGCAATTCGTGGAAGACGCCAATGCCAGGCCCCCGAAAATGGTTGCGTGAATATGAAAAGCCTTCGCCTTGCCTTGTTACCACAGCCTTTTTTGGGTTATAATGCCACTGACTTGGTGCCTCCAGATGCTTAAGGCGGTGCTTCACAGCATGATTCACGAACTGAATTCGTGAATGGCCGTCGAAACAGGGCAGCGTCGGTACGTGTTGAGTCTTTTTGTCTGTCTGGTGGTGACATCATTTTTTTCCGGCGGGATCCAATTATGTGAAAGTCAGACAGTACGTAACTTCGCCCGCACAGCGTGCGTGTCTCGCAACTCGGAGAGATAAACACATGTCCCGGGGTATGACATGTCATGCGCGGCCTACCACCCGGCCAGGGAACTCATAATGTGAGGGAGAGAGAGAGAGAGAGAGAGAGAGAGAGAGAGAGAGAGAGAGAGAGAGAGAGAGAGAGAGAGAGAGAGAGAGAGAGAGAGAGAGAGAGAGAGAGAGAGAGAGAGAGAGAGAGAGAGAGAGAGAGAGAGAGAGAGAGAGAGAGAGAGAGAGAGAGAGAGAGAGAGAGAGAGAGAGAGAGAGAGAGAGAGAGAGAGAGAGAGAGAGAGAGAGAGAGAGAGAGAGAGAGAGAGAGAGAGAGAGAGAGAGAGAGAGAGAGAGAGAGAGAGAGAGAGAGAGAGAGAGAGAGAGAGAGAGAGAGAGGTGGGACACGACCCACGCCGAAACGTACGCATTATTTGGCTCCGCGTGCTTGTTGGCCTTCAGCCGACTTGCATTATGTTTGGCGAGAGCCGTACATTCCTTAAGATAAGCCTTCCAAATCGACCCATAAGGTATGAAGACAGCACACGAGGAAGTCTACCCGACGACATACAGCAGTACACTGGGCAGCAACATGCAAGTGATGAGACCCTGACGGCCGTTCTGGCGCCGGGTCCTGGAAGGCCTCCTGATGAGACGATTGGGTATTCAAGGACGGAATCTCATCAGAGGTCATGCATCCGTGTGTGATTTGTTTGCAGTGGTAAGAGCAGCTTTTGTGAGAGGTGGTGCTTTTCAAAGTAGTTCGCGACACATTGAAATTGGAAACCAAGTATGTTTGCACGACAGTCACATTCCTCACGTCAAAGTTCAGGAACATCGGGGAGGACGCGGATCCCTCCAAATATACAGGAAACTCTACATTCGACGTTTGGGGATGTCGATCAAGACCGCTTGATGGACATATTTTTTGCGTCATAGTAGCATTAGCTATGACGGAAATGTGCTATGGCGAGTAAGACTTTGGGAATTGCTTAAGCTTACCTCCATGTGCTCCCATTCCTGACGCACATGTTACCAAACCCATCGCCACCATGAAGAAGTATACGGACGCCATGCTGAAAAGAAGAGGCAGTCTTGACAATGGCAAACCGTCGCATGCGCCGCTTTGACACCTCCTTTATGAAAAACATCTTCCAATGCACAAAGATATTCACGTCATATCAGAGAAAAGTGCAGTCCAACATCGCACATGCGGAGTTACAGGTACGATCAACCTTCTGACGGGATTAATTTTACTGGCGTAGCCATTCAACCCCGCGCTGGCTGAGTGTGCTGAAATCAGAACATCGTGTCAAAATGTTTCGTCAAAAATAAGCTTTGATCAAACTGAACTCATCCAAAACTTATTTCACGTTAACCTTTTCCAAAAAAGTGCTGATATCTACAAGGACTCGTTGCCCTCGGTTATTTAAGTCTCAAAGCATCTGTCTTTTCTTATTTTGTCGAAAAAGTACAAAACATGGTCAAGATGGAGACAATGTTTCTGTGCAAGATCATTAACGGTAGAAACACGATTGTGAAGTGTTTACGTCAGCCGTTCAGCTTTGTGTGTGATCGAAGCGACCGCTCAGTCTAATGTCATGGAAGCGCCACCGTCATCTAAGCCTGCTGAAACCCCACCATCATCTAAAAGTATTAAGGACACCACCAACAACGTGAAGAATTCCTCGACTTGCCCGTAGGCCAGTGCTATCCCACTAAAAAGGCGCCTTACCCAGCAGCACGTACCTGGGTACCGTCCGTGTGCTGACCTCCGGGGTCACTCTAGGGCGCCCAGGACCGTGCGCAGATTCGGCGCCGGATGAGTCCACTTCTTTGCACCGGGGCGCACTCCGCAGCAATGGGCGAGCGGCCGGTCGAAGGTGGTCAAGACTGGCTGACCGGCCCGACTCTGTGACGTCACCGCCGCACCGGCCGAGGACGCCATGCGACGTCACGGGTGAAGACAGGTTTGGTGCCGCGGTGGGGTGGCAAAGGCGACTCCAGCCCGCAGCTGGATGAGGTGACCGATGACGACATGGAGCGGCTCTCAGCGAAGGCTTTCTTAGAATTGCGAGCACACGGGGAATATTTCAGGCTACAACATGATAAGAGATCAGCAAGACGTGAATCAGTCCCAAACTGCACATGCGCGTGTCGCTGTTTTGCAATTGAACCCCATGGCGTCAGACATGCTGTCCCATGAGTGAGAAACTGGTAGGAAGGAGTGCGACTTTACTTGACGGTGGAGGGGCGTTGTTTATCATAAGATGTGTTGTTCGCCGAGACAGCTGTCAGAAGTTAATGCCCTTTGCTTTGAATGTGTTCTTTAAGCTTACGTGAGTTACTCTGTGCATTAGCCAGGAGCATTATTCGCATAGATAGGACAGTAGTAATAACCTTATTCCTCGCAGAAAAACCACGCGAATGAAGATATAGTTGAGCTGATATTTCGGCAACATGCCTTTATCGAAACAATAGCAGAAGTGAATTAAAAACTGCCTGCCGATAATCCCACTTGATTTGGCGTGTTTTTTTTTTTTGGAAATAGCAATCCACAGTTTTTATAGGACACCAACATTCGGAGGATTAAACAGAGAGCGATTGTCAGCCATTACCACAATTCAGTGCCGTAATCGGCACTGTATCATCATCGGCAGGCAATTTTGAATTCACTTCTGCTATTGTTTTGGTAAAGGCATGTTGCCGAAATATCAACCCAACTATATTTCCTTTCTCCCGGTTTTTCTCCGAGGAGAAGGCCATTGCTATTGTCTTATCTATGTGTTCCTCAAGCAATTTACGTATGGTGGTCTTGGAGTGGGAAAGTCACAAGCATGCAACAAAATGTGACTGGCAACGGCTACCTAATGCTGTATGCCGACATCAGCTCCTTGGCATGGCTTCATAACTGACAGAGAAAGGCGTCTTCTACTGAAGTGAGAGGTCGCCTTTCTTCCTGAAGCCTACGCGAACGTCACGAGCTGAGCGTCCCCTGCCCGGAATGGAGCGCAGCGAGGCAGTGACAACCTTTCACTGAATCCGTGACAGGTATTGGCAAGGCGAGCTTGTTTGGCCGGTCGGCGAAACTGGGCATAGAGTGAAGCCTCCCGGTACACTTTTGGCGTAGGCACCATGAACATACCGCTGCAACAGGCATGACTCACAGTATATTGGCTACAACTGCTGATAGCGCCACGAGGATGCAATTTTGTGGGGTATGCAACATCGGTTCCTTTTAATTTGGGGATGTTGCGCGTACTTTACGGCGGGAAGTGGAGCTTAATGGGATCGACAACACAGACTTATTCATCAATGAATGAGCGAAATATCTTGTTTTGAATAGACAGACATGTGAACCATTCCGTAGAAGTATATAATACATATACGACCATGACTGAAATCACGGGACCAAGTTACATCTCTTTTGCAGACTTAACTCTTATTGTGTCTCTTGACATCCAATGTAAGGCCAAACTCTCCCCCCCCCGCAAAAAAAGATATCGCAGTCACTGAAACCGCAAAAGCCCAGATTGAGTCTAAATCATCAGGCGCGTTTGATAAATTTCCGCTCTCTGACGACATTGAGAAGGCATTTACATTCACCATACACTCTGTTCACGGTCAAATTATCGATAATTATTTTCTATAGATTTATAGCCGCTTGAGAAGAATATCGTACAACGAACGACGATCATTGTAAGCGCGTATGAACTTGTTGGGGCACGAGTAGTTGCGAGGGTTAGCCGTGCAGTACAACGAATTACGCCAAAGACGTTGAGTGGCAGTCTGCTCCTAAGCTTATAGTCATTGAAGCTCACAGATGCTTAAATGAATGGATAGAATCTCGACGAAAACTTAGTGTATGGTACTGATTTGTGATTTAAACTTACATTGGACTGATGGATTGATGTGACTGAAATGATATGATCGATACGCTTAGATTGATATCATTGGTATAATATGATTTCATATTCATGCTTTGGAAGACCGTTAAAGTTATGCACATCCAATTGTCGATCATTAGTACATATTTTCTAGAAACGTTTAATCAGTTCCTGTGCGGTCACACGCAAATGAGAGCTTACTCGCGCGCGGTAATCTTAATCGTTATTATTTGTCCGCAGCTTTAGGTTGGATGGATCTTTGGGATCTACCCTCACGCTAAGCAACGCTCGTTGCGTGAGCCCTAGTCCCATCTCCTGATCGCACAAATCCGGATAAACGGCAGAATTTGGAATGGCCCGCCCCACCCTCTGACGTCACCTGACCTTTTGCGCGGTCCTTGGCACTGGCAGTAGGCCATCCCAATCAGAGGAAAATACCGAACGCCTAAAGGGGAGTGTTCCACATTTATGTGAGGTTTTGAACTGAAACTAGTCATTTGAAGACCTTTCGGTGCTGTTCGCAATCCAGTCCTCGTTAAGACCTAAGCTCCCCCTACCATCTGAGCTATATGCCCGCGAAAATGGGGAAAGGTGCATTTGGTAAGTATTTTAAAGTCACATTGGTATTGATGGCGTTATAATAACTACGATTTAAATTCCGCCTTTCCATCAGCCATGCGGCGATCAAGGCTAAGAAAAATAATGCTGTTCAGACGTGCATATCTCGCGTTTCTGAGCGCGGTTTCCAGATATAGCGGCCGTCAATTGGCTCTCAATCAATGTTGAGCAAGGGACGATGACGTTATCAAGTCATGACGCATTGAGGAGCATATTTACTTAACAGATAATTGTGTTGTCTAGAGCGTCTTTTCCGCTTACAAGGCATACCAATAGTTATACGTTGGCTTGTTTCATCATATATGATGCTTACTTCAATATTCTAAAATGTGAAACATTCCGTTTGGGCGACTGGAGTCTACCCCGCCACGGATGGACGAAAAGGGAAGCAGACGGTCCGACCAGCTGAGCTGCAAGAACGCTTAAGTTATACGCAAGGCTCAGTTCTCCCTTTCAGGTCTCAAAATTTGCTGCGATATTTGTGCTCTATGACTTCAAGCACAACTGGTTTTCTAAATGCATTTGTTGTCTTTTGATTTCATAAAGGGTTTATTTGGCTGGTTACAAAGATGCATTTTTGGTACTAAATCACAGAACGTAGTTTACAATTTAGAATGGTTAACCGGTCTCAACATTACGTTACGCTCTATTTATCGTAAGAAAGAACGGAATTAAAGTGCTGCCAACGATTTTGCACGGTTTTTTGCTCGTGGGTCATTATTCGAGTGTTCTGTAGCCCAAAAATTACCGGCATCATGACCGGCATCGCTTTGGTGCTGCGGTAATATTTTGCGCAGTGAAAAGCTTTTATATTGTTTTACTTGTATATTTCATTGTCTTTTTATATCTTTTAAATGTTTTAGTACCTACTTACCAGTGAATGAAAAATATTATCTGGCGTCTGGAAGGATTCTTGGGCACAAAGTAGGGAAATTGTTTATAATATGTATCAACATTTTGTCGAAGACCGGGACATGAAGTTGAAGGCGGGAGACGACGGCGCCGTCCGGGAGAGTCCATTATTAAGAACAGCAGCCTGTAACGAGCGTTGGGAAGACTACAGTCTACCGCATGCAACGTGAAGCCCAGAATGGTGCCAGACTGAAGTCGCCAAGCCGATCCCGACCAGCTGCAGCAAGACCAAGGGTGGATCTAGATCCGTTCGATGTTTGCGCGATGAGGAGAATGATACACCAAATGCACATCGACGGAAAACATGTTACTCTGGACACCATCACGGATGCTCTTCACGAACAGCTCGGCGTCACCATGTCTAGATCCACCGCAAGAAAACACCTACTCGCGAACGGATTTAAGTACCAAAGGATCGACAAGCGCAAGATCCTGATCGAGAAACCTCATATTGCAGCAACGAGATGCCAGTTCTTGCGGGAGATGAGGAGGCTGCGTAGAGAAGTTCCCGATAGCAAAATCATTTATACCGACGAGACATGGTATAATCAGTACTTTATGGAGGACTTGGCGTGGCTGGACGGTAGTCAAATCAACGGACGGAAGAACGCCATTGGAAAAGGAAAACATTTTATCATAGTACATGCCGGCTCTTCAGAAGGATTTATACCGGGCGTACTTCTCCATCTCAGGATCGATGGCAAGAACGCCGACTACCATACGTCGATGAACGCCGACTGCTACGAGAAGTGGTTCACCGAGTGCCTGCTTCCGAACGTGCCAGAGCACTCTGTGATCTTCATAGATAATGCCTCATATCATTCCCATTTGTGCCAAAAAGTGTCAACTTCTAGCTGGCGTAAAGCGGAAAGCCAGGAGTGGTTGCAGCAGGCAGGTGTGACCATCGACGAAGACATGCGGAAGGTGGAGCTGCTGGAGCTGGTAAGTCCCAGAACCGGAAGAAGGAATATTTTCTGGACAACCTTGCTAGAGATCATGGTCATCGGATCGTTCGCCTGCCGCCGTATCACTGCGACTTGAACCCGATAGAGATGGTGTGGGCACAGATGAAGCGCGTGATAAGATGGGGGAACTTGACGGGGCGGATGGAGGAGGTGGAACGGCTGGTGGAGGCAGGTGTCACATCTCTCTCTCCAGAGGACTGGATTAAGTGCTGTGAGCACGTCAAAAGGCTGGAGCAGCAGTACTGGATGAATGACGGGCTGCTAGAAGATCTCCCACCGGTTGTTGTAACAACCGATGATAGCAGCGACTCCGGCACCGACTCCGGCAGCGACAACGATAAATAGGAACAGTATGACACATCGATCATGAGAAGTGTTTCCGTTTCGTTCTTTTCAACTGACTTTGTAGCATTTACGTGGATGTGGCATGTAGTTACGTGTGGGGTGTTTGAGCTGGATGTATTGTACATATGTCTGCAGCTGAATGTTCAGCGTTTAGTTGAATACCTTCAATAAACCTAAGCGAGTTAATTTTCTGTTTGGGATTTTCCCATGTCATTCATGAAACAGCATCAGTTTGGAGCAATTACCAACTGAAAGCATAGCATAACTTGCTTCAAAGGTAGACAATGAATTTAGAACGAAAAAATAATTGCAAACGAAAATAACCCCGGTGCCAAATATATATATATATATATATATATATATATATATATATATATACATGCATATTTTTCGACCAACCATATGAACATGAAGTTGCTGCAAGCAATGCAAACATCCAAAACTGTTATTGCTTCGAGAGATCCGCAGTGCTGTCCTGCATGCCTTCCGACCAATTTTCTTGAGTTTGAAAAAAATTCAGCGTGATGCTCGCGACGAATTGATTGACCAGATTTAATTCCGTTCTTTCTTACGATAAACAGAGCATAGAAACAAAATTCAGTGTCCATATAAAGCGTTAAACGATGCACCTAGGTGGTATTGTCTGCGCAGTGGCGAATGCAGATGCATCATTCGCGAGAGTAAATGGCGAAAGCCCAGAGCTGGCTCAATATGTCAGGTGCGCTGAATTGTTTTATGGAACTAAGCGTATTTAGTTGCAATGCATTAACACGCGCAAGGGTGGGGGTCAAATTGACCCCCGAAGGTTTTCCTCCATAATTTCTGAACAGCACGGCTAAGCCGCGCCAAATTTTGCATGGCTGTAGACAATTAAACAGCGGATTGTTTGGTATTACAAATCTAGATGTAACATGTAAGGTCGCTGACCTAGAGCAAGTCAAAGTCAGGCCACGGATTCTGCGAAGTCAATTTCTAGGGAATCGTTCAATCTGGTGCAGCAGCGGAGTGTTAGATGAGACGATACATCTCTGAGATCCTTTCTCAGGCAACAAAACAATCAAATGGTCAAACTGCGTTGACATAGGGTCAGGTATGAAGGTGAGACTAAGATCAAAGCCAATGTTTTAGGACCCTGGGGCTTGTTGTATGGGATAGTTTCTGGTGCTCATTTCGAATCTATCGGTAACAGGAACCACATTATACATCTTCCATACATTTTTCAAAGGTCATAATAGGTCACTGACCTAAAATAATCCAGGTCAACGTTTTGTTTTTAGGGGCATACCGCCCAGCGTATCTTTGTCGATTATTCAACTTCAAAACTCAAAGCGGTTTTGTATGATTTTGGTCACCATGATCTTTGAAAGGTCAGACGAGGTCACTGACCTTAAATAATCATGTGACCCTTTGCTTAAAACAGGTATCTAGGCTCTAAGGGCATTTTAGAGACCAGCCTAAAGACTATCCGTGTTTGACCTTATTTGACCCAAAAGCCAAGACCTGGGAACTTCAAAATTTGACCTGAGTTAGTTCAGGTACATGCCAATACACCCTGTAAAATTGGTGTTTCCAACTCTTTTAGTTCCTGAGATCTCAGGGAGGTTAGACTGACCCCCACCAGAGCAAAGGGCATCCAGCCGGCCACCCGGGCGCGTGTTAACCTAGTTAGTGCATTGCATTACATTGGTTAGAAATGAATATTCACCAAAAGATGACGGTCAGAACGATAACGATGAGCTCAAACATCCAAGAAGCATAAAACACGAATTAACGTGATTCACTAAGTTCTCGCTTTGAACTCACCTATAGTACTGTAAGGAATATGATGCATTTCATTGCAACTATTTCAGTTCCGACAAAATGCGGACCACTTCATTTGCATAGTTTATCTCTCTCTTTGTTGCGTTCATTCTGAAGTTGTTCAATGCTGGTAAACTTGGCCCCAAAATACTAGCCCCTCCCACACTTGCTCCCTCTGCACCAAAACATGCCTATGTCATGCCAGGCTTTTCAATGCCCTCCTTTTCACATACACGATACCATAAATAATGTCAGGAAAAAAGGTTATGGTCGTATAGTCCAGACTGATATAATCAACGCCAATTCCCGGTGCTGGCCTTCCCATCCGATTGCAAAGCGTTGTCTCCATGCATGTATTTCTGCATGTATAGCATGCTTTATGTGCGTACATTACATTACTGGTAGCTCCCAGTGATCTTACATGGTGAAATGAGCAATGATCATAATGATCTTAGTTACTTCCGAGATCATAACAGCTGCTTCTTAAGCAATGGGGCTCAGCTCCTGTGGGAAGATAATTGTCCAGATTTATATACATATCTACAGTGCTTCTTGGGCATTGCTTCCCTACCTCCATTGCTTCTGGATCCGCCCTTGGCAGTTCATATTCATCGCAGACGATACAAATTTAGCCATTTCGGATACAAAATATGGCTTTCTAACTCCTCCATGGCAGGCATATAATGGTATAGTATCTCACAACAGAAGAGGTAACAATTACCTGCCAGAGCCAGTGATTTTTGCTAATATGCCTCCCAGAACTTTCGCCTGTGCTGTACTGGATAATGGCGATGAAATATTGATGGAGTATTTGGGTAAGAAAAACAGGTTGAAAGCGATTTAAGTGATTAAAATAGGAGTGCTATCATAAATGGTTTTGAGCGCTGGTGCACATGATTACGTGATATAGATTCCATCCTTTACAGAATAGAGGTTAATCAGTTAAAACTTCGTAAATAGATCTGGATGTTTAGCCAGCACTTCTAAAACGTACATCACGTACACCATACAAGTTTGTCATGCAAAAGCTATTAGCTGCACAGCGGGAGAAATGTGAATCAAGCAGACAGTAAATGTCGCTCATTTCGGAGTGCCGACTAAACAAGTGGTGTGTGGAAGCCCGAACAGTCTCATCAAGCCCCACCGGAATCCGCCCAAAGTGTCTGGCTGACAGCAGCCCCATATAAGGTACCCATTGCTCCTATGTATCGTACGCCGGGGGCAGCCAGCTCTGCCAACCACTTATTAGGAGGGTAGGTATGGATGCACCTTTCTGCCGACGCCGCTGTCGGGCTGGTAATATCGCCATGTTTGGTAAACCTCGCGCTGATCGCACTTCGCCACCCTGTGAGGGCGCGACAACCAACAGAGGTGAGACCACGAGCGAGGAGAAAGCAAAGTGTGACAGGAAAAAGTGACAAAGTGCTGACAAAGTGACAGGAAACACTTCTTCACTTCCGTCACATCGAATTCTTCTCGCTCATCCCATGAATCTCAGTAAAATGGAATCCAAGTAAAATCCTTGCGGGCTGATCGGATTGGCATGACCTTTCCGGCTTGCCTGCACTCCAGACGCGTCGGGATCTCTTAGCTGTTAATCCGCTCGGCCTCGCTGCTGCGCTGCAGCCGCTGCTTACAGGACCAACAGATGGACAAAGAGCAGGTGTGCCGGTTGGTGGGGGGGGGGGGGGGGGAATGGGGCACCAGAACGGCGCTGTGGGAGCGGGCACGACCGGCGCCAGCGACCCAGACCGGGCCGTATAAGGCGGAGGCGGCCGACACCGCTCCAGAACCGGCCGGGCCAGGGCGGCGCGTGGTGCTTGCTGGCACCGCAGCTGCGGGACCAGCTCCGGCCAGTCTGGCTTGAGGACTGCGGAGGCCACCAGACAGTGCCTCTGGGGCATGACAGCGGAGACAGCCGGCGTCGGCCTCGGGCCTCGACCCGTCCCGGAGGCGCCGCTCCATGCCGGGTTGGATGGCCGGAGTGTTTCGTAATCGACGGTGGCTTTGTGTGATCGTCTAGCCTTCCGAGGAGGGTCACTTTCCCTTCACATGACATTGCATTCATATATGGTACCTGGCTGCTGACTCAGTAGCTTGGATCTGATATACCCTCATTTGCGAGCGTTCTTCTACTGACAATATTTTCCCACACCTTAAGCACGTGTTGTTCTTTCGTCCTTTGGCAGGCCAGCGGTGAATGTGAGCTAAATGAGAGTGAACGCAATGTTGACAGAAAGCTGCAAACAATAAAACTTCTAGCCACAACTGTCCCCCCTTCTCCCCCCCCCCCCCCCCCCAGAGGCAGCATGCGGTTTCCGGATCCAGGTCTATATTGAGTCCTTCACATATACGGGTGATGACATGTAAGACAGAGATGGCATCTAGGGTGGCTCTAGCGATGGCATCGCCCGTTTGACGGTCGCATGTGGCTTTCTGTCGCTTATCTTGGCTTTATCCCGAGGCTCTTGCCCGTTTCTAGGAAATCGGAGAATGCCGTGTTGAAATGCTGGCTTTCATGAGGTGGTCCTTGTCATTGGTCATGGATCGTTATCAATGAAATAATGTCTATTTATGAAGTACGGTGCTTAAATATAGATTTAAGTTCAAAGATATGGTTCCAGTACAGGAAGGGCATAGAAATTCAACCATCCGAGGGAGATTCTAAAGTTTGAGGCGGCAAAGCACGCATGAGCAGACGGCAACCACCAACCAGCATGAAATGAGGTAACCATTATCGACAGAGAGCAACACTGGAATTTCAGAAAGATCCAGGACACAGCACGCATGGCATCGGCTAACAACGCTATCAGTAAGCCAAGCGTAGACATCAACCCAACGTGACACCCAGTCCTGCGAAAAAATCCCAACAATCCAGGATATGAACAGCACCATGTTGTGATACCGACAGGTTGTCCACAGCACTGGACCTGCTATTTGAAGGCCCTGGTTCGACTCCCGGCAATGTTAAGGAGAGAACTCGGGTTTTGACGCGTACAAGGCTGAAAGCCAAACATATCAGCCAGTCGTTCTAAAGATCCGTAACATCTGACGACGGCCGGAGAGTTAACTGGCCAAAACGTCGTGTCAACACCTTACCAGGCGATGGTGACGATGCGAACAATCATACCGTTCGTGACAGGTGAGAGTCGTTTCAATATTTCCTGGTGGTGGTATGACAGCAGCAATAGCAACACGCCATTCGTTCCGGTCCAGCCCAAAAGTCTACCGGAATTCGCAGGGAAAAAATTGTCCAGTGAAACTCGTTTATTGGTGCTGATCGCTACAATGCTGCATGATGACATACAAACCACGCATCAGGCCGCGGTAAAGCCGACGCACATCATCGTTCTGATGGATATGCGTAATCGCTAACGCACGCAGCAGCGGCAATAATAACCGACAATGTTAAACTACTAGATGCTGCCATTAACTCTTTCATACCAACGACCTCGCTTCCTCGTAAAACTCTAACTTTGCGTTGGCTTCTCTCACTTAATCTAGTTCGTGAACGGAGCTTGGCACGGATCTATTCCAATTGGCTGGTCATAAAACCTTCGCCAGCGCTTAACACGGAATGACAACTAAACACATTCTTCAGTTCCACAGCTTGGTTTCGTGGTCACTAGATGGGACTCATCTACGGACGGCAATCGCGACGCCATGGGCCATGGCGTCACAAAAATAGCGTCATTCCTCTGGCCTGTCGCGGAGCCTCTTCCTTCTTCTTCTGGACCATACCTGCATCAGCGATGACTTGAAACATCCGAGATTGATGCCCTCCTCCACAGCCGTACAACGAGTTCGCTCCTTGGACGGAAAAGTGCAGGTACGCAGCGGCATGAATCGGAGCATTCTCGGCAGGTACCGGCTCAGATGCCGCCCAACTCTGCTGGGCTCCGGGGGCGCCGCTCCGACACCCGCCTTGTGCGCAGGCCTCAGTGAGCCGCCAGCAGAGGTGCCACGGCACTGCTCCGACACGTGATAACTCCGAGGAAGACGAGGTAGCCAGCCATCACGGTAAGGCCTCCGAACTGCCGGCACGGAGCCGGCTCCACGCGTCGGGCAATCCAACGTTTACGCGATCGGCACTGCGTTACGTTACGGCACACAGAAAAACAACGTAGCTCTCACCCTTGAATGCAGTCCACTGGATCTGAGCATGGGGAGAGCAAGATAAGCGACAAAGTGTGTTAAATGTCTTAGTGTTAGACTCCGCCATGTTGACTCACGCATGCAAGCTCCCCTCCCCCTCCACAGACAACCGATTTTAAGGAGTCACTCCCTTGTTTACGGCGGGTATCCAGACAGCTGAAGACGGAATCAGCACAGCACTGCCTCGAGTGACTCACCAGACTGCAGACGACCAGACCCACACAGCCCACCTCCAGCAGCGCGATGGACTGCAACAGGTGTCGGCTCAACGTCAGGGTCAGGACAGCGCGCGATGGCAGGTTCGGGAGCATTCACAGACTTACGAGCATGCAGCCGGGTTGAGTCAGTGGTTGAAGCATTAGCTGCGGCAATGGTGCTCTGCCTTGCATGCTGAGGTGCTTTAGGGCAGCTCCAATGTCAGATAGTCGCTTAATCTTTAGTCTTACGTTAGTTGTTTGGGGCAGCTCCAATGTCAGACACCCCCTTAATGTTAAGTCTTACGTAAGTTGTTTGGGGCAGCTCCAATGTCAGACACTCCCTTAATCTTTAGTCTTACGTAAGTTGTTTGGGGCAGCTCCAATGTCAGACACTCCCTTAATCTTTAGTCTTACGTAAGTTGTTTGGGGCAGCTCCAATGTCAGATACTCCCTTAATCTTAAGTCTTACGTAAGTTGTTTGGGGCAGCTCCAATGTCAGATGCTCCCTTAATCTTTAGTCTTACGTAAGTTATCTAGGGCAGCTCTAATGTCAGATGCTCCCTGAATCTTTAGTCTTACGTAAGTTGTTTGGGGCAGCTCCAATGTCAGACACTCCCTTAATCTTTTGTCTTACGTAAGTTGTTTGGGGCAGCTCCAATGTCAGACACTCCCTTAATCTTTAGTCTTACTAAGTGTTGGGCTCGATGTAGATACTCCTAATTTAGTAAGTTGTTTAGGCTCCAAGTCAGTCCTAACGTTTGCTCTTGAACATCTAATTAGGTAACGGGCACTTTTCTGAAGTGGCTCCTACTTTATCTTTTTAAGGGGAATGTTCCAGGTTTGAAAATGTTGAAGTAAGCACGGGGTGAAGTTTGCTGAAGATTGAATGAGCAAGATACGATGAAATAAGATCGCTTATAACTATTGACTTATTTTTAAGTGGAAAAACTTCTGTAGACAATACCATTTCTTTGTTAAGTGAAAATGCTCCTCAATACGTCATTGTGTGAATACGTCATCGTATCTCGCACAACATTGATTGAGAGGCAACATGTGGCTGTTTTATCTGGAAATCGTGCTCACGAACACCAGATATGAACAACTCGACAATCACTTCAACATGGCGTTTTCAGTCCAAACCCCATACAAATATGGAACAGTCCTTTAACAAGACAACGAGCATGTGAAAATGAAAGAGTTCTCTAGCCAGACCATGACATATCCCGAACGGCACTTCTCAGCCCTACACTCAAAGCAGGTGCGCAGAGCGAGATAAAGACGTCACCTGCCAGCGATGACGGGCTATGACGTCATCGGAAACCTGCCAGTGTTGCGTGACGGTCCAGAGCGGGGTCAGAGTGGCCTCGGCGTCACCCACGTATGACGTCCACGTGACGTCGCGGGACCAAATGTGGCCCGAGAGAGGCTCCACAAGAACCTGCGCAGTAGGAGATACGGTGGGGGGGGGGGGGGGGGGTCAGCGAACGGAGAGAACGGACGTGGTGGGGGGCTGAGCTGTGTCTCCGTATTTTTAGGCGGCGATGGGTGGCAATATGCCAGGAGTTTACTCATCTGGCATGCTCTGCCCAAGCCCACATCCAGTGATGGTCACAGACAGTACACATTGGCTCGCAAGGCAAGTTGGGGTAGCGGCATACCCAGATTGAATGGAATGAAACATGAATGCAGTGATTAATGAATGAAATAACCAAACGACAAATGATGCATAGGTGTTGATGACATTATTCACTTACCCTTCTTTAGCGGCACTTTTAATTAGAGTGTCGCACATAATGGTAAAGCATCTAAAAACGTTGTGAGACCCCTTTCGCCGTGACCTTGCGTCGTGGTGAGAAGTCAAGAGTGGTGGATATCATTTTGAAAGGCGTTTTTGAAAGCGGGCGACAATGGCCATCAGGGCTGATGCCACTGACTTCAATTTTGCCAAGGAGTGGGTAGTTATAATGACTGAGCGGATGGCTTTTCGGGTGAAGGTGCAACTGCATGCAGTCGTATATAAAATGCATGTATACATACATCAAGAGCATCGATGTGTTTCAAACACATTTTAAATGAATGAGCGATGCGATTCGAAATTATTGCACAATAAAACCATACAATACTCTTACCGGGATACCGGGCAAACATCTTTACCTTCGGGCTGAAGTTCACCAGTGATTTCCGCAGGTGGCCTATTGGACCAAGCCGAACCCATTGGGAGAAGTCTGTTACGTTGGTCAGGTCGTGCACCGTCGCGTTCGCCCCTGAATGAAAAGTGCATGCTTGTACATTCTACATGGTCCGGGCCTCATGCTGGTTGTTGGAGAAGTGCTGCCAGGTGAGAGAGGCCGGCATGTACATGATCGACACCAGTTCAACCAAACTGACACCAGCCCAATCCCGGCAAAGTTCTCAGAATATGTAGATGAAATCACAGCATCAGATGGACCCGGATGAGAGGACTTGGTCAGCCTCACACCGGCGAACACATCCCAAAGCCAAGGCCGCAGAGTCGAGCGCCGTCGATGGCGGCGCGGCACCACACAGGATACACGCCTGAGAGCTCGGCGTGCACTCGCTCCAGTGGCACACGCCACCGCACCTACCTGGCGCCACATACTCCACCAGGCGCACGTGTCCCAGGGCGGGCGTGCGGCCCGAGCTGACGTAAGTCAGAGGGCGCCACGCGCGAGACTCGTAGATGGCAGCACGCGCGGGCGCCGTCGCCGGCCGGCTGCAGGCCGCCAGCTCACCGGCCGGCGGCAGAGCACTGCTGAAGCCGCGCGCCTCACTCGTCCGGCCGCCGCTAGGTGTCACTCGATCTGCAGCAGCAGGAGCGGCTCCTTTAAGCGCACAAATTATAATCTGACATTGGCCGATGCTTGTGACTGCTAGTGTCATAGTGTGTCGTAGTGTGTGCATCCGGGTGGTGGCCATGGGCAGTAAGTTTTCCCGGAAAGGAGAGCTTGCTGGTACCTCTCGAGCCAAGGGCAGACGCCTCATGTCTAATTTCCTGCATGCGCCGCCAGAGGTACCTTCTGCAGAGATGGTCTAAACGCATTCCACCAGGGGGTTTACGTTGGGCTATATGGATATAGTAATAATGGTCATTTCCCAAATGTTTGTACGAAATTTTCACGCCGACCTGTCCTGAACATTATCATAATTAAAGTTGTACGGAGAAGTTGAGACAGCGTTTTAGCAATACAGTTCAAAAGTCGTTTGCACCTATCGCCTTGGTCTGGTATGTAAGTGTCCGCAGACGTTCCACCGGTTGCCGCCACGTGCTGCCGACTCCTGAGGGGGACTGGACAGCGCAGGACTTCAGTCGTGTGCTCACCGCGACCCGAACTTTCTCCCGGCAGCGGCAGGAATCCGAATCGGGGTCTGCTGTTTACGAGTTATACATCTCACCGCTGAGCCAACCGGGAATGAACGCGCATCCGTGTTAGGACTTGCTCTTACCGATCAACTAGACGCGCGAGGACCTTCGCATGATTAGGAGCCATTTTGCGCTCACTCCTGTGCCTCGCTTTGACGGGGTTGTGAGACAGTGCCACGTGCTGCTTGCTGGAAGTTAGAAACTTTTTTCAAAGATTTAGTCCGAAGCTTTTCATTGGATGGGTTTCCGCAATCAGTGTCTACGCTTAACAGAGCTTGCTGCGAGCGCGCCGACCGCGCGGTCATGAAGTCCGAGCCCACTGGCCGACCTCTGCGGCGATGCAGTAAGGCTCAGCACGATCCGCCTCATCCTCTGACCTCAGGTAACCTTTAGAGGGTGCACCGGGCGGTCGCAAACCAACTCAGTCAGGGGTACAGAGCGGGCGCCTGAAGCGACTCCCATCCACCCCACCACGGATGGGTGAAACAGACGGCACGCAGTCTAACCAGCTGAGCTACTGGGAATGCCAAGGTTTCCAGTGTTGTTCTCTGTCAATGATGCTTATACCATTCTATCTTGGTTGGGTGTTCTGTCGCGCCAGACTTCATAATATTAAACCGGATGGCTGCCTTTCTATCGTACTACACCTGCCTCGTATACCGCTCATGCAGTTCTCCATATGTCCCTCTGGTGACGGTGGTCTGACTTTGTTAGGTGTTTTCCGGAGCGATGAACTACTTCTGAAGACTCCTGACCTTTCACTGTCCGCAAGTTCAATTTTTTTCTGGCCAGCTCCTGTTATGGGGCAATGATATCGTTGTCGGTTTTTCATTTGGCTGACCTGCTTGTTCAGCAAGGTCTTTGGGCTTTCGGTCTATGCAACCGTATGGGCACCCGTTCCTGCGGAATATCTCAGCAAGGCGATCTGTTCTCTCTTCCTAGTTGCGTCATAATCACTGACAGCATTAACAACGTGTTGAAGGGACCTCACGATGCGTCTCTTGAAACTGTCCGAGGGGTGTGACTTCAAGTTCCAAGTTTCGACGGGTTGCTGACGATTTCCAGTGCCTCGCTGTCCTAAACTAGATGTCGGCGCTCTGGTCCTGTACATGTTTATCTAGAAACGATAGCCTGGTATTGTCCTCACTGTTCCAGTAGTGGACTGGGTGGACTGGTCTACCGCATCCACGACTGTAAGTCGTTGATGCGGTAGATAAATTTCAGAATGTCTTCTTATGCCCGTTATTTTCAGTGGCGTATCATCGTCCTCCAACATGCTCTTCAAAACGATTGAGGCTTCGCGTGCTGGTACACGGGTGAACAGACTTTCCACGTCAAAGCTGATCATTCGTGCGCCAGATATCGGGCACATGTGCTAACGAGACAAGGTTGTCTGAGGCTCTTGCGTATGCTGGCGACTTCCCACTTAGAGGGCTAATTATTTTAGCCCGATTGGCTCGGCGCCTGGCAAATTGAGCCCCGGCGGCGGGCGATGCGTCTCATAAGGCACTTCGGAGTGGTGTGCGCCTTTGGAAGTTCGTGCTCGTGTGGCCGCTTGCTGTGATGTTGATTTGGGTGACGGAACTGGGCCTGGTCAGGTCTTTGCTCTTTTTCTTCAGGAACTTGGTCAGTTTGTGTTGGCTTTGAGCGTAAGATCTTTCTTTCATTTGCTGTACATGTTCCATCACCCACCAAGCTGTTCGGCTGGCGAGTGTAGTTCATGCACTTTGTTCATGTCTGCTGTGGCGTTGCATTCGTCAGCTGAGAGTATGATAAGGCTATCGTCATTCTGGAGCTTCTAGTGGCTGCTCGTCCTTCGTCGGTTACGTTTGCTTTTGGCGTTTCGGCCTTTTTCAATGCTTGTCTAACTTTGCAGCGTAGCTCATCTCTCTGTTCTCTCCTGATCCACGCTGCGGTATCTCCCTTGGGAGCGGGGATCTTCATGTGGTTAATCGTGTGTTAGAAGTTGCAAACCATGGTATTATACTTAATATTGTTTTTTCATGTGATGACGACTGTTTGTTATCCAGATCCAGCAGCACCGTCTTTTGTTGCAGCCTTGGTGGAGAATTCGCTGTTCTCGAGCTCCTTCAGTATTTGGGTGTAAGCCTCTCTCACCCTTTAATTTTCGACCGTCTGACCTTCGGCCGCGTTAGCTTTTTAGTACACTCCTGAAGGCCAAACATCATCCAGTTCTTGTCAGGATTCGATAATACCAGACGACGGCCGGGAAGCGGACCGGTTGGAACGTCATGTAGGTATTTACACACTAGATGAGGATGATAGTCGGAACAATTATCTAATTCATTATGTCAGACTTACTTTCATTTTCTTAGATGATTATTGAAAACAGTATCTCAGTCTGCGTATGCAATACGAAACGGTTGCCTCATAAGATTAGTTATATCAAATGATGTGAGAAAACAGCATTAAACGCAAATGATCGCAAGCCATCGGCAATAAATACCGCCGGGCATGAATGTCGTGATGGAAAATGATCGAATAACAAAACTGAGACAATGTAAGGACCGTCAGGTGGTAAAGATTCAAACGCACAGTTTGGGAGGGTCAAATTTAGACGGGTTAGCATTTTAAGAAGGCATCAATGTAAAGCCAAAAGAGCGGAGATGTTCAGCATATGCTTACAATATATACATGTACATATTCATGATGAACACATAAGGCAGAAAGTAATATACTTAGTGGATTTGATAACACAAAGCATAGCGCGAAAACCTGCAGACATCACATATGGCGAGCAAATGTTCGCTGTGCAGGTCTTGCTGCATGTAATAGCTTCCAGGATTGCTTCCAGCTCGTGTGTACACACGCAAAAAAGCCATCAGAGGCGGTGCGCAGGCTTCTAAGGTCTTCTAAGGTCTTTAGGCTTCAGGCTTCTAAGGTCTTTTGGAGTTTGACACTCTCTGAACGCTCCTAATTTTCCTGATCACCTTCCCCCAACCTAGTGCGTAAGCGTTTCGCTGTACTGATTCTGCATGTGAACTGTGGCGATGACCTGGCTCACACCACGCACGCAACCATTAGCGGGCGTCACCAGAAGGCGCCCGTGACGCGTCGTGCCCGGGACGGTCGGCTGCGTGTCCGATACCAGGCGGCATCCGGCCGTTTAATGACGTGCACGGACCCCCACCAGATGAGATCGATGACACTGACATCGATTGCGCTCCGGCCCGGTGTGTGGGGGGGGGGGGGATCAGCCCGTCCCGGTCAGGTATGTGTGCGGTAGCGAGGCGGCGGCCGCTCAGGGCCATAGGTCAGCATGCGACGACACGGGTCAGGCACAGCTCAGGCCGTGTTCGAGGTCGGGGTCCGACTCCGCGACTTTCTGACGGGGAATGTGACAATCAGCAGCGATAATCAGTAACCATGTGCGGATTTCAGCGATAGTTGAAACGGCCAGCTGCTCGATCAGATTACTCGCAAGTCATTGTAGAGCATTCATTATGTGGCAATTTATGCAAACGCCGTGTATGTGCATTACATACTTATTCCATTACAACACGGATCGCGACACAGACTGACCACAGGCCGACGCAGGGGCCAGTAACTCTACCTTTCCAGAGCAGGTTACCACAGGCCGGCGCAGGGGCCAGCAACTCTACCTTTCCAGAGCAGGTTACTACAGGCCGGCGCAGGGGCCAGCAACTCTACCTTTCCAGAGCAGGTTACCACAGGCCGGCGCAGGGGCCAGCAACTCTACCTTTCCAGAGCAGGTTACCACAGGCCGGCGCAGGGGCCAGCAACTCTACCTTTCCAGAGCAGGTTGCTTTCCTTTGAGCGGTTGAAGAGGCAGGTGGTGAGCACGTGCTGGGCGGCGCGCCGTCGGACCTGCAGCTCGGACTCGTGGTGGTCCAATGCGCCGCCCACCCATACGTCCTCCAGCACCGCGTGCGCCGGCAGGTGCCAGCAGCTGACGCTGTTGTTGGCGAACAGGACCGTCTGCAGCCGGAAACCCAGCGAAACCTGTTGGCGGCGGGAGAGGTCGCCGCCTCGTGCGGAGTCGCGTCGGACGGTGTGACCAATTGTGGTCTTGCCGGGTGGTTTGCAGTCCTGCTGGATCCCCTGGCTCGAGCGTATCGCGTAAATCGAGCGTATGTCAAAGCCCCCGGTTTGCGATGGACTGGCGACGCCGTATATCGATGGCGACCCACAGTGATACGCGACCCAGGGCATGTGCCAGGCAGGCGCGCTGCACCGAGACTGATGCGGATATCACACCTGGCTGACGGGCCCGCGCAGGCTGGTGCCCTGCAGATTGAGGACTGAGGCGACCGAGACGGCCTCGTGCAGGCGGGGCAGTAGGAAGGACAGCAGGCTCAGCATTGCCGACGTCGATTCTCTGGTGGACTGGAAAAAAGGGAGGCGATGCTAGAATCATGTATGGTTACCGTTGTGGGTCATGCGATGGCCATGACTCCTAGTGACCATCAGACTATCTGTGCTGGCGTGTTGTCCGCCGCACCGCCGCTCAAACACTTGCCATGGTTTTGGTGCCGATGCTGTTCTCCTCATTTACCAGCAGGCGAATGAACAGCTCATCCTGAATCCTTCCGCTTCCACCGGGAGCATGCCGTAGCTGTCAGCCATGAGTCAAACTCCCGGCATTTGATGGAGCCCGCCCGGACGCTTGCACACACCTCGAAGTTCAGTCTCTGTGCTGGGTCAGACGTGACGGCGGTGGCGGCCCACGATGGCCACAGCATCGTCCCACCTCCTCCTCAAGCACCTAGCTCTGACGTGGGCAGTCATGGGCGAAATTGCTCAGTCCCAATGAAGGCAAAAGCCGGTTTGAGAATTGAACACTTAGATTTTGGATTTAAAATGCTATTTAGGAACGTTTATGAATATCACGGAACATCTTTCACCTCCCTAAAAACCACCAAACGAGTAAAATGAACTAATATCCGGCAATAAGATAATTTTGAAATGCGCTCTTACCCTAGAACGAAAACGAGCGTTGCGCAGGAAAAGTACACGGCTGAAAACAAGTATCTCGTTATACGGTTGGAATATACGGTTCGAATCGAATGAGATTCAAATGAAGAAGTAGCTCCCAAGCATTATCACAAACTGAAAACGTGTAAAACATTTTTAAAGCTTCCCAGAGGATTCGGCTGCGGAATTCAGCGGCGATGTTGTGCGCATATATGTGGCGTCAACTGCTGTTTGGAGCCGCGCGAGATAAAACGTTCGCACAGCGGCTTCCCCGGAGCTGTGATGGTCGTTCCACACCAGACAAAACATGACCTCGGGTAGGGCTTCTCGTGGCAGTGCAATGGGGACTTGGGAATCAGTGCGGCGGAGGCGCAGAAGCCCCAGTGAAGGCACGTGCGTGCGCTTCACTTCATCCAATTTAGGCGGGCAAGGGCGGGTGACGGGGAGACAAGGCAAGGCCATGGGTGGACTTCGGAGCATGGCCACCCGACCCGCACTTGGTTCGTATCATGCCGCCCGTAAGGTTCCGTCGCAAATACGCCGATTAATTGCGAAACGCTTCTTCCGTCCCATTCCACTACTAATGTTCAGTGTTTGAGGTTTCCGCCATTTGATTTTGTGACAGTTTTTTCTGTTAAAATTTAGTCTGAGCCTTTCTGATTGCATGGATTTTAGGGACCGGCGCCCATGCCAACTAGTGTCTGTTGCGTGAGTTGTAACCCCACCATCCAATCATGCAATGCCGGATCAACGGCAGAAGTTTGCGGACAAGGTTTAGGGTGTCGCCGTGCCCTATAGCATCACCTGACCTTTAGAGGGAGTGCTTCACATTTATATGGGCTTTTGAACTGAAATAGTCACATTGAAAGCTTTTCGGTGTTGCTCGCAATCTTGTCCTTCTATGACCTTACCCCCTCTACTTGCTGAGCTACAACGCGCGCAAAAATGGGAGAAAGTATATCGGGGGAAGTATTGCAAAGTCACCTTGGCATTCATGACGTCAGAATAGTGCCATTCAAATCTTGCCATTCCATAATCCATGCGGCTACCAACGCCAAAAAATTACAATTGTCGAGGTGTTTATATCTGGCGCTCGTAAGCGCGATTTCCAGATATAACGGCGGTCAATTGATTCTCAATCGATGTTACGCAAAGTGATTGACGCTATAAATTAATGACGCATTAAGGAGCTTATTTACTGAACAGAAAATTGCACCGTCTAAGCAGTCGTTTCCACTTAAAAAGTATAGCAACAGTTACAGGTGAGCGTGTTTCATCCTATCCGATATTTGCTTCCATGCCTTCAAATGTGAAACACTCCCTTTAACCCATCGCTGCCGTCAGACGCAGACCACTCCAGTCAGGGACAGAGAGCGGGCGTATGAGCCGACTCGAAGCCACCCCGCCACGGGAGCGCGAGTCCGAAGGCGGGCGCCCTAACTAGATGACCTCCCAGAAAAAGGTTTGCCATGGGTTTTGCCGTGCTCCGAGACCTGCATCTCGGTTACAGAGATAACTGATGCTCTGAATGTGACATTGCCTCTATGACGCTGCGTCCAACCTAAGCTGTGACTCGTAACTAATTTCACTTACCGCAAAGACCATAAGCAGTCAAAGCGAGTGTCTGCGCTGTACTGCTCTGCACTACACTTCAAATGCGACGTGTAGCTAATAAGACGGAACACAACGGCAGCGATAGTTTTTAAACGAGCACAACAGGAAGCATAGTCTTAAACTGCGGCTGCGGTGAAAACGCAACTTTTTGTATTTTCTTACCCTGATGTAACCGACACAAGCTGGCGTTTTGTTGCCCCGTTATTAGTTTGATTATTTCTTTTTGACATGACCAGATTGCCGCCCACGCGTGATTTTGTTCGAGCGGACTACGCGAGTGTTTTTACCTGGTCGGGGAACTGGCAGTATGGTTTGCCAGGAAATGACGAGTACCTCCTGATGGTATTGACGTACACAATGGACTCGAGGTAAGCTTACCTGACAGGTTGTTGCCTGTACCTACCAGAAGAAACAACAGCAGGGGCGAAAGGTAGCGTGACACCTACTTCGTGCTTGGGTGATGATCTCGCACCCGTAAAAGAGACTGCCGTCTCTCGCATTACCTAGCTGTGGGTACAGGTCGGTCTGCTCTGTATAAAAAGGGGGATCAGGCGTGCATTGTGCATCGCGTATCTAGCTTCTCTGACACACGGGACAGGACTGTCCCGCCAACATCGCATCTCACCGGTGGCAGGGAGACATTGGCATGGCAGCCGATGAGCTGGAGCGCAGCACCGCCCACACGCTCGCGCTCACTGGCGTTGAGGCGTTGCAGCTCCTCCATAAAGAACCAAGCGTCGCAGTGGCGCGCCTGCTCGCGCCTGTAGGCGGCGCAGGCGTGCTCCGGCAGGCGCGCGTCGTGCAGCAGGCGGCGCCAGGCGGCGAGGCAGACGGCGGGCCGGAGCGGCGCGCGCCGCAGCCCCTGGGGCTCCTCCAGCAGCCGCAGCGCCGGAAGCAGTCGGCGGGGCGGGCCAAGCCGCAACAGCGAGGTGTCCAGCCGAGCCATGCGACACGTCAGCTGGCTGATGGCCGCGAGGGGGCCGGACGGCGCGGCGCCGCCCGGCGGCGACCAGTGGCGCGCCGACCAGGAGTGGCGCAGCGCTCTGGCCATGCGCGCCACGTGCCGCCGCAGGTAGTGGGCCGCGGAGCCGAACGGAGCCAGCATCTGCTGACGGACCGTGTTGACCACTGTCACCTGCCGGGGTGGTTTGAGAACGGTGACGCCGTCTTACGCCGTGCCTGACGGGACAAGGAGAGAGTCTTGACGCTTGTGGACAGGGTGAGGGAGAGTCATGACGCTGGCTGACAATGGGGTGAGATGAGTGGCCTTGCTGACGGAGTGGGGTTAGAGTAATGACGTTTCCGGTACCTAACGGAGGGAAGTAAAGGCAGGGACGGCTGAAATGAGAGGAGACGACACCCGACGGGGTGAGGTGGGAACAGCGACATCACTAACTTGAGTGCGGCATGGACAGTGTCATTTCATGCAGCGGGGGAAGCGTTGTGGGCGGTGTGGTCACAGAAGTGACGCTTGCTGCCGAACGTGGGATGAGAAAAGGTGATGGCTGCTCTCTTTGAGTCTATCAGCCGTTAGAAGTTTGGAAAAGCCAAAAGCGCAGCCCGAAAGCGAAAGTAATTCATTTAACTCGCGAGATTTTTGTGTGGTAATACTCGGCAACTATAACCGAATGCCAGTGTTTTTTTTTGAAGGCTTAGAAAATCCATAAAACTGCCTGCGAGATGAGTGGCATGTGGCATTCATCTGGCAGGTCATGTGCCACATGTTCAGGTCTAAGCTGCTTCGATAAGTGTCGCGAGGTCTCAGACGTGTTCAGCGGAAGTCGGTGCATGGATGTCAAGCTAAGCGTAAATGACCGTGGTCGCCAGGGCCTAGTTGGCTCAAACAATCGAAATGCCTCAAATTCGATTAAATGCACCGAAATATGGAAAATGTTATTGAGAACGTGCGCATGCCTACCCATTTGATCTGTTATCAGGGCATGTGGCAAATTAGTGTTGTCCCTGAGTCTATTCATAGTTAAAGCGTGTATGCCATTTGGCACTTCAGAGGAGCTATCTGCACCTTTGTAGGCTCAGAAATGTAACAACGCTCTCTAGTGCAACGGCCGAAAGCTCAACATCCTTCCCCGTGTCTGAACACGTCGTGGTCGCGGCAGAGACGCCGTAAGCCCGGCGCCCGCCCGTCTCCAGGGGCGGATCCAGGCGGGAGGGGGGGGGGGGGGGGGGGGGGCAGGGAGCCTTGCGGTCGTGGCAGAGGCGCCGTAAACCCAGCGCCCGCCCGGCTCCAGGGGCGGATCCAGGCGGGAGGAGGGGGGGGGGGGGGCAGGGAGCCTTGCGGTCGTGGCAGAGGCGCCGTAAACCCAGCGCCTGCCCGTCTCCAGGGGCGGATCCAGACGGGAGGGGGAGGCACGGAGCTATGCTTAACCTTGGGCCCCGAAGGGGCTCATAGTCAGCCGAAGAGACGCAGTTTTTTCAAACAACACGCGACCAAATCGGACGTCTTTGAGCTTCCAGGCGACCAAGAACAGTCGCAAGCAAAAGTGAAGGGCTCGCGAGAAGACAAAGATAATTCTTATTTCTGATTGGGAGGTGGTAATTGAGAGATCTTAAGGCTTATTACGCTGTCCAGAGCCCTTACGCTGTTCCAGGGGCTCTATATGTCCACTTGCAGTGTAAATTCAATCACTGAGGAGCCTTGCACGTTTACCCTGATTTCTTTACATTTGGTTGGACGGCCCCGCAATGCTGTCGGGGCCCTTTCTGCTGGTATCCCTGTGTACAATCGATCAAGGGCCCTCCACGGATTTTCCCATTTGCCCGAAAGACTCCATATGGTTTTACTGGGGCCCCATATGCCGAGGTACACTCAGTTCTTTATGGGTCACTTAAGGTACACTCAGTTCTTTATCAGTTTTTTATGGGTCCTTCATATTGGCGTCGGGTTCCTTCCACTCTCTCGAATGGCCTTGGTGCTGTTGCTGGGGCCCTTTTGCGTTAATGCACAGAGATACTCGATGCCCAGGACCCTCTAGATTGATTTGGGTTTTTTCCATTCGAGCTCATTTGCGGGAACCCTTCACTCTTGTCAGAGCCCTTTGGTTAACGTACTCGGGCCCTCATGATCACACAGGGGCAGTAATTCATGTGCATTGGTTTTGGGCTATTTCCCTTTGCTCAGAGGGACCTGTGTTCCGGCTGGACCCTATATGTCGGCTTGCCAAGGTACTACCGATCGTTCAGGGACCCCACCATATTGGTCTTAGGTCTTCTCGCTTCCACTGGGGACCCTGCACTGTTGACGGGAGCCTCCATGTTGGCCTGCCGCGGCACGCTCGATCGCTCAGGTGCTATCCCTATTGACCTAGGGCTTTCCCATATTATAGGAGGACCTATGCCGTGGGCGGGATCGCCAAGGTCATTTCGAGACGGATGTCTTTATTAAGTATAGTGTGGGATGCGGTGATGGCGTGGCCAGGGCTCAAACCCCAGACCAACAGGTCCAGAGTCAATGGCTGTAACCATCACATCGCCACCACCCCTGACCCAAATCTTGATCGGTCGGAACGCTCCTAATCGCTATGGGCCCTTCGCACTGGTCGTGAGCTCTTCCGATGAAGGCATAGGGATTTTGCCCCTCGTGTGCTTGCGAGTGCCAGGGCGTTTCGCCCGCTTGTGCGTACGAGCCTTACTAAATTACTTTATGTGTACAAGTCCCAGATCACAGGGTGGAGATTTCCCTTGGCGCCTTGGTTTTAAAGCGACCGTGAGATATCCCCCGATTATTTTTCTACGCGTAATTTTCGAGCATAATTTTTGCGCGAGTCAACGTCGTGCATGTTGGTGTGTTGATTGATGAATTTGTTGACGCTTCTTATGCTTCTGCAGAACGTTTTTAATGCATTTTAAATGCAAGGATATTGTATACTCCTTCATAACGGTCAAAACAAAGATTCTGCGTTAGTCATCAGCCATCAACTGATCACATCGACTAGGCGGTTAGCCGTAAATAAACTAGGAATCAAGGTCGTGCTTGATTTTGGTGGTATTAAGCAGCCAACTTGAGCGCATTTCGCCATCTTTTCCCAAAATATTTAGCTTCAAACTGACAAGATCTACCATCAGCTGAAGAAAGTGGACAAGCTCTATGTATTTGCATACGTAGCACGCCTAGTTTTCTAGGGCCGCGCAGGGTAAGATGAGTTCCCGTAATCAAAATAGCATATCTAAGAATCTTTCAACTGAATGGTCGGAATGCGAGGATTTCGGGGAAAGGGGCCCCAAGCTCTAGGGCCCCACAGTGTTGCGTGCCCCTCCCCCCTTTGACGAGATCCTGGATCCGCCCCTGCCTGTCTCTGACCTCGTCATGGTCGCGGCAGAGGCGTCGCAAGCCCGCCCGGTCCCTGACCTCGTCATGGTCGTGGCAGGTGCGGCAGAGGCGACGCGTCTCCTCCTCGTCGAACCGGTGCTGGGAGAACACGCGGTACGCCAGCAGGCCGTCGGTGCTCCGGACGTCCACCTTGCGAGCCTCGCTGACGAACGCGTACGGCCCCGCCGCCTGCGGGCAACGCGGGTCGGCAGGCCCGGTCAGCACCGCCGCCAAGGGTCGTCATGTCGGAAGGCGCGTCCGTGTTGAAATGTTTTATGCGCTGTTCTGCATCAATTCAGCATCTGCAGCCACTTTGTGCCGCTGAACAGAAACTCTGCATGCGGCGCTGCTCTCAAAACAAAGTGACACGCAGTGCCTTAACTGGCTTTTTGATTGCACTGAGACCCCTTGTTAGTGCTACCATCAGCGCGGGTGTACCAGTTGTAACCGACAATGTGTTTTGTTAATCCTTCTAACGATAATTAAAACGACGTGCAGTTTTTTCGACCCCTCAATCGGCTACAAACGTCTCATATTCATCACGCGCCCATGCTCTCCGGCCTCCGTTCAATTGCAAAGCATGGCTGTACTGCCCGGGAGGCCGACGTCTGCGGAGTCAGCACAGCTGTTGATCTAAGTGGTGGCTCGATCTAAGTGGTGATAGATCGAGAGCATCACTTGTCAAAGGCAGCTCGATTAAAAAGGCGGTTTATCACGCCCGATTGTTCAGCATCCTGCATGTGTATCTATGCATTCCAACGGTCCATGCTCTCCGGGTACTGCGATGGGACCATGAGGACCAGCTGATCGATGTCAGGAGGCCACTGCCGAAGAACCTCCTCCAGTTGACTGGGCTCAGGGGCCACTGCCGAGGAACCTCCTCCAGCTGACTGGGCTCAGGCAGCCACTGCTGAGGCGACTCCTCCAACTGACCGAGCTTAGGAGGCCACTGCTGAGGTAATCCCTCCAGCTGACCGAGCTCAGGAGGCCACTGCTGAGGCAACTCCTCCAGCTGTCACATGCGGATCGGGCAAGTTCGCTCTTGCAGTGTCTTTCGCACTCTATCTGATCGATGCACTGTATTTCCGTACTATCAGACTGATGCAATTGATTAGCTGAATTATCTTATTCGCAATGGTTAGCATTAGATCATCCAATATAAACTCACTGGGGAATTTGTAACTTGTCTTGATCTCCCTCAATAAACAGTTGGCTATTCACTTGTCTAAAATTTAAAATAAAATGTATGGCAACCACTTGGCAAGACTTCGTCGGTCCAAGGGAAACGAGGGTGTATATATATATTCAGCATCCTTACCTTTCCGAGTCCCTTTTCATCCGGTGTTTTGTCATGCAGATGGTGGGGCCAGATGACGACAATGGAAAGAGTGCTTGAATTGTACCCAGCCAGCTGCAAGAGCGAAGTGCTTTGGTTATTTATTGTACAGTAATTGTTTATCGTTTACTGCGCGCCTGCACTTTCCTAAATTACGGAATGTGGCGCTCTCGCAATAGTGATCCTGCATCAACACCTTCTCTTGCAGAAGTGTGTTGCAACATGTCTAGGTATCCCTGCAAGGCCCAACCTGCCACAACTTTGGTGCTAGCGATTTTCCATCTCGCTGGCTTAAAATCAAGTTACATCTGTGTGCGATCTGGCGCACTGCATTAACGTCAGCAGTCATACCAGTCAGTGATACCTGAGCGCCCGTCACCGTATCCCCAGATATAATTTTCCGTGCCAACTGCGCACCATGGAACCCGTAATGTGTCTTAGCCGTTGAGCGGGGAGCCCAAGCTCAGGATTCAAGCTCAAACAGGGCGCGACTGCGACTGGTCCCTTGCGACGTCGCCATCAGCGGTCGGCGTCGGCGCTGACGTCACACGTACCCAGTCCCGGTAGTGTTGCGTGTCGGCGCCCGTCACGCACGACTCCTTCATCTTCTGGTAGACGACGTACCGCGGGAACTCCAGCCCCAGTATGAGGCCTGTGCGCAGAGGGGAGAACTGAGGGGACGTGCACGAACGCTCTCTCGACACATCTGGTTACCGGCAGGCACTCCAAACGCGTGGAAATTGCCAGACGACGAGCAGGCTTTATTTCGAAGTCGTTGATTTTGCTCAATGCCGTCATTCTTCGGTGTGTAACGACAACGAACTGAGCCACACATGTGTCCTGTCGTTCTGCACAGGCACGTTCAATACACAGGGAGGATATCCGACAAACACAGACATGCCGCCGTGTGCCTGAAGACGGCAGCCGGCTAGCACAGGACGAGCGAACACCGAGCTTATCAGTGCGTCGTGGTCGGGTGTTTGAGAGGAAAACGCCAGGCTAAATGGCACCAGACAACCTCGCGTGGAGGCTATACGTCCCAGAGGTTAGATAAGACGCGTGTGAGGCTGCATGGCGGGGCTACGTCACCGTCGAACACGGTAATTTCAAACTGGGCAAATATTAAATGGAAACAAGTATGCCTGCTCACCCACATCTGTTCAGCCCACAGGTGTATACAAACGGAACGGTGACGTATGCCTGCGGGTGGTCAGATGGCCAGCCAATCTGGTTTGTCGGTGGTCCAGAACAAGGCTTAACGCGCAAGCTAAGTCAAGGTAAGCCCCAAGCGCAATGCGACGTTTTACAGATCTATGCCCGCATTATGCTTAGGTGATTGCCTTTTCTGGCATTCCGATTTGCAGCCAAGTCAACTGTCACATTTTAGAAATCCTACCACTAAGAGAGCGTCCAACGGCGACCAGGGTGCGATTAGTCTGAGCTGTGGTAGATATCCGGCTCAACTAATGGAACTCTGGCGATGTCCTTTAAATCACATCAAAATTATCATCGAGGTCCATACCCTTATTACACCCCGCTCCTTGCTCTCCTCCATGTCGTCAACTCATATACGTATGGACCAAAAGTTAGAATGCGGCGCCGGGTGAAGAGGACACAGAAGTGTGTTGCGGTGTCGCGTTTTCTGTTTAAAGTCACTCCGGTGGGCGGTCTCCATCAGCTTCGTACGGTGAATGATGTTCGGCACCTCTCCGGCGTCAACGTTGGTAACCCAGCGATTCGTGGCCAGGCTTATGCTCCAGTTTGGAGCCCAGCAATTCATGACCTGGCTAAGGCTCCAGCAGGAAGCCCAGCGGTCCATGGCCCGGATAATGCTCCTGCTGGGAGCCTAGCGGTCCATGGCCTGGTTAAGGCTCCAGCTGAGAGCCCAGCGGTCCATGGCCCGGCTAAGGCTCCAGCTGGGAGCCCAGCGGTTCACGGCCTTGCTAGGGCTCCAGCTGGGAGCCCAGTGGCGCACACGGCGCGCTCCTCCGTCGTCGGCTGCGGAATATCCGGCGCGAGGTCGGCGCTTGTCGGGCGGCGGGTATCTTGACCTCAACGCCGTCCGGACTGCCTACGTCACGGCCCTCAACCGCTCCACGTTTGCCGCTCACCGTCCCCAGGTCTTCCCCCCCCCCAGCTGTCCTGACGCCCCCCCCCCCCCCTCTCCTCTCGAGTCTGCCTCCATTGTCACGCTCGCATCTGCCGCCGCCTGGAGCTCAGAATCCTAGCATCAGAAGAGCGACCAGGTCTGTAGAGGGCGAGTATGTCTTTGTTGCGTTCCCGCACATGGACTGCCCGGAACGCTCGGCAGCTGCCATGTGCAGCGGTTGTTTCCGCGACGCACTTCACAACCAAACGCACACCACCTCCCCTCCGCCCTTCAAGAGCCTGTGACGCCAACGCCCGCTGGGCTTAACTGCACGGCAGCCTACACCAACCTATAGCCTACTGAGTCCGAAACGGAAGCGACAGCAACCGAAGATTCCGCCGGCACCACCCGAGCGTCAAGCGGCGGCGGTCCAGAGCGCACACCGCATGGAGTCCGCCTGGCGGCCCCGACTCAGCGTGGCGGGTCGGTCCCGTCGTCAGTCGACGCTGTGGAGCGGCACACACGCGCTCATGTGCAGAGGCCGCCTCAGGTCGGCCAGACGAATCGACGAGGAGGTGCAGTCGCGCCATTGTAGGCAGCGCTGAGTCCACGGCGCTGCACTGGACGCAGCACCTGATCAGCTCGATGTCTTTCCGAGGTGTGAGTCCACGTGTAAAAGGCCAGGGTATGCCGCCACGCAGGCCACACTACTGGCGACGTTCCTAAGTCTGTTCGCTATCACTGACGCCACTTAGTAACACACAACTAACGTTGCTGGTATTCACGATGAACAACTCCGGGACCTGCGGTGGGGACGGCATTTGTAGGCATCTCGTTCACCCCAACTTCGTCATCATCGGCAATATGTTTCTTTTTGCCCGCTTCCTGTCAGGGGACCACGGTGCGCTGTAGCACACTGTTACGTCCGTGTAGTGGTAGGTGTAAGTCTTCCTACCAGGGATGTACACACATAGTAAGCCAATGGGGCACGTGTCCCTGCTTACCAAATGCGTGATAAGCTTATGTGTAAGTGACTTTAAGGTTACGGTGAAAAATCTCAAGCACACGCCAAAAAAGCAGAGGATGGCTAATAGGCCATTTTCTTTTGCGACACTGAAAATGTTGCGAGGGCCTGCGGCGGGCTAACAGAACAATCCTAGATTGCCTATGACTGCGTATGTGTTTGCGCCAGCGCTGCGAAAACGACACTAGCTGTATCCAGCGCACTGCTTTAGCCCTATGAAGTGTAAGTTGACGTGGTCCTGGCGTGTGCCTTTCAGTGCCGTACATTTGGTGGCAAGGAGGACGAGACGCACAAGAATACCCAGGGATAAGACCGTGGGTAATATGGGCAAGATGGGTCCAACGCTCCACTCGTTTCAGACGGGGAGAAGTCGTCGAACGGCGCCTCCGTCTATCCGTCCATCGTTTGACCGCCAGCCGGTGGAGCGTGGAGAGGCAGTGTCACTGCTCTGTGAGTGCATTGCCGCCGCTCTTCTTAGACAATCACACCTGCCTTCGTACGTAATCATCCATGACCAGCAGGACGCAGCCCTCACATGAGTGGCGTTCGTATCGTTAACCGAACACCCATCTGCACCACGCAAGATGCCGCCGGTTACCTGAGTGACGTCTGAGTGTGCTCTTAACCGAACATCCATATTTACCCAGGAGGACAGACCCCATCGCCTAGGTGACCCCTTCTAGCGTGCCTTTGACCTAACACCCACCAATATCCAGGAGGACGGCTCCCGTCGCCTAGCCGGCCCGGGTGCGTGCCTCCGATTGAACACTCACCAATACCCAGGAGGACGGCCCCGTCGCTTAGCTGACCCCTTCTAGCGTGCCTCCAACCGAACACTCACCAGCACCCAGGAGGACGGCTCCGTCGCCTGGCTGACCCCGGTGCGTGCCTCCCACCGAACACCCACCAGTACCCAGGAGGACGGCTCTGTCGCCTAGCTGACCCCGGTGCGTGCCTCCCACCGAACACTCACCAGTACCCGGGAGGACCGCTCCCGTCGCCTAGATGGCCCCGGTGCGTGCCTCCGACCGACACTCACCAATGCCCAGGAGGACGGCACCCGAGAGCAGCACGCCGCAGCCTAGGATGCGGTCGGCCCGGTGGGGCACCACCGTCATGCCGGCCATGGTGAGAAGCAGCGCCGCGCCGCCTGTCCGCTGCGACCATCCGCCGGCCACTGCGCCGCCAACGCCACCGCGCCGCGTTCGCCGCGGACGCCGCGGACGCCGCGCTCGATAGGTCGACGAGCAACCAACTCCGACAGAGGTCGCGCGGGCGTGGGAGAATGAGATGGGTGACCTTTCCGTGTGCGTCAACGTAAGCTGCTCGTGCATTTGCGAGGAACATTATTCGCGTAGATAAGACAGTAGCGATGGCCTTATTCCTCGGAGCAGAACTAGTAGAATGGAGATAGAGATGGGTTTATATTTCGGCAGCATGCCTTCATCGAAACATTGTTTTGATCATGAACTGGATTTCAAGAAGGGAACTCAAATTTCAAACAACACAGTTTCAATCGCAACAAACCTCTTGTTGCAATTCTAGGCACCAGTATGGCATTCTACACAACTTTGGCCTTTCCTCGAGGAAAATGAAAAAGTTGTTCTGGAAGACATGAATATTTCTTCATATGTTATACCCTTTACTTCGTCAAGGTGAAAAATTTCACCAATGCAGTTTCATTTTCAAATACAGGCCACGTGACATCGCACGGTGATCTAACTTAAAAACAGCCACTCGCAAACGGGCTGCACTCTGGAAGACCCGGGGGACGCCTCCCACCCCACCCCCTCTACAACTTTCAGAACGTGTTGGCCATCCTGCACAACCTCCAAGACCCGAAAATAACCTCCAAGACACGACATTTGTATGGCAAAGATTCACTATTCAATTTCATCCAGCTGTGCAAAGGTTAACGCGGCAACATCGCGTCTTTCGGGATTATTCTAGAAACCCCTTCGAAAGGAAGGAGTGAAATTAACCCCCCCCCCCCCCCCCCACCACACCCCACCCGAACGCGTGTATGCGGTGTACCCTCACGCCATATTGCTTGCAAAAGTTCGGGAGGTTAAACTGAGAAGTTTCGTAGCATGGGGCTAACCCAGGTGACCCATGCCTAACCAAGCCACTGCTTTTGACCGCTTGAGAGAAAAGCAGCACAATATCAGCACTCTCAGATAAAACGCAATCCATCCATAGCAAAATCAATATAACGGACCATGGCATAGTGGAATCAATTTTTTTGGTGTTGCTGCAACTGTTGAATTTGTTAGCTGCGAATTAATGGTGAGAGATTTCGGAAGCGTTGGGACGCTGTACAAGAGGCCTTCTCACATTCGGGGATCCTGTCCAGCAAACGTGCTCCTCGTCGACTCGGGTTGTCTTGCCAACACGGGATCTATGGGGGGCAGTATGGATCGCTGATCATCACAATCAGCTTTTCATTATTTTAGGGGCCCCAATCGATGTAAACCGCGGGTCCCGACTTTATCCCCTATGGGGTATAGGTCCTCGGGGCCAGCCTAACATGGCGCCGACTATCCGGTGTCCGTAGTATCGGACCGACATGGAGATCAGCATTACCCCGGGCCCTCGATCGGTGCAAAAGGCCCTCTGATTGCCACTTGGGGTCCGGCTCTTTTTTCTGGTCGCTGAAAACGACATAAGGTAGCCCTTCGGGACCTAAGAGAGACATGCGTCCACTGGACTCCTCCTGCCTTTGCCCCCTGTCAGGGCATCGCATTCACATATGTACATACTATAAGAAATGTACGCTCGACAGACGCCTCGCCTAACAGACGTATTTAGCGGACGTGCCCACGTCGGGGTCACGTGCCGTTTCTCGGATGCGTGCTAGACATATACATTCACTACCATCCTTAACACGCGTCATCTACAGAGCCCAGGGCCACGTGCCGTTTCTCGGATGCGTGCTAGACATATACATTCACTACCATCCTTAACACGCGTCATCTACAGAGCCCGAGCAGCTCGCCACTGCGTCGTTATGTGAACTGAAAGACCTTGCCGGTGCTTTCATTAGCGCGGGCATACTAATGATATCCAAGGAGGTTGAATGACTAATGAGGAGATTTCTTCTCAGTCCCCTTACCAGCAATCGAATACGTGAGCGTAACCTCTTGCCACTCCACCGTCGGCAGAGAACGCATGATTGGGTACTCTCTCTCTCTCCCTCCCTCTCTCTCTCTCTCTCTCTCTCTCTCTCTCTCTCTCTCTCTCTCTCTCTCTCTCTCTCTCTCTCTCTCTCTCTCTCTCTCTCTTTCCGGCTTCTGCTTAACGGTACTGCTTAGTCTTTCTCTGAGAGCGATCAATGAAGATAGAATTACGCGATCTGATCTTGCTTGATATCGCATGACACGAAGCTGTGTTCAGTCGGTCGAAGCTATTGCCTTCTATTGAAGATGACTGTCGGACAGAGCCGAGCCAGACCGTACAGGATGAATATTTTCTCACCGTTTAGCCAATACACTCTTGCTTAGAACAATGATCTGTTGCTTCATAACATCAGACTAAGATGTAAGGAGTGGTATATGAAGCCCTCAAACCTCAAAGCTCGCTAACTTTTTTGTATTTAGAGCGGCGCTTTTGATCGGATGAATTTCTCAGATCAGCGCCCGCGCTAAGCACTACCCACTTCTTGCCTGAGCCCTGAAAATTCCCCATCTGATCGTGCATTTCCTGGTCAACGGCAAAATTTGACAGAGGACGCTGGAAGGGAATGTTTCATATCTGAACACATTAAAACAAGCATCTGATATGATGAAATAAGTTCAATCATTACTATTTGTGCGTTTTTATGCGGAGAAGACCGCTCTAGACAGCACATCTGCTCTATTGGGTAAATGTGCTCCTCAATAGGCAATTGTTTGATTACATCATAGCAACTTGCACAGCATTGAATGAGTCAGTTGACGGTCATTGCATCTGTAAATCGTGCTTACGAACGCCGAATATGAACAACTCGGCAATTATATTTGTTTCGGCCTTGATTACCGCATGACCAATGAAATGTCGGGAAAATAATTACGTTATTATGGCTTGACGATCTTAAAATTGTCTGCACGAAATCGTTTCTACATCTTTTTTGCTGGAATTTGGCTCAGAAACTAGAGGGGCTTAGATCTTAAGAGGGGCAGGCCTGTGAACTGCATAGAACGATCTCCAAGATGGCGATCGATCTCTAGATAGAATATATCTCTAGAAATAGAACGATCTCCAACGACCTCCTGTTCCAAATCCCATACAAATGTAGAGCCGTTCCTTTAACTTGCCGAAATGTCCTTCGCTGTCCGTTCAGCTTTCTGATGTCGCCTGACTTTTAATGCAACTGCTGCCACCGGCCCAAGACCATCCCAGTCAGGAAAAAATAGTGAGCACCTAAGGCGACTTGAGCCCATCCCGCCGTGGGTGGGTGGGCCGGATGTCAGGCGCTCGAGCTAAGCGAGCCATTGGATGGAGCGCTCTCCGTCACAAGGAATTTTCAAGCGCAATAATGATGGGGCAAAGATCGGCGAACTGCCATGCTGGATGATTTGGTCTGACGTTTGTTTCACCGTACCGCTCGGTGCCGGTTTCTCAGCCTCCGGTTTCCGGAGATGCAGCGCCATACCGAGGAGAGCACGCGCTGCTCAGTGAAGTCGACCGAGTGACACCATTCTTCCCGAGCCGTGACCAGCCGAGCTGGGGCGCTGGACGGCCCAGCGTCGGTTTCCGGCGCCGTCACGTCGTGACGTCACGTGGCTGGTCACCAGGCACGAGACTCAGGCGTGCATCACGACACCCGGAACTGCAAAGTCACGCGCCTCATTTGGAGCTATGGGGAGGCGCAGCGTCCTCAGCGTCGGTTGTCCGCGCGTGACGTGTGGTGTGACGGATGTGCGACGGTTCGGGTTGTGTGGCTATTGATAGTCTGCAGCTTGAAAGGTCCCCGTTTGACCTGGCCGGGCGAGGCGGTCGTGTTGCGCTCGACCCTTAACTAAATAGAGGCACGCAGCGACAGCCATGATTTCTGTAAGTACGCCATGGATGGTAAACCCAGACACTCCGCGGATTGCGGCTTTCAAAAGCTACCACGTATGCTGTGCCGTGTCTAAAGCCAGGCAAAAAAAAACCAGAGACTTGAACTCTGTATACGCCTTCGGTAATCGCTCCCAACCTCCACCCCCATCCCCATTAACAGTTTGGCGGAGGCACCGTATTAATCAGTTCAGGCTGCTCGCAACGGCTGCATACTCCATCTGCAGGATATTGGCGAATAATTTTGCACTGGCTTCTGTTTATAAAAATGGCCATCCCGTGCAAGAACAGGATTTTGCGCAACCAAGCAGTCGGTGCCAGGCCAGAGAGGAATGACAGGGCTCACGTAAACATTGGGGTACGGCTGGGCCCACTCGTCGGCAGCTGCTGACAGTGCTGTACTGTACACGTGATGAGCAGAAGCTCTCTTTTAAGCGTCAGAGCAATGCTTTCAAATGTCGACTATTCCACACACAGGCCACGCGGTGCACTGATTCATAATGATAGTCAGCTGGTCTTGTATGACCAGATGGGTGGTAATTTGTTCCGCATGCCAGTAAAACCCGGATGACGTTTACCCCTAGACGTTAGTGCAGTGGAACAGCTGTAGACACAAGCAGGTGCGCATACGATGCAGGCATGCGCGTGTGTGTCTATGGCGCACTTTGTTAACTATTTATTTATTTCGTTGTTATTTCTTGACAGAAGTTGCGTTCGTTCCTCTGGAACATAACTTGCCGCCAAGCAATCAAGTACGTAGGTGCAACGTAGGTTATACACCAACATTTAGCCTGGGTGTCATGGGAGCTATGCCCTTCCTAATCCAAAACGCTTATACTACATACTGAACCATTGCGCAGAAAGTTGGTCCAAATTGGCGGGAAGTTGGAAAGCTCGACATCCTCGGAAGAAATTCTGGCCACGTGCCTGCCCGCGCGCTCTTATTATCACTATCTCAGAACACTCTCGGCGGGCAAGTCGCCAAGCCCTGGCAATCTCAGAGGTCCGGAGAAACCACCCATTACACTAGCGGGCAATAACTAAAAAGTTCTTGATGATACAGATGACACGTACACCATCGCTAAATTAACTACAAAAAGCCTCATGAAAACCCGGATTACATCCGAAAATCTTTAACAGCTGTTGTGAGCCGAATGCTAGAACAGGGGAGGGTGCAGGCCCCATAGCGTACCAAAAACATCTCGGCTGTCATTCAGTGCATCATAATGAAAGTACAATAACGGTCACCTAGATCTGTTATCGGTCCATTTTAGATTGATTAACGAGGGGCAACTCATTAGTGGATAAAATGACAGGAATTTACTATTTCAAACGAATAGTTACATGAACGAACTAAAATCTTTAAACATACGCCTAAACAGCCTCTCCCTAAAAAGCATTTCTGCGACATTACTATCTCAGCGATTTTCTCGTTCCAATCACGCTTGTATGGGCTTCGACTTTACCTAACTCTTACCTAAGCCACATCTGAATAAGCTTAATGACGTCCACTCGCTGCCACCACCTTTACGTGGTAAGCTTAAACGTGCCGGCCGAGGGTGCATCCAACATCCAATCTCGGAGGAGGCTTAGCTCCAACGATAACGCTAATTGTCTGAAAACCAAGTCTGAAAGCAGATCATGTCTGCCCGTTCACAGTCCAGAGGACATGACCCCAGCCAGCTGGCCGCCATTGGATTATTTCTTTTTTATTTGAGGACCTCTTTATTTTCTCAGGATGGGGCCCGTGCAATGGCTGGTGTGCTCGAGTAATGTGCTCAAACGGGCGAGAAAGTTAAACTAAAGTACATCCCGCGCGTGTTCACGGCAAAGAACGCAGTGTTTACCCAGAGCCTCGTCCTTGCTCTTGAAATATCGTCTTGAAATGTCTGTATGGGTTCTATGGACATTTTTAACTAAGACGGTTTCCAAACTACGGTTGCAAAACACAAATGCCCACAGTGCTAGAACAAAGTCCAATAACAAAGGCTAGAATTGTGCATTAAATTAAAGTTTTTCATACTGCAGTTATGCTGCATGTATAGGGTTAACCAAGTGTGTTTCATTTTGTCTGTCAATGGCCGATTCAGGTCTACAGCTGCCCGCTAGGCGTATGCGCGCGAACCCTCTTCGTCCTGTTTTCTGGCACATCCGGGTCGATGGGGCCAATTGACCGGCGAACTTTGGCAATTAGCCCGGCCGTTAGATGGCCTTTAATCTCCCTCGTCAACTCCTTGCTTGATTATACCTCGCATGTTCTCCAAAAAACGTAGCTGAAGTATGCGGGGTTCTCATCATCCTGCCGATACGGTGCTCGTAATTCATCGAGAAGGGCAGGGTGAGAGCTGCAACACGCGACGCTTGCGGGACGCCCAGAGTATTCTTCCTCCACGCGGCCTTTTCAACAATGATTGCGAATTATGGCTCCTCTTGTCACTTATCCTGCTACAGTACAGGCTCACTTGCCTGTTGGCATTGGTGTTTCTCTGCATTCATTCCAACTAAGATGATTGGTGGTGAGGTGGCCAGATACGCATTCACCCCCATCGGAAACATACGCAGTCACCCCCATCGGGAACATACGCAGTCACCCCCATCGGAAACGTGCGTTGCAATCGTGACGCAATGTGAGTTATGAATTCCTCACTCGCATGGTGACGGTATCGTCATCCAATAGTCCAGAGGGTGCTGGTTAAATGACGTCATTAAGCAGACATATGTGATATTGTTAATGCTCGTTTGAAGCTATGCTCACGATCGCGACCTCCTGGTGAAGGCCGATGGCTGTCAGCACAAGAACTTTGAACTTACAGTGCCCGAAAACTAGGATCACAAGACTTTAATTGTTGTATCCAACGTAATATGAATTGGTGCGTTGTTGTTGCAGCGTATAATATATACAGGCATGTCAGACCCCACTTCAGTAAATAAGGCTCCATCGTTCATCACACTGTTTAGAGGGTTATTCAGCACTTAATGGCCCTTTGATAACCGGTGTTAACGTTGTATTATATGCCGTTTTATCTTTGGTCATCATGGATACTTTCCGTGTTGCTTTCGGTAACGTTGCTAGTTTACAGGAATTATGTACACGTTACTTTTACTGATATTGTCTTCTGGCCTGTTCTATTTTCACAACTCCAGCTTTAATGCACGCACTAACATTTATGACGCCGTTTTCACGATGTTTGGGCACTTCTCGGTGTGTTTATTGGTAGAGTGATGCCACGTTACTCCAAGTGCTTTAGCATGTCCCACACCGAACTTCTATAAACACCCAGGAACTCGAAGGCTGACAAAAAGCTATGTGATGCTTGGTGTGAATATTTCCCTGATGACCTCGCCAACTGCCGACTGGGCAAGTCAACCTTACTTTGACAAATTCGCGTCATGATTATTAGCAGATCCTCTAAAAATGCTTACCACCGACAACAGGAAACGGTTATAGATCACTGGCACAAACATGGCCGCACTCTGCCGCCTACCGACGCATCTGTGGCATCTGCCGTTACTTCCCTCTTTCAATACACAGCGCGACCAAGTAATCCAGTGGCCAAGCAGTGCCGAATCCCTCGGAACACTGGGTCACTCTCCCTCATAGCTGAGCTTGGGTCCGCGCCGCTCCCAAGCACCTTCACCCCTTCAGTCGCGACACCCGCGCACGGTTCACACGTGTGACGCTTCTGCGCCGCGCGCCTCGCGGCAGCCAGCGCGCCGTCTGACGCCAGTCCGCCCAAAGGTCCACCGCCGGGCCTCCGCGAACTTTGCCCGCCGTCGTCCAGATGCTGAGCCGGGCGCGCGGGCGGTCAGCGGTGCGCGCTCCGGCCGCCGGTTCGTGCCCAGTCCGAGACGAGTCTCGCGGTTTTCTGAGAGTTTCGGACTTCACGCTCGGCTGCGAGTTATTCTCCGTCCGTGATGAGTGCTTCGCCGAGCAGTGCCACGTTCGGTGGCAGTGCTCCCCTCCCCTCCCCCTACACACACGCGCGCGCCGATGAGCACTGAGTGAGCACTGGTAAGCACCGTAGCATGCCTGCGCTGCGCATCACTCATTCGTCAGTCAAAACGCGTCCAAGCCGCATTCAAGACACGTTTCTACGCCATGGGGCTCTCTTCAGTTTCCAAGCGATGGGAGCTGAACTGTTGGTGCGCCGCCTTCAGTGTCTGGTAGTGGGTGAGCACCACGGCGAACCAGTACCACGCGACGCCGTACAAGCCCAGCAGAAGAGTAGCGACGACGATGGTCCATTTCTCGCCGACGACGGCCGCGTCGATGAAATCAAGGACCTGAGCGAGAGAGCTCAGGCCGAGAATGATGCCGATGCCTATGAGCCAGGGTAGGATCAATCTGTGTCGTTCCTGGCGCACCCCGTACACCAGCGTGACGTGCAGAGCCAGCGACGCCAGCGACAGCACGAGACCAATACTGCTCACGATGCGCACAACGGTGACGACCTGCATCCGCTGCTCAGGATCAACAATGTCACGAAACGCGTCTTCGCCCAGTGACAGCACCACGATGAATCCTATCAGCTCTAAGGTGGTCAGCACAAGCAGGGTGATGGCGATGGCCAGAGACCCCTGGCGAAGGCCCAGGCAGCCGCAGCAGCGCGTTATTCGACAGGCCATCGTGGTTGAGCGGCCGTCCAGTAAGAGGAAGACTGCGCCTCGGCCTGATGTCGCGCCGCGCTACCCTCCGACGTGCGCTCCACGCTCGTACTGACGACCGGCCCGCCTCATACCACTTGTCGGCCGCTCCAGTATTTGTTTATGCAACGTGGCGATGGGGTCTGCGGTGGCATAGATCACTGAATTCCCAGTGGTAGTTGGTAGCAGCTCCATACTAGGGCTAGTTACATCAGCGTGCTTGGCTTTTCTCGAATACAGTTAACATGCCTCGCCTCATATGGTATGCGGTGAAAATATTTCAAGCATTTGAGCAGATGTGGTCACTGTCCATTGCTCGGTCACTCTGTCACGCAATGGAACTGCTTTTCAGCCTGGCTACAGCAAAAATGTGAAGGCCCCTATACACATTCACCGCGAGTACGCTAATCCGCTATTTACGCCGGGATAACGTCAATAGTGCGCCAGATTGATATTTTCACAAAGCTATCAAAATGCTCTTGAGACCCGAGGACATTGAAAGATCTAGCCGCACTCCAACGACATCGCTAAAATGAAGTGGATCGAGCAGATTTCTTTACTCTTACGGTCGCTACTTTTTTAAAATTCAGGCCGTCACTACGTTACTCCATTTCTCGGAGTTTTGTGCGTTGAATTTCCGGAAGCAATTGGTCATGACAAATTATCGGCAAAATATTGCCAATTTGAAACGCGGGATTTTATTTCATCTTTGACGAATGAGCCAAAAAATTCGACAACCGAAATGTTTGAAGACTGACGAGTATCCCTGCACGAGGAAGGTAACTGCACGTGGCTGGCGGTCCTTTGCTCTGTGCGGGGTGCTCAGTAGGAAAATAGACTATAAATTTGCTATATATATATATATATATATATATATATATATATATATACTTTTTACAACCTAGAGCCGAGTGCTTGAAAAAAGCAAATGGGCGGATAACGGATTTCTGTAGCCTTTATCCAGTGTTAACCTCAGCATTTATTTTAAAACCTTCCATCGGCCCGATGGCTCGTCATGTTCCGTCAGCACTATAAAAAAACCCAGAAGCAATGGCGCAGGAAAAAGACATCCACATACGTGCTCAAGCATACGTACACTGGACATACCCACCGACGCTCGTCATGTCATGGTAAGATTAGATGACGTCACAGCGGCTCCTGAACGCTTCCATGTACCTTTGTGCTGATCGTTTGGGAGATAATTCAGGCCTCTGATCGTGCGATATGCAGGTGGACGTTTTCCCAGTTCAGTTGGTGTTCTGGTTGAGTGCGGTGTGTGGTCCTGCTCCCTCGTGGGGCTTCTGTCGCTCAGTGAAGTTCTGCGCCAAGTCTCTCAGTTTCTCGCACTCCATGATCCCTTTCAAAGCGCATGATAATGAATCGGCATGTGTTGTGGGGTCGCAGGAAAATGGTAAAATAGCTAGCCTTTCTGAAGTATTTTACAAATAGTATAAAAATGCTGGGCCACTTTGTACGAATGTATATTTCAAAAGATCATTGAATAGAACTCCACAGTTCAATGCTCATGGGTGCTAAACCAGCAGAGGTCGTAGCAAGCCAGGGAAAACGGGGTCCTGCAAGATATGAGTTTGACAGTGTGAGCTGGGCAAGATGGGCTGCGTTATGGCTCAGGGACGCTACTCGGAACTGTAGAGAAAACACAAAACATGTACACGCTGCTCAACGTTCACCAGCAGCTTTTCGGCGACCGCATTCATTTACATGACGCGCATAGGTCTGGCTGGCGCCGGCCCCCTGTAAACATTGGACTGCTAGATTACGGTGGGACCACAGAAATGAAGTGATTAAACCGACCCAGCCAATATTTCGCCGCGGCTCCGACGCGGGGTAATAGGTATCTACCGACGATACCGAGATACCGAGGGTGCGACGTGGCTCGTTGGTTGGACCGGGCAGCCGAGTTCGGGCTACATGCTTAGCGAACAACGACAGGGGTCGCCCCTCCCCTCCCGCGGCCCAGGCTGCCGAGAGAGAGAGGGGGAGGGAAGAGAGCACTATTTTCTGAAGGTGAAGGTATTCGCTATGGAACGGTAAAGGAAAACTATGATATGGTGCTCCGATACGCATAAAACTATTTTTGCCTCTCCAATCGCAGGACTGTCTCAGTTTCGTGCTCCCGCGGCAAAAGGGTGAGTGGCGAATGTTTGGTTTACATTTTTGGTGTTGAGACACTCATATTAAGCCGATCTAGGTGCGCCGTATTGAACCAGTCATTATATGTTGTAATATACCCTGTATCTCTGTACCTACCAAGATGATGTGCTGACAGACCTTGTCATCATCAGGCAGGGAAGTGGTGTTCTTTACCTTCCGGCCGACAATGTTTGCGGAGGGAGGAGCGTCCGCTTAGGTCTGTAATGAGGCCCGGCTAACCAGCTGACGGAACGTCGCTGCCAGGATGGGTAAATCATCCCAACGACAAGTTTTGTGCTGCTCATGACGTCACTGGTAGTAAGGTGAAAAATGGACCTTTTTTTACTTCTCACAAGATCACAAGGATGCACCAGCCGCTTATGATAAAAGCATTGAAAACCAAGCGTGTGTTCGCAATAACACATCTCCTGCATCCCACGGATGACGTCACTGGGACGAATGTATCGGTCATCCGTTGAAAACTTCCAGTGGGATACGTTTTGTGCGCGCATCTACCTACGTACTCGTGGTTTACATTCTTATGCTATTTGAAAAATAAATGAATAAAAAAAGCTGCGTTTTGCCTACTGCTCAAGACGTCACGTGGCTTGAGTTACGGTCTCGTTTCGTATCACTAGGGAACCTGATTATGGCGGAAAACCACCTTTCCCAGCAGGCTTCCTCAAGAAACCTACTGCAAGGAGGTCCAAGTGATCCATGAACAAACCGCATTCAGGCATGTCCACATTGAGTTGCTAATGTGGCCGGAAAAACGCATGACCTGACTCAACGTTTTCGTCTACCAGCATTATCGGTCTTTAACAAACATTCCAAAATCGTGTCCATCGGTGCAACCACTGGTGGACACCATTTTGATACGATTTAGACGGCAATGGTTTCTCCTAGAATTGAAACGCGGGTTCCGTGAGTCTTATGGCACGCTCACCATTAGACACTCTGAGAATGTATGTAGTACATTAAAGTTATGGCAATGGATGGGAATAATCGACTACAATATGACTATAAGCACATTTGCTTTCTGAGACGTTCCTCCGTCTGTTTCGGGTGCCAACGCCAGACCTTGTATACAACTGCAGCCCAACTCTTCAATTTACCTTCCGGCCGTCTGCTCTGAACTCTCCAATTTCAATGCGTGACGTTACTTTGCTGCATTTGGAAACGACTGCACGGTGTTTGAAATTATTTCTGAACAAAATGCCTTGTAGGTGAGTCCGCTTCGAGCCAATAGTGTGGCCGTTGATGGGCGTAATCGTAGTGTTTGCCTTTCGGCCGTCAGCCCTATACACCCATTTCAAACATGCCAATTAACTTTTAATCGATGCGACTATCAACAACAGCATTTTAAGAAAGCGTTTGATTTGGACAGACCATGCTGGCGGCCGATGCGTAAAGAGCTGTGTTTTAAGCCTATCACCGGCCCTATTGGTAACTCCTGTTCTATTGTGTGCTTGTTGGGATGAGTACCGTTTTTCCATGTGTCATATGCAATCGTTGGACTTAATTTTTCAGGTAAACATACATTTCATGGTAAACACATTTAGTCGTAGACGCACCGCGTTTCACGTTCGAAGGCGTGTGGGTATTGCGTAGGCCTTAGCGCACGCTCTGGCTATGTGCCCAATAGGCCGTGGTGCTGTCCGTGAAAAGCTAACCGGGGCTAAAATATTTCAGATGCCGTTTTTAAACAGCTTTGAATGATGTCCACCAGTCGTTACAGCGATGAAAACTACGTGGACACGTTTGAAATGAACAAATCATACTGGCGGCCGAAACGTAAAGAGTTCACTTTGCGCCTAGCATCGGCCCTACTGGTAACTCCGAGTGGGTACACCCGACTGACATTTTGTTCAGGAGGAATGGGTCCGCTATCTCCATTGTGATAGCGAAATTGTATGCATAGTTTTAAAATGTTATTGCTATTAATATCATCTATTTAAACTATGCCGGCACGTTCGAAATGCCCAGACAATGGTAGCGGCCGAAGCGTAAAGAGTCCGCTTATGTCTATCAACGGTCACTATTGCTAACATCCATTCGACAGATTTCAATGCAAGTTTGTTCATGAATCATTTGGACATCCAGTGCTTTCTAAGTGTAGCAAAGTTATGTCCTGGAGTCAAAGTGGACATTTCATGGCAGTCGGTCGTAATGGAAATGAGTATTGGTTCAAAATGGTGATTTGGCGACGGCCGTTACCAGCCGGAAGTAGACTTTCTCATTCATTACCCAGCACTCACGTAGCGTTTCTTCTGTTTTGTAATGCGTGACGAACACGTTTTACTGTATATGCACATAACCGCATACAAGCCTTGCATCAGGTTCGCAGGCGGTTAGGTATTGCGTCGGCCTTAACGCACGCTGTGGCTTTGTGCCCAACAGGTCATGGTGGGCCCCGGGGAATAATCTATCGCGGCTACAATGCTTTCAGGGTCCTGACCATGTAACATGAATGTTCAGATGAACATACGTTCTATGGTACACTGTATAGGGAAAACAAGCGAGTTTCGGCTGGCAGGCTGTTAGGTATTACGTCGGATAACTGGGCACATGGCACGCTGCTCCTATTTGCCCAGTTAGCAGCGCTGGTCCCCGGCAATAATCATGGAGTCATGGAGTTAACAAAAATATATGAACTGCCATTTAGACAGTTTTGGAATAGTATCGGCTGGTGATTTCACTGATGGAAACTAAACTGACACGCTTGAAATGGGAAAATAATGCTGACGGCTGACTGGTAGCATCTGCTCATACCCATCACCGGCCACATTGTTAACTCTGCTTGTGTTGTGTGCTCGTTGGGATGTGTGCCTCGTTTCACCTTGGCATATGTAACCGTTGGACGTGATTTTTCACGTAAACATACCTATCATGGTAAATACATTTAGTCGTAGACACACCGTGTCTCACGCTCGAAGGCTCGCGTGGGTATTGCGTAGACCTTAACGCACGCTCTGGTTATGTGCCCTAGAGGCGGCGGTACTACCCGTGAAAAGCTAACCGGTGCTAGAATATTTCAGATGCTGTTTGAACAGTTTTGTAATGATTTCCACTTGTCGTTTCACCGATGGAAACTATATTGGCACGTTTCAAATGGGCAAATGATACTGGCGGCCGAAACGTAAAGAGTCAGCCCATGCCTATCACCGGCCCTATTGTTAACTCTGCTTCTCTGGTGCGCTCGTTGGGATGTATGCTGCTTCTCCGCGTGTCCTATGTGAACGTTGGACTTGATTTTTCAGGTGGACGTTCCTTTCATGGTATATACATGTAGCCGCATGCACACCGTGTTTCACGCTCGAAGGCGTGTGGGTATTGCGTAGGCCTTAACGTACGCTCTGGCTATGTGCCCAATAGGCCGTGGTGCTGCCCGTGAAAAGCTAACCGGGGCTAAAATATTTCAGATGCCGTTTTTAAACAGCTTTAGAATGATGTCCACTAGTCGTTACAACGATGGAAACTACATGGACACGTTTGAAATGGACAAATCATACTGGCGGCCGAAACGTAAAGAGTTCACTTTGCGCCTAGTATCGGCCCTATTGGTAACTCCGAGTGGGTACACCCGACTGACATTTTGTTCAGGGGGGATGGGTCCACTGTCTCCATTATGATAGCGAAATTGTACGCATAGTTGTAAAATGGTATTGCTGGTGATATCATCTGTTTAAACTATACTGGCATGTTTGAAATAGACAGACAATGGTAGCGGCCGAAAGGTAAATAGTCCGCTTATGTCTATCAACGGTCACTATTGGTAACATCGATTGGACTGATTTCAATGCACGTATATTCATGAATCATTTGGACCTTCGGTACTTTCTAAGTGTAGTAAAGTTATGTCATGGAGTCAAATTAGACATGGCAGGCGGTCGTAATGGAAATGAGCATTGGTTCAAAATGATTTGGCGACGGGCGCCACCAGCCGGAAGTGGACTTCCTTATTCATTTTCCTGTACTGACGTAGCGTTTTCTCTGTTTTACATTGTGTTTACGGTATATACACATAATCGCATACAAGCCTCGTATTAGGCTTGCAGGCCGTTAGGTATTGCGTTGGCCTCAACGCACGCACTAATCGTTCGAGTGCAAAATAAGATTGGGCGACCCTCACCTTTCTGATACGTTTCTCCGGCCACTGCTAGCACAAGACAAGAAAGCACTTTTCCAACCAAACGCTTTTGTAACCTTACCAAACCTTACCTCCGCCTGCAATAAAGTTTAAAATCCTACTGCATGACCAAACTTTGCTGCACTTCAAAACTTTTGCAAATGGTCCCAAATGATTGAGGAACAGCAAGTTTACTCTGAAATATCATGACCGATGATAAGCATAGACGAACTATTTGCGATTCGACCGTCAGCATTACCTGCCGGTTCCATACAGATCAATATGGTTTCCTCCGGTGCAATCATTCGAGGACACTATTTTAAAACGGTTCCGGGCTATTATATATATATATATATATATATATATATATATATATATATATATATATATATATATATATATATATATATATATGTAAATACATTTCGCTACTCAGTGATTATGTGACTACATCATGCATCAGACCTAGCGTCAGGGAGTGGTCTAGTGCCGACCTAACAAGTAATGGTAGCTCAAATGACTTACATTCCGGATAGAAGCGTCCCCGTTAGCGCAAAGTGCCAGCATTGTGCTCTTGTGAAACTTCTCGACAGTGCCTTTTCTTGCTGTGCCATGCACTTTATGTCATTGCTGCATTGGGCGTCAGCAATGATGCTTCGTGACAAGCTAATTGTTATTTTATTATCATTGCAGCCATGGCAGGCGATATGTTCGCTTCCCTCCATATTTGCCTGCTCCTTGCTTGACCTCACCTAGATCCCGCCTCCAAAGACCAACCCATGCGCCAAGTCGTGATCTATCCGCAGTCCGGTTCGGTGGTTGGCGCTTTTTTGACGCTTTTGAAACTCCTCCCGCCGGACCAATCAGAACATCTTCATACACCCGCCAAAGTGCACGCACTTGACGGCGGGCGATTTGCCGCGAGCGAAAATGGCGCGACCGATGAGCTGATCGCCCAAGGCCATCGATCGTCGCGACAGCATAGGCAAGATTGCAGTGAACCCGGCGTCGAATGAAACCGAGGGATGTATAACAATGATACAGGAATGTATACTGTGGATGAAATGGCAAAAGTCTTGCGTAAGTACGGTTCGCTCCACTGTTTTATGAAGTCTTTAGTAATGGAGGTGTGCTCAGGGCAACGGCAGTAGAGAGCAGTTTTGTGGTGCTTGTTGCAAATTCTCTTGAAATATGATACGCGACAGAGTAGGCGTTAGGTGTCTAGCAGCGGACCGTATGTAGCAACACCCCGTCAAATGCCAGAGTATTATGGTACTGTCGGCATTAAACATGATGCGTCACGAGAGAGCGAATGGTGCGTGCCCGTTAATTTTGAGGCGTGTGCTTAGACGCTTGGTGAGGAGAGGGCAGAGACACCACAGGCCGATGCACCCATATATCGTGCCAAAGAGGCACCAGTTGTATGAGCCGTAGAAGTAACACTGCGGAATATGTAAAGGGAATTTCCAGCCTTAGACCCAAATGGTACGCAATCAGATCCGCACGGAAAAACTAGCGTACAGGGGCTCACGCAGGGAGGCAAATGACGAATGACGAAAAATGACTAGTTACGCATTGAGGCGGTGCATCGCGGTGCAAGGTGATGCACAACCGAGCATCGGAGTGACGAGAATGGCTGTACGTCTGAGGTCTGACGGATCGTCAAGTGTATGGTCGTGCTCGTTGTGTACTGTTAATACGCTTTTATGCGTATGAAGGTGACCAAATACCTAAGAGATGGCTCCGATTTGCCATTTGAGTGATGGTCAGAGATTGCACTGGGCAGAATGTTTCTAACATAAAATGTTGATTTGGGTCAGTGACCAGTGACCCACTCTGACCTTTGAAATGTCCATAGAACATGTTTGCCGCGATCGCCGCCGTCAACAAATTCGAAACGAGAACAAATGAGTGTCTCATGAAACCAAGAATCGGAGCGAAAAGCAGGCCATTGTTTCCTTGTTCTGGCGTTCAGACCTGGCCCTCTGTCAATGTGATTGATTATAATTCTAATTTCAATTGATTTCTCGCCAAGAAACTATCTCGAAATGTATGACTCCGCCCAGCACTCAATTGTTGCATCGCATTGGACGATTCCCGTAGACATTGCCTGCCCCGGGTCAGCGGCCTTACAGGGTGCATCCAGCTTAATACATCGAAAGATCCGCTTTTCAATTCCCTATAGCTATGCGAAGGTTGGCGCGGCTACGCCGCGCCGTTCGGGAATCATTCTATCTTGCCACCGGGGCCCACCACGGCTTATTAGGCACATATCCACCGTGCACGTTCAGGCCCATGCAGTACCCAACCGCCTGCGCGTGTAAAAGAACGCTTGTATCTGGCTATATGCGTTAACCGTAATGCAAGATGAGGTTATGCGCACCAAACACATTTATTACCAGACACAAATGAAATAAGACAGTCTAAAAGCGGTACTACGATTTCACTTCCGGCTGGCAGCGCCAGTCGACAACACGCTCCGCATGAGGCCTTGTCAACAGGAGCATGATGAGAACGTCCGGCGGGGTCTGTCTACAGCGGGTACTGCTCACGCACACTGCGCAGCAGCTCTCGGAACTCCTGTTGATGAGAACGTGCTGACGATGTTACAATTAGTTTAGCGATAAGGGTAGCATTTGACGAACAAGTGACGACTTCACAGGGCAGTGTAATACCTCACCCAATGCAGATGTGCACGATTGCATACGGGCGCAAGCACGCTTGAAATAACTTCGTTACATGCAGTGTCAGCTATGTAAAGTAGTTGAGCTTCAACAGCCTTGTTGCAACCGGACATGTTTTTCTTATTTTTCTTGTGCCTTTATCTGTCAAAGAGCAACAAAATTCTTACCATTCCGTGGTGCCGCCGGGTCCACATGAACTCATCTATGTAGCTCGGCAGGATCGCGGTGGTTGTGCCTCTCATGGATTTAAGCCGGGCCTTCATGGCTGACCATGTGGTTTCTATGGTGTTCGTGTGCACACCTAAAAATATGAAGCAAGTTAGTGGCTGAAAAATAGATGACTAAGTGATCGAATATTGTATGACAAAGTTAACGTGCTACAAATCCGACCACTAGGGGATGAAACCCCTTGAATATTAGCAAAACAAATTCACCTTAACGGTGTTCAATCTCTTAAAAAGACTGAACGACCCAAGGTATATTGTGTAACAACCAAATATGTGCCAATTCTCACTTTCCATAGCACTATGATCTAAGCGCTACTTGGCGGTCAACCCACGGCAGCGTTTTAATCAAGTCCTGTGACCTTGCCTGTGCCTGTGTCATGTTTGTATATGAAGTCGTTTGCACCATACCTTGAACGTGTATAAAATCTTTCAGGTGTAATTTTCCGTCCTTGTAGTGATCCACTTAATTCGTGTTGATTGTAGATAGGGTTGTTGTTATTATTAATCGTGAATTCCAATTCTTATTTTGCAGTGTCCTCCCAGAAGTCGTTCTCGATCGTGTAACGTAATCAGTTTCTAGTCACGGCGCGCGATAGTGCCGCAACGGTCTCCTCTCTCTCGCATCTCTCTCTCTCTCTCTCTCTCTCTCTCTCTCCTCTCTCTCTCCTCTCTCTCTCTCTCTCTCTTCTCTCTCTCTCTTCTCTCTCTCTTCTCTCTCTCTCTCCTCTCTCTCTCTCTCTCTCTCTCCTTCTCTCTCTCTCCTCTCTCTCTCTCCTCTCTCTCTCTCTTCTCCTCTCTCTTCCTCTCTCTCTCTCTCCTCTCTCTCTCTCTCTCTCTTCTCTTCCTCTATCTCTCTCCTCTCTCTCTCTCTTTCTTCTCTCTCTCTCTCTCTCTCTCTCTCTCCTCTTCTCTCTCTCTCTCTCTCTCTCTCTCTCTTCTCTCTCTCTCTCTCTTCTCTTCTCTCTCTTCTTCTCTCTCTCTCTCTCTCTCTCTCTCTCTCTCTCTCTCTTC
>NW_023596461.1:33434283-33454152 GCF_011947565.3 Pollicipes pollicipes | reverse complement strand
CTAAATTCAACAACGGCAACGTGGTGGACAGGCAGAACTGCAGTTTTCGCTCAGTGCTGCGCGCTGACGGTCCATACTGGTGAGCAACAGTATTATGCAATTATGGTTTTCTGTAAGCATAATTTGCTTACACTTGTAACACTTGCGCGGTTCCTCTTCCTTATCTTGCGAAACCAGTGCGATCAATCATTTAAAATGTTTTATATGTGTAAAAGGCTTTTAACGTACTTTACCTTCCCACACTACCCCATTCAACAAATAAACGGCTAAACCATTTGCGCGAGCATTTCAGGTCGATCTAGCAAAATCAACATGTGATGACAAAAACGGTAGCCGTAAAACGGCAACTCAAAACTGGCGCGGGCTGCGCACGTGGGAAAAATCAGTGTTCGCGTTTCCATCACAATTTATAAATAACAAATCCCAAGGAATATGTAGTTGTAAACGCGATGAGGGCTTTCTTTTCATTTTGCTTTTTAAAAAGTATTGTGTACTTTTTACTGTACTGTTTTCAAGTACTGTTTTTTTTCTGTTTTAAGAAGCATTGTGTACTAATTAAGAAGTACTGGTGTGCTTTTTCATCAGCCTGTCAATTATCCAGAATCAAATAATTTTGAAAACGAACAGCATTAACTGAGGCGAGATGTCGATCAATTTGCGACACAATACGATGATATCCACTATCCAAAAGAGCAAAAAAAGAAGAGCTTTCCCTGTCTGCCCAATTTCCAACATGGACTCTGGTACTTTTTTAATTCCAAATATTTGGAATCAAACCGGCACCTTTGTTGAGAGGATTTGCAAGAGCATGCGAAGACGGTCCATAACACAAGGTCCATAACACAAGGTCCATAACACAAGGTCCATAACACAAGGTCCACAACACAAGGAAGGGCGTTGAAGCAGTGCATAACGCGACAATGCGAGAAATCTTATCGTTACATTTTAACTGAAGTACTATTCACTGATATACAAGCGAAGAGCACGTTTTATCTCACTCCAGACGAATGCCTCGTCTGCACTTGATGTATTTGAACACTGAAGATATGGCTATACTTTATGGCGTTTCTGATGTCACATCTAGATCCGGCTCAAAGTGCTGTTAAGGTGGATATAAATACATGTGACCCCAAATACATGTGGTCTAAATAGCTCATGGCTCCCGCAAAAAACAAACCAAAAAGTCAAAAAACAAAGAAGCAAATAGCCTGTGGCCCAAAGAGCTCCCCAAAGCTTTTTTCATGCACTCAGCGTGAAGTAGTGCGGTGATCTCCAGAACGAATTCCTGGAACTGGAGTTGAACAGATTAGGTGATAGGTAAACACGTGCTTGTCGCGTCCCGCCCAAGGTGTTCACCAATGTACGTCAATTTGTTCTAATTGGATTTCCAGGCTGTGCCGCCTACCTGTCCTCGGAAAGGACATTAACTGGAGCGCCCTTGCGCCCACACACAACTCTTTCCATTCCGCTCGGGTGTGGGCCTTCCAGGAAGCGGTGAGACCTGCTCAGATCGGGATCTTTCGGTCGAGCCAGGGCGGAAGGGCCTGGATCTGGTCGTTTCAAAACGAGAGAACTCAGAGGCTTGACATGATCTGTTTGCTGTTAAGTCAAAGAGAAGAGCCCGTCCGGCCGCCCTGCACTTTCTTATCGGTTTTAGACAGCCATTTCTAAGGTACAGAAGCATGCGAGACATCTTTGAGTCAAGACATTTTGAAATACCGTAGTCTTAGTCTAGTCTAGTCTTAAGATAGTACTTAAGACACTCTTTAAACTATGCACCGTTATTATGAAGAACGCACACAAGTTCCTTGCCCACAGCTGAGCCTACCCTCAACATTAGGCTGTCTTGAACGAAGCAAATCAGCCGAATAAAATCCAGTGCGCCCAGGAACATCATGTCCTGTCACGCATTCATGCGACAGCATTACACCATGACGAAGTGTTTGCGCACTGAACCCGGCCGCAGCAGCCGTGCACTGGCCAGGTCAAGGTCACTGGAGCATCGGCATCGGCGGCGGCTCGGCCGGGCCAGATGACAGCCGCGCCCCTCCGGCGACCGAGTTTCACCCGCTTTATCTGCGCACCGACTGTCGATCAAGGGGCCATCCTGGCCAGCGGTGATGTCACATCCGGGATAGAGGTCACCACCACGACCTCCTCCGTGTCGACCGATCGTTTCCAGGGCGGGCCGCGTCCCACGCGCCGGGGACATATTAATGAGCCTGATTAGAGAGGGGAAGACGTGCCGGCCGGCGCGCGGCGTATGAGCAACGTCGCGCGCAGAACGGGGCGTCCGTGCCCACCTTGCTGCTGGAGGCTGTATTGAAGCCCCTCGGGCGGCTTGAGGATCCTCAGCTTGAGCGCGTAGTTGACCATGCACGGCAGCGTGCTGCGGAAGAGCTTGGTACGCTCCGCCGGCGCCAGCTGACTGATGTACAGCTGCAGCCCGTCAAACCGACTCGGGTCCGCCGGGTCGTCGCTGGGGTCAAGGCCGACGCTGAAAGGAGCAACGCAGGCAAATTAGCCAGTCACGATGCAGCGGTTAGTTACAGCGGAACATCACGTCTTCGAACCGCGGCGCGCCGAGTTAGTCGGCCACAGAGTCCATAGGACACAAACGGTTCGAGCATGGCAGGCGTGCAGAGGCGTGTTTCGGTGCGCGCGTCACGGTGAGCATCCACTTACAAATTCAGAAATTATGTTGCACTGTCAAAAATATAACCGTCAGTTTTATCCCGACATTTTCCCATTACCCTCGGATGCATTCAGGGTGTCATCTCGCCTGCACCTTAATGTCTTATCATTCGTCATTCGCCATAGATCGGGAAGGCCGCCGCTCTGACCACTTCCGGCCGCTCCGTGCCGACGCCAGCTGCCCACGACCTCACCGCCGCCGCCACTGCGCAGTGAACCCAACGGTCCTGCTTTCAGCGTCGGCGCTTCTAACGGCGGGTCATGAGACATTACAAGCCGAGGTCAACGCCATTTCGAATGACCAATTAACCCGTCAAGCTCCCTGTGCACCTGTTACAGTAGTCTCATTTGACCTGCAACTGGAACGCGCCGCCGCGGGCGTGCAAGCGGCTTGCTTCAGTTGCCTTTGACGTCCACTGAGCGTGAGCGTTCCAGCGCCAACGTTCACAGGCGTATCCGAGGACAACGTCACGGGTGGCGACCGATGATTGGCGCACATCTCCCGCGCTTCCTAACTGGTTCCCGTTCACGGCAACATACTTGAAGTGTTAATCGGACGGTGATGACTTATCGCCCCTCCACAAATTGTCGCGGCACACACCCTGGCCTATGTTCATTACAAACGAATTCACGCCAAGGACCAATATATAGTTCATTATCGGCGGGCACGGGCCACCGAGGTATGGCTTATCAACCAGCTTCAAGAAGGCACCGGCACGTTATGACATGCTCATATAAAGCAGCCACCATTCCTTGGAATAACGAGACACCATATACGGGACCATATACCATATGTAGGTGATACAGCAAAGATGGTAAAAGTCCCTAGGCCTTGAGTAATAGTACATTTGAGACATTTCAGATCGTGGAGCTGATGCTATCACGACTTTGCTCCAATTAGGGAGCAAGCTTTGCGTAACTGCCACCGCACGAATGATTCGTACTGACACTTCGACGCTTTCGCTCAGGCCGCTGATACAGCTGGAGGGTCCCGTAATACAAAACATCTTGCGGCGGCCGGGAGAGGATAAGATCTTCACAGGCATAGGAGGCACTTGTGCTAAAACGTCCCAAAGCCACAAATAAATTTGGCGTATCTTGAAATCGAGACACGACTTGCACCACGTCTGGCGGCTGAACGGCCATGGAGCGCCAAGGACGACTCTAAAATGCTGCCGTGTTGACGTGGCTGCGGATGGCCAGCTGACTTGTCTCGTTTTCGGCGCGGGTTCAGTGGGGCACGGGGTGACGCGTCGTCTGACGCTGTAGCTTCTCATCTCTGAATGCGGCCTCGAGCAGCACATATTGCGCCTACGTGTTGATCTACTGCTGTTCGCATCTTGAAGCACATTCACGAGAAGTAGTCGTCTGATGCTTTGTGCCGATTAAAGCTCTTCCATCATTGGGCTCATTGGCTGATAAAGATAAGCTACCTCACATGAAATAAGACAATATGTGTCGTAAAACAACATTATATGTAAAACAAGAATATGGGCACGGCAATACCATCAAGGTAATTGTTATATTGCATCGTATGCTGGGATAAAAGCGGGTTGCTTGGATGCCTCACCGGTCATCTCACAAAGTCATTCGCACGGCATTGAATAAATCGGTAGCGACAAATGCAGTGTCCGCAATCCGGGTAAAGTCTACGGTAGAGCACGTGCCGCCGATCCTGGACGTTTAGATTCACTCCTCCCGGACACACGTACCACATCTCACAGTGACGACCTCTAGATCAGGCCGTCAGCTGCATGGCAAGCCCGGACAGACACCCGCATGAGGGCATATTGTGTCATGTCGCCACCGTCGACTGCATGGCAAGCCCGGACAGACACACGAATGAGGGCATATTGTGTCATGTCGCCACCGTCGGCTGCATGGCAAGCCCGGACAGACACACGCATGAGGGCATATTGTGTCATGTCGCCACCGTCAGCTGCATGGCAAGCCCGGACAGACACACGCATGAGGGCATATTGTGTCATGTCGCCACCGTCAGCTCCATGGCAGGCCCGGACAGACACCCGCACGAGGGGATATTGTGTCATGTCGTTGCGGGCGTATGGGCAGGAGTGGTGAAGTAATGCGCGGTGTACCACCTTGGTATACCACGAGTGATGCTGCGCGGTGTCCGAATGAGGTGGTGCCCTTATGCTTTTGACTGACAATGCTACGCACGGGCATCAGTGTGATGCACTGGGCTAAACGCTCGCCAACCATCGTATGCGAAAAGTCATGGTTTTAGGCTTTGATGCAGGCCTAATGTTTCGTCATGTTTCTCGACAACGAGCAGGAATGATGTCGACGCCGAACAAGCTGAACAAAATGAATGCCAATAATCATACAACCCGCCAAAAGTAAGTAAAGGACGCTAAATAGCCATAGGGTTATAACAACAAACCCCACAACGCCACCCTGCCCAATCGTTTTTCGCGATATACTGTCCAAATGGTATCATTCTCGACTACATGCACCATCGAGACCATAGTTGGTATCTCCAAACCAACCGTGTAACCGCTCCAGGTCTATGAAATTCAACGCTTGTCCCATGCTGGTGCACGACAGGAAACAAATCCCAGACGCGGCTGCGCCACGCCCCTCTCGGCCGCTCCGACAGCCACTGGCGACTGACGGGCGACCTCTCGACCGCTCCGGCAGCCACTGGCGACTGCCGGGCGGCCTCTCGACCGCTCCGACAGCCACTGGCGACTGCCGGGCGACCTCTAGACCGCTCCGACAGCCACTGGCGACTGACGTGCGACCTCTCGACCGCTCCGGCGCCCACTGGCGACTGCCGGGCGTCCTCTCGACCATTCCGGCGCCCACTGGCGACTGCCGGGCGACCTCTCGGCCGCTCCGGCAGCCACTGGCGACCGCCGGGCGACCTCTCGGCCATTCCGGCGCCCACTGGCGACCGCCGGGCGACCTCTCGGCCATTCCGGCGTCCACTGGCGACTGCCGGGCGACCTCACGGCCGCCCTGGCATCCACTGGCGACCGCGGACGCCAGCACGCATGTTCGGCTTCAGAACGGCGCTGGCGAGGCGCCACAGTTGATGTTCTGTCCAGACTAGGCCCACCAAAAACTGGCTCGAGGAGCGCACCGACAATGTCTCCGTCGATAATGAGTCAAAATGCGCATTAATTACTGAGGAGCGTGAGGCGGTGCCGCACGCGAGCCCGGGTCAGAAAAACCGGCCGTGCCGCCCCCGTCGTGCACAGACAAGGACTGTTTTTACTGCAATTATATGTCGACTCGGCAGCGTTAGTTCCACAAACGCCGCGGCTGAAAGAGGCGGGTGCCGCGTGGTGCTGTGACTGGTGGCCGCCGGCGGGGTTAGGGCGGGGAGGGGAGGGGACCTCTAGGGACTGGGGAGAGGGAGTGACCACGGCTGTCGTGCCCTCCTCAACTTTCAACTGTAAAAGCCCCGCACGTACCTTGCCCGCCCGCGGCGCTACTATTCTGGTGGTTGAATCCGCAAGTCATAGCCGTGTCATTTTGGCTGATGCAACCCGGATTTCAAAAACGCACATCCACTACGTCCGACATTAAAGTGGTGCGGCTCCACCAGGACTCCACCTCTTCCGTGAGGTACACAGCGGCGGTGGAACTGGAGTGTTTGCAGCCGGGGAGCGGGCGGCGGCGACCAGAGAACGCCTGCTCGAGAGGCCACTTTAAGACCGACCCAAACCAATCGGCGTTTAACGTTGAGCCCCACGACTGGGAGCGGCGGCGTGACGCAGTGGACCGACGGGTCACGGGGTGGACAGCCCGCGCGAGCCTCGCTCCATATTTCATAGTCGTTGCATTGTTTCCATGTTCGTTTCAAAGTTCCGCTCTGCAGGGTGGTGGCGACGTATGCTCACTGCACCTGTGTCGTTAAACGCTTGAAAGTGGATAGGGACCATGGCCTTCGGCTTTGGGTAACAGTACGCATGGACATGCTGGGCATCGGTATGGGTAACGTTTGATGGTTCTGACCATTCTGTGGGACGGTGGCCACGCGTATTCACTGTACAGTGCTGCTCAGGAACCGAACGATGTCGCAAGACCGTCACGCCGAGAGTACTGTCGCGTCGAAAACGTCGAAATCATCCCTGAAGAGAGCTGCTGACTTAGTGGCTGGAGGCTCTTAATCTCTTGTTCACCGAGGCAATTCAATGATAACAAAGTTGCCAGGCACCCATGAGCGTAGATCACGCTCACCGTCAACACATGCCGATGTTGGTTATGAAAACACTCAAAAGAGCTGTTGTGCAGCGAGCAGCCGACAGGCATTATCGTGACCGGAGGAGACTGTCATGCGGTCATGCCCTGGATGTTGAGAACAGGTCGGGAAGACCAGTGCAACAGCTGAGTGAGAACATCGCGGTAAGCGGAGCAGAACAACCTCCTTTGAACTGTCCGCCCAATGGCACGTTTGTTTGGACAGCGATGCAAACACATGCTCGTTCGCTGCGTGTGGAACGTCGGTTACGGATACATCATCCGTAGCATTGGATGGTGTACATACCAGTGGAGGAGGCGACTGGGCTGCGAATTCCTGGTCGGTGTCATGGACATCATGAAACATAAAGGCATTCTTCACGGTATGTTCGCACCCTTTTAACCCCGTGAAGAGGTACAGCCAGCATTTGGTTAGCGGCGGGAGGGAAACGGAGCTCAATGAGAAAGCATCACGAGGATTTTTCTTCATCAGGAGAAAATCTAGGGTGAAAAATTACAAAAATGCGAGCCTAAGGAGGGTGGGTTGGTGAGTGGTGGGGGTGGGAGTGGGGGGTCCAGCCCTCATTGTTGCACTTGTGGCCGTAAAACATGAATCTTTTTAATTATGTTAGTGATGCTTATGTCTGCTCGCCACTCTTGATGCCCTCCCACGCCCTCTGCTATCCTGCTATCCACGAGAGTGGAGACGCTGGCGCCGGCCGGAAAAACAGCGTCGAGTCAGACCTTGAAAAACTTTATCGGTTAGCTGTAACTGAAATCGATACAGAGCTTGATTTGAAGACTCGGACCAAACCATTTGGGCAAGAATAGTGTGCCCACACCGACCCCTTTATTATTAGAACGGTGTGTGTTTTGGTGAACGTTAACAACGGCACCGTACAGCACTTGATAGAAGGCGGTAGCTTTGCGGAATTATTAGGGGGAGTGATACATTGGGCTGAGGGATAACTCCATTTCGCACAGGACCGACAGGCTCATGTTAAAGCTGATGCATATTAGGGAGCCTGAGCCCTACCCATGTATGCAAAGTTCCCCATGCCCTGGAAACTTTCCATATCACGTCAACACTTACTCCATCAACATTTCTTGATTTGGCACATTTTACCTATCTTGACTAAATGACCTGATTCAGGATACAAAATACGAGATATGACCCAGCTAAGTTTTAAGTTGCAGAATTCTTGCAGCATCGAGTTTAAAAAAACAGCGCAGAACGGTGCTTAAAATGCACATTCTACAACGGACAAACGCCAACAGCTGTAACGTCTGTCCCTCCGTTCGCTTTAACATGTGTTTGACTGGGTGTTAACACAACGCACACCCAACATACCATGTGTAAACTGGCTCTATTTCATGAGAGACAGAGACGAGCTGACACATAACCGACGACTCAAACAACTCCACTTAAAGCGGCGGAACATGTCACCGGCCGTGTGTCCAATCAACCTGGTTGACACCCACCAAGAGCCTCACTAGCTTTGTTCTGTAAATACAGCGGCGAGCAGACACATGCAGCACCCTCTATTGAACCGAGCAGGCCTGGAGTTTATTATTGAAGTCGGTGTTCAGAAATACCGTGACCCACAGCGAGCGCTCCTTTGGGACTCCTGGCATTTGCCCGTTTGGGCCAGAACTATGAAGTTCATGCATGTCGTTCGAAAGTTGTCCGGAAACAGGGCATGAATTGCTTCAGGTTAGCAGCCGTGCTGCCGGCCAGTTCAGCCCAGAACAAGATAATGCCGCGTAGTAACTCAACTAATGGGCAGCAATTACACCGATCTTATATGACACCAGCTCCTGAGCAGAATCTGTGTAAAAAGAAAATCGATGCGAACCATCATTCGTTTAGGTACAGGTTATCGCTGCTATCTGCCCGCGCGCGTCGGATTATAGAGCTGACAGATTAGTTGACAAAGATTCGCTGTACGTCGGCCCGATATTTCGCGACGAGAATAATACGTACACTTCGAAGAATCGGGGCTTGGGCCTCCATGAGCTGTTTTTTTTTTACCGCGCATGTCTATCCATACATGCTTTACAGACAACGTTCAAACAGTTAACGTCGGTTGTGCTTGCGTAAACTACCAATACATGCATTGACATGGGATCACTGCTTAAGGAACATGCGTTGGCAGGGACTGGCGCACTGCTTCAAAGTACCTGTATTAGCAGAGACAGGAGCGCTGCTTTAAGGTACATGCGATGGCAGGGAATGACGCATTGTTTTTAGGCATTAAAATATTATCCCCAAGCTAGAACCGCGAGCCTTTTTGACGGCCAGAATCTCTTTCTCGTCCCCAAAAACGCCAATGAGACACACGCATGAACAAGCTTAGCCCTTACTTGCACAGGTTGTGCAGCTTGTGCATGACATCGATCAGCTGTTCGGCGTTGTGGGCGTCCTTGGCCCGGGCCAGGTGCCGCTGTACAGTGGCCCACGTCGGGAGGTCACAGGGGAGCAGCACCAGCGCCATCTCTGAAGCGGAGGCGCAAGGCTCGAGAGTGTGACGCAGAGCACAGCCCTCCGCAGCAGTCCGAGGGGGCACAAAGGCCGACGTGACGACGGTGCCGAACACATACCGGATCCCGGAGGTGAAACTACGAACGCCTGAACGATCGCCCGTGCTCGATGAAAACGCAGATGAGCACGGCTTGATGACTCGTGCATTGAACTGAAAACGTGGGCACATTCGGGGAACTCTAGCGCAGTTCTGACAACACGTCCATGAAGCAAAACAAACCGCAGCCCATCACCGGGCGGCGGCAGCGCCGCACCGCCCGGCGGTCCGCCACCCACCTCATCAGAGACGGTCCCAGGGCGTCGACTCCCAGCGCGCGGCTCGCTCACAACGCGCACATTCCACCGGGGCTACACCCGCACCACCACACCGACCCGCTGCGGGCGTCACCCCTCGCGTCGACCCCGACGCGGCTCCGTCGGCGCACTGGGCCGGCCGTGCTAGCGCTCACCAAAGGTCAGTGGCGGCGGCCGGCGGCGCGGCGCGCCGTCCCCGTCACGTGACACCGCGCCGCCAGCGTCGGGCGGCCGTCGACCGCGGCGTGGCGCCTCCTCCCCCTCTTCGCCGGCACCGACGGGTATTTATAGCCCGCGGCGGCGACGGCGCGCCGGCTGGAGCCGACGCCGCGCGGGGACGCGGCGCGACGCGACGCGGCTCCGCGAGCGCGGCGCGTGCGCGGCGCGCGCGCGATTTCCGTCCCCTCACGACGCTTGTCGCCGCTCTCAGCTCTTCAAACAGCGGAAGTCCAAGGCCGGGCCCGCGTCGGAGCCGCAGTCCGAGCCCGGGTCAGAGACAGGCGAAGAGCGCGTTGACCTGTTGGAGCAAGAGAGGACGCGCCTCTCCAGTGCCTCAGCACCGCACGGCGCCCCAACCCAGGCGCCGAGTGCGCGGCCGGCGGCAAGTGCGATCGATGCCCGTCCCCAGCTGTCCGCCGCTCGTTCCGCCCGTAATCCGGCGGTTCCGCACCGATTAATCATCGGGGGGACGGGCGACCGACTCGCCCCAGTCGACGGCGACGCGGCGCCAACGCAGATAATCGACGCTGCTCGCGCGCTGGGAATGATTTCCGTCGCCTTGGGAACGGGAGATGCTGCGCCAGACAGATCGACGCGGCACGGAGTTGGATGGCCGCTGTCAATGCTGAATCGTAAATCGGGTTTTCCTGCGTCGTGTGTACTTCACCGTCCTTCAATCAACTAGTTTCGTCAGAGGCTTTGGTGGGATGGTGACAAGCGCCAATTGTAAGCTCCAAGGGGTCATTCGGCAGAGCTCTCAAAAGTGGAGGAGGGGGGGGGGGGGGGAGGGGCGGAGTGAGGATGGGAGTGCAAGGCCAATTGATTTCGCTCGAGCAAATTTTATTTACACGTGGGTGGATGCGTTTCACAGTATTGCGCAGCAGCACCACAAATGTTAGAATCGTACAAGTCACTGATTACGCACTGCAGTGAAACCTGCCCAGGAAATGAATTGCTGGGAGGCTGGAAAGGGCCTCAAGGTTGTCGAGCACAGAGAGCAGCAGTCCTTCGGTCCTGAGATCCATGCGTGCACGCTTTGCCATGATAACTCATGATAATTTTGATGTACATTTGTGATACGCTGTTAACATGTCGTATCCCGCGAGTGTAGTTGCATTGATAACGAACCTATCCACGTGGGTGATTCAGCAAGGTAAGGTCAGGGCCGTCGCGCCGCGGTGCATGCTGTCGATCCACGCATCGATCCGCCGGCCCACACAGGTGGGCTGGCCCTCTCCCCGCTGCAGCATACTGCTCATTTCGCTCGGGTGCGTTTCGCGCTTCTGTGAGGCAGGGATAGATTCCGCTCAAAATGCGATTTTGGTGTATTGGAGGCAGTCGCCACGCTAGAGGCGGCCTCAGGACGTTCGCAGAGGCAACTGCAGTACGGTCAGGCACGACGCAAAATGCGACGCATTAAGTGCCGCGAGGAGAGGCAGGCCGCCGCACTGTTTCGAGTTCGTCGTCGGGGTAACGGGCGACTGTGCTTGAGTGACGGCTCGGTGGAGTTGTGAAGCCATCTGCCAGGTGTGGCTTTGAATACATGTGTTGCACGCCTGCAGCCATGTACCCCATCTCGTCGCGCGGCGTGACGCACACACCTCCTGGCTTTTTATCGATGTCTTGGAAGATCTATGTAAGTCGACACCAAAACCTGCAATTGCTGGCAGCAGTGGCGTAGCTAGGATTTCGTTCAGGGGGGGGGGGGGCACATCGAGCCCTTTAAATGTAGGAGCCCCTCTTCGTCGGCACGTGAGACATTTTGGATTTAGGATTACGAGTGCATTTCTAGGCGCGGGATCCTATATCGATGAATCGAAGCCTTTCTTTGGATTTAAAAGTCCTAGGGGCATTGTTAACTATCAAAACGCGCTGCAGTCTTCAGCCCCGGGAGGCCCCACCACCGCCAGGAAAGAACGCAAGGCCGCCAAAGCTCCCCCTTGGCTACGCTGCTGAGTGGAGGCCATGGCTGCACGTTACAGTTGGACACACTTCCTCCCATCTCCTCACGTATTCCAATTCGCAGCATCACGGTCGGAGAGTGAGCCACTTAGAAGTGGCGGTAAAGCATCAACAACACAAGAGCCACAGGACAGGCATCGAGCCAGCGAATGACAGCGCTCCGCGGTGCCAGGAAGTGCCGCTCGACCGGCGCGACCTCCGCATGACTTGGAACGCAATGGGACCGCAGAATTGAAAGAAGACCCGGCTTGGCTTTCGCGGTCAAAAGCCAGTGTGTTAAATCCCACCAACTGCCGGCCGTAAGCCGTCAATGGATGTCGCTAATTGCACGCCGGTGGTTTTTCGTTGCAGGCCCGCTAATTCATGCGGCTCGGTGAGAGCGATAAACGCACCGCAGCAGCGGCTGGTGAGCTTCCGGACCGAAACGTATCCGCCGTTGTGGCCCAGGGCTGGCACGGCGTGGCTTGGACCTGACCCCACACAGCGGCGTGGGAGGGCCGTGCCATGTCACACAGCCTCGCCAGTGTCATGCACGCTTTACATTCGCTCTTCACTCCTGAGGGGAGGTGGATTAGCTTATGGTAACAGCGTAACAGCTAACAACGTAACAGCGGTAGCGGGGCACGGCCACTTTTGATGTCGTTTTGGAGCGTTGAATTTACTGCAGACAAGGTGTGGCTGAACTCTTAAGTGCTGCATCTGTGACCGGTCGCATCCCAACGCCGACGAGACGGTGGGCGCCGCATGGCCACTAGGATACGACCGGTCACTCCTGCGACTCGTTCCCTCGTGCGAAGGAGTCCAGCGGGTTCAGGCCATTTCTCACTGACGTCATAAAACCGCGCTGCCGCCATCAGTTGCAATTGTCGCGAGGGCGCGAATGACTTCCAGCAAGAGCAGAGCCACTTTAGCTGGACGGCTCTGCCACCGCTGAGTGGCGGCCCATCAGAGCGGCTGCAGTCGCGACAAAGCTGCCGACGGCGGAGTGGGCGCCCGCTGCTGACGCAGGGGTCCCAACACCGACGGCTGTGCCACTTGTGACGTCAGTACCAGTGCCGTCACGTGTGACGTCACCGCAGGCTTCTGCTGATGGCGGGCGCGACGTCGGCACAGAAACGTTCGACTGCGCGCCGATGTGAGGCTGCCGCAGGTATGCACGGAACGGAAAATGAGATCTCGCCTCAACGCGGGGACGACCGATCAACACCGTGACGTCACCGTGACGTTCGCGTCATCATCAGCTGGCGACGGCGGGCGATGTCTGTGTGGGGGTGCGCGCACCGCCAGTTACCGTCGTTGCCGTTATTGGCCAAATGTCCGGCGACGCTTACGTCATTACGATCATCATACGCTATTACGTCGTGCCGCTGTGTTTCGGCGCGGTGGGCTATTGCCTCTTTCGCAGAGGTGGGTCTGGTTCAGGCGCACGCTCAGCCTCCATCCAACACGTGGTGACCCATACACGCGTCGTGCTCCCGGTACGCGCACGCGTCTAATCGGCACGCCCGACAGGCGCCACCTGTGGACAAAGGCGGGTCGGGGCGGGGGCAGGTCCGGAGCTCGTCGGTGCAGGTGGAGCGGCGAGTTGGCGCGCGCGCCTGACGTTGTGCCACAAGTGGTGTGCGACACTTGGACGTGCGTGCACGTGAGGACCGAGTGAGGGGAGTTCCATGTTCCAGGTATCATCGTCATCAACATGCAGGAACGCGTGGCGGGCGGCTTTGATCGGCGAGGGCGTTGGAATAAATGGATGGGGAATCATAGCCTACTCGTTGCGCAGTCATTCCGGCACGTAACGCATGAAGTGCCGCCATGTTGGATGGGACCCAGGGACGGGGACGAACAGGGGACACGACCGCGCTCAACACCAGCTGAGCCAATGATAGCTCGACGCCTCCTCCGGGACGAACCGCCACTCCCATTGCACAGCAGGTCAAATGTACCACTGGACTGTTCAAAGTCGCAGCAGGGCACCTTATCATTTTATCTTCCGTTCCACGAAAACTAAATACGTCCGACCATTGAGTGCACTGTAGGGACATTTCAATCTGGGGCTCATTACGGGTTATGCTGCCCGCAAAGCTTCCCGCCCAATGATGCAGATAGCCAAGCTCGTCCTTTGGAGATTGTTTCCGCACCTGATAGCGCTAATGTGATGTCATTTATGCACGCTATTCTGTCATGCCAGTCATTTATACACGCTCCTCTGTCATGCCACAGAAACATTATGTGGAATGCTCCCACACGTCCGATTAACTTTCAACCAATCACGCCTGTCCAAGCTGCAGGCCGGCGATTTGCAAATGGCTGGAATGCCAACGGGTACATTAAAGCGATCTCGCTCGAGATAAGCTACCCAAACTACAGGCACGATCTCAGCGATCCAGCAAGGTTTTGCCGCTTTATCTAGCTGTGCTTGTCTGAGCAAGATGAAACAGATCACATAAAAGTGGGCCTATCTCAGATAAGCTTACCGAATTACAGGTAAAATCTGAACGAACCACCAATTGCTTTGCGATGTTATCTATCTGAGTTTGCTTGGGCTAACCACAATCAATTATGCTATTCATTATGGCCATCAATTTGCAGACCCGGATCGGGATAAACCAATGAATAAGACCAACTAACACCATTATTTTGCAACCGCAATTCATCAGCCCAGCGCACATAAAATTAAGTTGCAGAAAACACATGTTGTAAGCCATTGTACAGACAGGTAATAAATATCAGATGTCGCGATAACATTTAGGGCGACATTTCGAAGTTTCGTTTGATGAATGCCAAGCGAACTGTCAGCGCGAATAGCTGGGCTTCACGAGGGCTACCATAGCTGGGCTACCATCAGAATATCACGACTGCTTCGTTGCAGGTAGCACCACATATTTCGCTCTGACCTTGAGCGATGCACATTTGGTTTCTGAACATATGATGGGCTGTTTGCATTTCCTTGTTTTCGGCATCGCTAAGGTACGGCCAATTTTTTACAGGGCACGACATGTTACGAATAGAAGCGAATACCATTGGCTTTCGACCAGCGTGTAAAGAAAACCACACACTATCTGCATCATGCCTGAAGAAATCGATATCGAACAGATGTGGTACGCGGTCTATCTATCCGCCGCGGGCCACGTGCTGTTTTTTGCCGTGTTCGAGTACGGTTCCTCGTGTTACGTTCGGCCTCCGCGCTCGCTCCGCACATTCGCACCAGGAAGACCAATAAAGGCGGCGTTTGAACACGCCGACCCTGCCGGAGAGGGGGGCACTCAGTCGAGAGTCGAGAACATTCATATGTTTATTCGAGATTCGTTCGACATTCATACGGATGTTCGGACATTCACTGTTTCGGGAGACCCTATCGGTCTGGCCCACCGACGGCTCGGCGCTCGACTCCTCCGTCTTTACAAAATGTAAGCCCGGCGGAGGAATCGCCGCGAACCGACCCTTCGGCGACCCTCTGAGACCCTCTCGGCCTAGTTCAATGTCGATAGAGAGGGGGGGGGGGGGGGGCCGCGTGCCGACACCGCGGCGAGCTTTACGCACGAAAACACCTTTTTCATAACAGCCCATATATAGTCGGTGAACCAATGTTTTGGATGCCATTTGCAGTCGGCCCCAACCAGCCAGTTTATGGCTGAGAGATCGCCCCGATGCTAATTGTTTACGAATCCCTGCAGGGGGCAAGCGACTCAAAAGCCGCCAGCAATCGTAACAAGTACGAATAATCCAGACAAATCTGATGATTGCTGGTGACGTCTTACTTGTCCAATGAGCTTTCCTTCTGTGAACTGGATAATTCATGAGTACAGTTACACACCGCCGGCCGTCCGCAGAGTGCGCGTCGTCCGTCGTCCACGCGAGGCACTCCAACCACGCAGCAGGCGCTCAGTGGAATGATACGCAGCTATGTATTCACGCTACACATATGGCTCCTTGCACACAATGCAGAATAACTGCCCCGCATTTTTCGCTCTCATAGAAAAACCGTGCCGTGCCCGTCTCGGCAGCGACTGCCGCGTAGCGGCAAACGCCAACGTGATTTATCATTTCACTCACTGGGGAGCGAAGTACTAGCACAAGTGATTGAACACGACCGTCTATCGCCTTCGCACATTACGCGTAGGCCTCACAGCAGGGAGCCCAACCGGAACAAGGTTAAGGTGTTCTCCCCTTCTCTCCACGCACCCATTTCTCCGAGAGCTGAACTGAGTGTTCACTACTGGACTCGTCTGTGAAGTGTGTTGGTTGAATCGTGAGACTGTATTCCATATCCATCGTTATTATCAATCTTGACTTCGGTAAATGACAAGCCTCGAAGTATTCGAGGTGGCTACCGCATCACACTCAACTGGACTGAACACAGCCCCCGCACTTCCATGAAAGAGGCGCACACCCGACGAGTGACGCGTGTGTATTGCACGATGACGTCAGCACGACGGCCATCACGCCGATGACGACACAACTGACATGGTGACGAGCGGGGTACAAGAGCATCACGAGGCGTGTTTCGGCAGCCGCCCAGAGGATCCCACGCTGACCACGAGGGGCGACAACAGCGCGCGTCCAGCATACATCACTCGCCCAGCAGGTAGCCCTGACAAGCGGGCGTACCATCGCTGTGTATATCCGCAGGATTGACCATGAATGCCCACGGGGCAATGTAGCAGCAACGCAGCAATGCAGCATCGATTATAGAACCAACGCCTTCACACCGTCGCCGCTCACAACAACCACTCCAGGCCCGAGCACCCCGACCCTTGACTGCCCTGCCGCTGTCCTAGAGATGTGGTCGGGTCCGCGTCCGCCGGCACCGCACCCAACATCACCGGCAGCCTGTCTGGTGCCGCGCAGGCCGCCGACGGGTAACACGGCCAGCACGGCGTGCAGCGCGGTAAGGAGCACACCTCCCGCGGGTGAGGGGCGCACCTCCCGCAGGTGAAGAGCACACCTCCGCAGGTGAGGGGCACACCTCCCGCAGGTGAGGAGCACACCTCCCGCAGGTGAAGAACACACTTCCCGCGGGTGAGGGGCACTCCCCCAGCGGGTAAGGGGCACACCTCCCGGAGTGAGAGGCACACCTCCCGCAGGTGAGGAACACAGTCCCCGCGGGTGAGGGGCACTCCCCGGCGGGTAAGGGGCACACCTCCCGGGGTGAGAGGCACACCTCCGCGAGTGAGGGGCCCACCTCCCGCAGGTGACTGGCACACCTCCGCGGGTGGGGAGCCACACCTCCCGCCGGTGAGGGGCACACCTTCCACCGTGACAGGTGAACGGAGGCCGGGCGTTCGTATCGCCATCGAACGTGGCGCAGCGCGCCGGCTGCCGCCCCGCCGACGCCTCTCCGCTCGACGCCGTCTCCACCAACCAGCGTACAGACAGTGCGGGGTGGTGATGATCCCCCACGTGACGGTAAAGCTTGTAAAAATCATAACATAATGATGATGATGATGAAGATGACGATGGCTTGCCACTTCGGCGGACATGAACATACGACGATGACAGCCGCGACGTTGATGACGCACCGTGATGACAACGGCCCGCCACAGCGCGATAGGGATGACGCCGGCAGGCATCACTGCTGGGGCGCCATGCTGAGGCTGGAGACGGCGCTGAGGGACGCGGCGCTGGAGAACGGTGGCAGTGGCGCGCCCAGGCTCACCTGTCGGGAGCAATGCGTCGTCAGTACTGGGGCGGCGATAAAGAAAGAGGGCAAAGGCTCGCCCAGGCTCACCCGTGGGGGATACGTTATAGGTACGTATACGTATAGGCAGTGGGCGCAACCCAGGCTCGCAATGTCGGGGATACGTTGTCGGTACAGGGGGCGGCAGTGGCGCATCCAGGCTCGCATGTCGGGGATACGTTGTCGGTACAGGGGCGGCAGTGGCGCACCCAGGCTCGCATGTCGGGGATACGTTGTCGATACAGGGGTGGCAGTGGCGGCAACCAGGCTCGCCTGCCGGGGATAACGTTATCGGTACAGGGGGCGGCAGTGGCGCACCGAGGCTCTGCATGTCGGGGATACGTTATCGGTAACAGGGGCTGGCAGTGGGCCGCATCCAGGCTCGCAATGTCGGGGATAGGATACGTTTATCGGTACATGGGGCGTGGGCCGTGACGTAACACAGGCTGGTTGTCGGGATACCGACTCTTACCGGTACAGGGGGGCGGTTGTGGAGCACCCAGGCTCGCCTGTCAGGGATACGGTATCGGTAGAAGAGCGGCGGTGGGCGCACCCAGGCTCGCCTGTCGGGGACTACGTTATCGGTACCACGGGGCGGCGGTGGCGCAACACAGGCCTCGGTTGTCGGGGATATGTAATCAGCTCGACATTAGCACTGATAAATGATCGCATCGGCACCTTCTCGCCTCCAAGAAACACCTCGCCCCACGTGCCGCAGCGCGGGGCGCCGGCCGGCACCAGCGCCTGCAGCGCGGGCTCCCGGCGACACCACTGTCCAGCGGCGGCCCGACTGACTGGGGAGGGGCGTGGCGGTCAGCAGGTGGTTGACGGCCGGTAGCTCGGGCGTCGTCAGGTTGCGGAGTTCGCCACTCAGCAGCGGGGTGCGGGACAACGACCGGCCGCCGGCCCGCTGAGCCCGGCCGGGTACACCCGCTGAGCTCACCTGGCGGCGGCGGCGCACTGCGGTCTGGTGGCGGCCCACACGCGGCCAACAACCGACGGGTCGCGCACATTGGGACAAACTGAGCGCTGCAGGGCCGTAAAGTTGAGTTTCGTGGAGAGTAAAGGCAATGAAAGCCTCGCCGCGATGCAAAATTAGAACCGCGTTGTTTAATGCATCGCAAAATATCCAACAGTTTTAGTTGGCGTTACATTTAACGCGACAAATTAAAGGAAGAGCAAAAGAAGCAAACAAGAGCACGCCGCTTACATGTCCACGCAGATATCAATGCGGGGACAAAGTCAGAAAATAGGGATCTGTTGAGAAATTACAAGGCCACATAAATCAAGGCACATGCAAAACCACCCACCATAATCTACTCCCCTCTCATTCACCAGTCTCGGAGCTCGGAATACACCGCTGCATTCCCCTGGCCTGCCCACGAACGCCCACATGCTCTTCTGCTCGTTAGACTGCTCATCGGCACAGCTAAGAACGACTGAGGTCACCAGCGGGGCGCCGGCAGTGCAGACCGGGTGCAGCAAGCGCACCCCCAGCGGGGACGGGCCACTCACCTTGTTGCCGATCTCCGGCAGCAGGTTGCTGAGGTTGAAGCTGGTCAGCGTGCCGACGTTGGCCGGCGTCCAGAGCTCGCACTGGCCGCGCGGTTCCGGCTCCGGCACCGGCACCGGGACCCGCTCGTCGCGCGCGCAGCGGCCGTCTCGCGCCGCCGCCGCCACCGGTTCAGCGCGACTGAAGATGGCGCCCAGGAAGCCGGTCTCGTCCGCCGGCGGCGTGTACGTGTTCGCGGGAAAGAACGCGTTCTGACAGTCGAAGAAGCTCGACGAGAGAAGCAGGTCGTCCAGCTTGCGCGCCTCCGCCTTGGCTGGCGAGCGCTCTTTCCGCGCGTGACGCAGCTCCGCCGGCGCCGGCAACGGGTACACGCCCTGCGCCGCGGCGGCCGGCGGCGGCGGCGGCGGCGGCGGCCGGCAGCGCGCCGCGGTGACCCCAGGCGGCCGGCTGCGGCGGCAGGTACTGCGCATTATACACCCCCATCTGGCCGAAGTCGCAGAGGTCGTCAGCGGGCCGCTCCAGCGACGCCGTGACATTCAGCGGCGCCAGCAGCGCTTCGGCAGAGTAGCTTGACTTAGCCTTGCGCGCAGCCGCCCGCGCCGGCGGCTTCTTGTCCGGCTTGCGCTTCTCCTTGCGTTCATCCTTCTTCTCCTGGCTGACCAGGTGGTGAACAGAAAATAGCGACTGGTTGCCAGCCGCTGCATGCTGCCGGCTACGCTGCGCCTGGACTTGCGCCCGCTGCTGCTGCTGCTGCAGGTG